>NC_064830.1:34493085-34796115 GCF_024166365.1 Elephas maximus indicus
AGGATTTCATTTTGGGCTAATCTGCTGCAAAAGTATTTTAAGGTGCTGAAAAGCAAAGATGTCACTTTGAGGACTGAGGTGTACCGCACCCAAGCCATAGCATTTTCAGTCATCTCATATGCATGCAAAAGTTGTAGGATAAGGAAGACCAAAGAAAACTTAATGCCTTTGAATTATGGTGTTGGTGAAGAATATTGAATATACCATGGATTGCCAGAAGAACAAACAAATCTGTCCTGGAAGAAGTACAGCCCAAATGCTCCTTAGAGGATGATGAGACTTCATCTCATGTACTTTGAGCATGTTATCAGGAGGGACTAGTCCCTGGGGAAGAACATCATGCTTGGTAAAGTAGAGGATCAGTAGAAAAGAGGAAGATCTCAATGAGATGGATTGATCCAGTGGTTGCAACAATGGGCTCAAACATGGCCACGATTGTGGGAATGGCCCAGGACTGGATAGTGTTTAGTTCTGTTGTAACATATGGTCATTATGAGTTGGGACAGACTCAATGACGTGTAACAACAACAACAACAATAAAGATTGACTCAAGATACACCCTACACTAATCCTGTCTCATTAACATAACAGAGACAATTCATTCCCAAAATGGGATTATAGCCAGAGACATAGAGGTTAAGATTTACGACACGTATTCTGAGGGACATAATTCAATCCATAACAACCACCCAGGCCAAGGGCCCCAGAAACACTGCTCTCAGCCTCCATCTAATCACAACTTCTTTCTCATCCGCTAGGGATAACCACTATGCAACTATAGTCATAATCACATTTTTTTTTCCTCTAGAGCTTTAACACATATATTTTTCTCAAAAATATCATGTACAGGCTACAACCAATGACTGCCCTGACAGGAACACAACAGAGGACCCCTGAGTGAGCAGGAGGGCAGTGGGATGCAGACCCCAAATTCTTGTAAAAAGACCAGACTTAATGGTCTTACTGAGACTGGAAGGACTCCGGAGGTCATGGTCCCCAGACCTTCTGTTAGCCCAAGACAGGAACCATTCCCAAAGCCAACTCTTCAGACATGGATTGGACTGGACAATGGGTTGTGGAGGGATGCTGGTGAGGCGTGAGCTTCTTGGATCAGGTGGACACTTGAGATTATGTTGGCATCTCCTGCCTGGAGGGGAGATGAGAGGGTGGAGGGGGTTAGAAGCTGGCAAAATGGACACAAAAAGAGAGAGTGGAGGGAGAGAGCAGGCTGTCTCATTACGGGGAGAGTAATAGGGAGTGTGTAGCAAGGTATATATGGGTTTTTGTGTGAGATACTGACTTGATTTGTAGACTTTCACTTAAAGCACAATAAAAATTACTTAAAAAAATATATTACAAAGCTAAATGGCAATCTCTTGTAATATGGGGGTAATAGTACCTTTCCTCTTATGGCTGTGAGGTACTAAAAGTTAAATGTGACAACTTAGATACAAGTTCAGAGCCAGAAACTTCCTAGGTACAATAACTATGCCCCACAGCATTGTTATTACTTCAATTCCTGCTAACAGGCTTGTGCAATTATAATCAAACAAGTCTAAAGTGGTGAGCTTCCAATGTCTAAATCACCCCTTTTTCTGTTTCACCCTCTTCCCCTACCTACGATTCCCCCCTTACCCTCACCAAACCTTTACATTATTAGTAAGTTTTTTTAATCATGAATTTATAAATTTTTCTTCCTTTCTGTAGACCAGAGACCTCTCACTTAAGATCAAATAGTATTATTTGATTTGTTTGAAAGATTGCATTATAGACTGCAAAGGATGATGGAAAAAGCCAGCCAACCTGGGTTCATAGTCCCAGCCTGTCCCTAACCTGCTGGATGATTCTGACTGCATCACCCCATCTCATCATCTGTACTGTGGGAAAATAATAACACTTGTCCCGGTGGCTACTTAGGTTGCTGTGAGAATCAGGTTAGATCTGGCTGAGAACGTGCTTCAAGTATACACAGACACGGTGTGCACGTGTGAGGTGCAATCCACAGGGGCCTAAGTCTAAACTTCTGGGAACACGTTTCTGGGCTGTATTCCCAGCTGGTTTTTCCTTGGTTTGGTGATTTGTGAGCAGAATCCTTGAGATCTGAGAAGCGCAGTTAGCCCATGAGTATAAGAGCATGAGAGAGAAATGATAATATTTCTTTCTCCATAGGGAACTTCCAGCATCTCTGAGGAAACAGAATTTCTTTTGATCATAGAAGAGCAGAAAAGGATATTAACCGTGGAGTGCTTACCCAGTGAGATGGTTGCTGTCCATCAGCCCTTGAAGGGGACAAGGAGACTTGGTCAGAGAGTACTGACTGACAGTAGCTGGTGGGGGTGGTTCGGCCTTCCTGGCTGCACCAGCCTCGGGCCCAGCACCAGATCGTCCCTCTTCAGTGGGCTGCACCATGCCTCCAACATTGTTCCCAGAGTTAAAGGGAGAAATAGACAAGTCTGGGGCTTACAGACCAAAGCCATTTGCAAACTCCAATGCCTACAAGGCCAGGTAGGTAAATGGTGTGAACATGGCACATACTGTGTCAAAGGAGGCTGGCCACTACTCAGCTACAGCCCCTCGTTGCCATATCGGATAGTGAGAAAGTGTATGGGGGAAGGTTTGGGGGGGTTGCCTGATAGTGGGGGCGGGCCTGAGCAGGCAGGGGACTTGATGGAGGCCGGAAATGATGAGGAATCACCCACCTAAGTGACTCTTGGTGTGTGTTTCCTCCAGGAACCAGCCCTGTCTAAAGAGTGCCACTAAGAGTTAATATCCTTCCTGGGCCTAAACTTGTCTCCTCCTGGGTGTTAGAGGGTGAATTTGTAGAAAAAATAAGATTTTCAGAGAAAATGTATGCCTCTGTTTCAAAGGGGCTCCCCAGGCCAACCGTGACGGGTCCAAACAAAATACTTCCGAGAGCTAGATGTGGTCTGTGGCTGCCACTTTGAGTCCTCTCTTCTCAAGGAAAGGAAATCTGTTCAAAATCAGCTTCTAAGGCAATGCTTCACCCTATTTCAAACAGTTATTTGGCTTCCTTCCTTTCTCTCTCTCTCTTTGCTTCTTTTTTAAATTATTTTTTTAGGAAAAAAAAAAGTTTTACTTCCTTCATCATGTCTCCTAATCCTGAATTCATAGCAGTAGCCCCAGAGAGCCTCACTAAACTGGATGAACAAACAGAAGATAGCGCTCTTAGAGGGGGTGGCATGAGCTATCTTTTGAAATAGGAAGGAAAAGAAGAAGCTGGAAATTATTTGTTCTGGGTGGCTCCGAGTGTCAAAGTCTTTCACATACTTCGATACTTCAGAAATGACAACCCAACTCTTTTCAAACTTACTTTTGGACCTTACACCCCGAAAAGATGGCTGCTGACAGCAGTGTTTGGAACTCTGGAACTGTGGAGGACCTCTCTGCCACTCTACCCTTCTAATGTCCTGGCTTCCTTGAAGAAGAGTAGAGAATTGCTCCCATGAGCCCCTAAGAGGTGGCCAAAGATAAACACTGATCAAACAGAGCCACACTGACACTGGCCTTGGTGTTTCTCTGAGTGAGGTGCAACTTGAACAGTGTCAGAGCTCAGTTCCTGGACTTGACATCGAGGTATGAGTAGATTGCTAGTCAAACGCCAACTCCAATCTCAACCTCCGACCATTGAGGAAATATCTGTGGCTTGTGCCAAAGATAGGCCCATCTAACTTTGTGGAAGTAGCACTACTGAAACATAAACACACCTCCTTCTTCCAGACGCTTGGGGCTCTGTTTAGAGATTAAATCTCAGGATGTGTATATTCAATGTTCTTATTCCAGGATATTAATGGCAAAATGAACTTGTCTGGTGATGCTCCGTCACATTAATGTCTGATGGACGGTTCCGATGTGAAAGGTGCATGAGACGTGCTGAGGACCCCGCGTGTGCGCATCAGAGGCTATAAGGCTGGAATTTGAACTTGTTTACAGTGAACCCAAATGGAGTCGATTTAACCCTGTGGGAGTCGAGTCATCTTAAATACCACAGCTCCAGAAGGCAGGGTTTGATAAATAGAATGAAAAGTGCAAAATATTTACCTTGTAATTTTGAGTCTGCCTAATGTAGTCTAGCAGCGTTTCTAGGAAACTTTGTGGGTTTTAACCAGTACCTCAAAATTTATAGTCAGTTCAGAGGTCAGCTAGCTACGTGGCTCTACAGGTTCCCAAAGCCTGTTTGAAATCTTCCAGCAGTACCTGGTTCATCTGCCTGGAGAAATCTGGAGAGAATTCTCACAGAAGTTGGCAGGTGTGGTCAGACTATAGAGTGATCTTTCGGATTTAGTGAACTTTTAGGGAGCATTCATTCTATGCCCTGAACTGAGCTAAGAAGAGAATGGGAAGAACACATGTTTGGGTTCTTGAAGTTGTGTGCAGTCTGATTGGGAGGTGAAGTTGGCTAGGCAACAAATACAGAGCTAAATGTAACACACCAAAACTCCAGGAAGATGACACAGATGCAGCCAGATATTGAAGGACACCATGAGATATGTCAGTGTTCTCCCCCAGGGTGCCTTGGTAGCTCCAAGATATGAGCCTCAGTGACCCAGATGAGACTGTAGTGAGCACCATCTTACAGCACGTGAAAACGTTTGGTGTCTCTTCACATACCAACCCGAGTTAGTGTGTGTGATGCTAAGGAGTATCTGCCAACACGTCTCCCATCATTGCCTCCCTCTTTTGTCTCCCATCTTTGCTACTCCATTTCCCTATAAAACCTTTAGAGATGATAGAAACCACTGAGCTGAGGAAAGAAGATTCCCCTACGGCCTCAGCTGTCTGGTTCATCCTTAAGCATCAAGAAGCTTCACTCTCGCAGATACTTGAGACCAGATGGGCAGATCCTGTCCAGAGGCGGAATGAGAAGGGAAGAAGGGACAGGAGCTAGTGAGCTGGTTGGATGGGCATGGGAAAGGGGGACTGTGCTGTCACATTATAGGGATTACAACTAGTGTCACATAACAATATGTGTATAAGTTTTTGAATGAGAAATTAACCTGAGCTGTAAACTTTCACCTAAAGCACAATTTAAAAATAAAAAAAAAAGCTACCTTTCCTAATGCCTTGGTAATGATATAGTAAGTCCTCCCAGTCTTGCCGAGGATACTTCAAGGTCCAGAGGCTAACCAATCCAGACCCCTAAAATAGATGTAAAAGAACAGCACTGATAAATATGTTTGTTTTAAATTTAACAAAATTGTTATAAAAAATTGTGTTACTGTTTCTCAGATCCTGCTTTATAATAGGCAGATGATAGCAAACTTCAGATGCAGGTGCAAATTTACACAACTTCCAGAATATATACCTATCTTAGTTACCTAGTGCTGCTGTAACAGAAATACCGCAAGTGGATGGCCTTGACAAACAGAAGTTTATTCTCTCCCAGTCTAGGAGGCTAGAAGTCCGAATTCAGGGCACCAGCTCCTGGGGAAGGTTTCCTCTCTCTGTTGGCTCTGGGGGAAGATACTTGTCATCAATCTTCCCCTGGTCTAGGTGCTTCTTAGCACAGGCACCCAGGTCCAAAGGATGCATTCCACTCCTGGCTCTTCTTGCTTGGTAGTCATGAAGTCCCTCTCCTCTCTGCCCTATTCTCTCTTATATATCTCAGAGAAGATTGACTCAAGATACAACCTAATCCTATAGATTGAGTCCTGTCTCATTAACATAACTGCCTAAATCTTGCCTCATTAACATCATAGAGGCTAGGATTTACAACATATACGATAATCACATCAGATCACAAAATGGTGGACAACCACGCGATACTTGGAATCATGGCCTAGCCAAGTTGATACACATTTTGGGAGAACTCAATTCAATCTATAACATTACCTAAATATAGAACTGCCTTAACAAGAACTTTTTAAAAAAAAAGTTCTTTGTTTCATGGACATATATGAAAGTAATAAAAATAGTTCTGCTCTTTAAAAATTCTTTCCAATGCCAGTAAAAATGGAGGCACTGGCTTCACGTCCATTTCAGAGGCGATTAACACAGCCAACACTTACTGAGTGCCTCTGTGTGGCCAAACACCATGTCAGGTAGTAAGGATAGAGGAAGGAATCAGACATAGTCCCTGAACCTTTGAGATCAACTTGCCCTTCAAGAGGCTGTGGCTGAGCGGTGCTCTCTGTACGTGCCTCTTTTGTGGGACAAAGAGTTTCCCAGGAAACATTACAAGGCATCTTCCTTCCCTGCTCCTTCATGACTCATACGAAAAGCTCCTAGGCTGGATGGAGCCTGAGAAAAAGAAAAATGAGAAGTAAATACATTTGACAATAGATTTGAGATCATAAACCTTGGGGTTCTTTTTATAATACCATGCACTTCAAAATCAGGCAGTATTTTTTCGTGCGACATGGATTTAAAGGTAGCTCAAAGCAAACATGGGATTAACTGTAAGTAGTGGGATAGTCAGCATGAGCCAAGCTTCCAAATAAACACATCAGGGGCTTGGTCTAAAAAAAGACAGGAACACAAATAACCTTCTCTTGATGTGCCTACGGTTTCATTTAACTGTTCCCGGGTCATGAACTAATTTGCCAGAAAGAGGTTAACTCCAGTGCAGCAAGGCAGCATTTCAGGAAACAGGTTTTGTGCATGCTGCCTGTGAAGGCTGGGCCCCTTGAGGCTCTGCCTGTGAAATGGCTCTCGAATGAGCCGTCTTAAACCTCCTTAATGAAAATTAGTGAATGGGCAATGCTTCAGGAAGTTGGAGAATATGGACCTCCACAAACATGGCTTTGGCTTATACCCAAAGGCTGGTGTCTCCAAATCAATGAATTAGCCTAAATAAATTTGTTTTGAGAGGCTGTGTGACTTTGGGCAACCTACTTCCCCTTCCTAGGCTAGGTGTCCTTGGCTGCAAAACGAGGAGTGTGGATGAGCTGCTTTTTCAAATCCCTCCTGGTACACAGAGTCCCAAGGACTCAACGCAGGAAGGCTGGCCTCTGCCCCCAGAAGCTTCCAACTGAAGGAGAACAATAAAGTAGCCAAAGTCCAGGGAGCTCAGAATGATTTCCACTTGGGCTAAGCTTTCAGAACGCTGGGACTTGAGGGCCACGAGCCTGTTGCATTGTATTATTTCCAGGCAAAGACCTAGCTTCTCTTTTCAGGTCATGTGATTCCTCCTTGCATGTTACACTTCTTATTTGCTTCCTTGTCTGACTTAACTCAGAGAGTTTCCTGATTTTAATGTGTGTGGAAGTTACCTGGGGATTTTTTTACCTGGGCACATTCCTAGACCTGACTTCCAACAATTCTCATTCAGCAGGTCTGGGCTGGGGCCAGGAAATATGCATTTTTAACAAGTCTGTGGGTGGTACAAATGCAACTGCTCAGCTGCTGACTGAAAGGTTAGAGGTTCAAGTGTACCCAGTAACACCTCCAAAAAACGGCCTGTGATCTACTTCCAAAAAAATCATCCATTGAAAAATTTATGGAACACAGTTCTACTTGGACACATATGAGTTCTCCACGAGTCAGAATCGACTCAATGGCAGCTGATAACAACAGTTCTGATGCTGCAGTGATCCATGGACCATGCTCTGAAGAACACTAATCTAACTGGTCTTCAGTTAGGGGTAGGTCTTCCCCACAAGCTCCCGGGGGGCTGGGGACCATCTCACATTACAGCATAACACAGCACAGGAAAAGGGACATACCAGAGATCCCATTAAAATCTGATGAGTATGTGAATCACTGAATGAATGAGGCATGGGTGATGGGGAAGGTCATTATCACCAGGCACTACCAACCATTGAATCTGTGGAGAACTCTTCAGGCAATGCTTGAGAAGCTAAGGTGAGTGGCAGTGGTGGAGCAAGGCAGGTTCCAAGGCAGGTAGGTTCTGAGGCTGGGCCACCAGAAACAGTAGGTAGGCTCCTTGCAAAGGGATACTTCTTCTCTAGCAAACACATTTGTCCTGAGGGAGTCCCTAACCCTCTGCTATATTTTAAACCGCATCCCTCAAAATGTCAAAAGTGGGATTAAAGTGTAAATGGTTGTCAAATTGCTCCTGTCTTCCTGGTACTGCTCTGAGCATTACAGGCCATTTGGGGAGATGGGGAGGCCAGGGAGGAGTAAGGGCTGGGGACCGTCTTTAAACGCAACTGAATGGAGCATGCAGAGAATGGGGAGCTCGGGTGTGTCTTGGGAGGATAAAGCAGTTCACAGGCTGCTACTTTTTTGTGACATAGCTTTTATGGGGGGAGAGCCAGAATATTATGCTCATTGCTTCCAGATGGGAAGGTTGGACAAGACAGAGAGGCCTTGGCTCTGAGAGCCTGGATGCTGCGGTGCGATATGGATGTGACATATTGAAGTAATCGAGATAGAAGATCTGGCTTTAGCCAAGGCTG
The DNA here is from genome assembly GCF_024166365.1 of Elephas maximus indicus. Taxonomy (NCBI): domain Eukaryota; kingdom Metazoa; phylum Chordata; class Mammalia; order Proboscidea; family Elephantidae; genus Elephas; species Elephas maximus. The sequence goes on from NC_064830.1 coordinate 34,501,464, forward strand.
TCAGATAGATACTTTTTAAAACATTACATGGTTTGTAACAAGGTATTGTGTATCCTCCCAGAAACCCTGCTGCCTGAGTCTCTGGGAAGGCAGTGGGGGGAAAAGTGTGCTTATTTTGCTTGAGTTACTAAAGCTCCTTCTATATATGAGGAATTTGGCATCTCCTGGCTGGGAGCGGCTGAGCCAACAATGTCCGATGCACTTGTAATGTAGATCACGCTAGTGACTCGCTAAGTAAGTCCAGGTGCTTGCAGAAAAGGCAGGGTCCTGTGCACTCCCTGATTTGAGCCCTGGAGCAATCATGGCCCAGCGCCTCAAATGAGCCTCAAATCTGTTTAATAAATCATCTATTTATAGAGTTAATCCCGGCGGAAAGCCTTCGAGTTGTGTGGTGCGGACTCTTCCACCAGAGGGCGCCCAATGCCCGCCACATTGAGCTCAGGGTTGCTCCCGATTTAGCAGGAATTTCAGCTCCCCTGGAAGCTCTTTTGTCCCGTCCTTTCCTTCTCTTTTAAACTTCAGGCCCTGGGTACATACGGATGGATTAAAGCAGGGTGAGGATGGGGGAAAAAAAGCCCTCAGACTCCTTCCCTCCAATGTTCACAGTGAGAGTCTTGCTCTGGGTTGGCCTTCCTGTGCACATCGTGGGAAGAGAGAGAGGTCCAGCTCTGCTTGGAAATACCACATTTGCAATGCGCTTGTTTATGCATAGTTCTTCTCTCCGTCAGGGGACGGCTCCTTCCTTGGCTAACTTCACACCTGAGAACCTGTCAGGGCATCCCTGCAGACAAAGTGTCTGCTTCACATTTCAAAGGCTGGGAACTGTTACGTTTGTGTTTTGATTAAAATTTTGTATTAGCTTCCCTCCCCTCACCCCCTTCAATGTAATTTCGGGATATTTAATTTTAACCAATCATCTAAAGGGAAGGGGGGAGGAGGTATTTGATGTGAAACAGCACACAGGGAAAGCCAGCCAAGTTAGAAAATCGAGCAGCTCAGGGCTGTGTAGATGTGACAACTGAAATCTCTTTTGTTCTCTGAGGCAGGGGCTGAAACCAAAGCCCCTCAAGTACCAGGATCTAGCTCTGGGCTGGGAATCAAGAGGACCAATTGCTCTGGTCTGGCCTCCTTGCTACCTTTGGGGCCTTGGGCAACTCCCAGAAAGTTTTCTGGCTTTAGTAATCGGGTTGGGCCGTGGGGGAAGGAATGCCTACCACTTGCCACTGACCAGGAGGATTTGCAAAGAAGAACAGCCACAATGGATGTTAGCTATAATGTCCTAGTTTCAGTGTGACTCCACTTTCAGTTTATGGTGGTTACACGGAGAAAAGGAGCATCAGTCAAGCATCAGACCCCCCTCACTCTTGCTCTAGGATGGTGGTTACTTACTCAAATGTCTGCCAAGGCCAGGCCAGTAATGGAAATGTAAATACGAGGGCAGTGCCTGGGATAGAGCAGGTGCCCAATAAATATATGTCAATTGACTCAATGAGTAAAAGTGGATTTGGTATGAGAGCAGTAGGGAATGGCGGGAACCTTGTTAAACTAGAAGGCACATGCCTTGTCTCTGATGTTCAAATTTTTTGTTTTTCAAAACACTAGTTTAAAAATCTTCTGGCCCAAGGCTGCCAGTGTGTACCTCTGAGTCCAAGTTTATGTATTTCAGGCCCACTTCAAAGACCAAGAAAGAAGAGAAATAAACCCAGCAACATAGGAAGTCCCAGATCTTCCCAGTTAACCCTGGTTTTAATATTCTACCTTTGCTTGTAAGTACAGTTCTAGTTGCCATTCTCTTTACCACTTGAATTATGCAAAGCCAGTCACTTTGGAAATAGCATGTTTGGATGATACCATACAGAATACAGGATCTTAGCAACATTCTTTGTTGTGAACAGACAAAAAAGACCAGTTGCCATTGAGTTGATGCCAACTCATGGCGACCCCATGTGTTACAGAGTAGAACTGCCCCACAGGGTTTTCTTGGCTGTAATTTTTATGGAAGTAGATCGCCAGGCCTTTCTTCCAAGGTGCCACTGGGTTGGGTTAGTAGCCAAGGGCCAAACGTTTGCAGCACCCAGAGACCTGTTCACTATTGTAAAGGCCTCTGTGTGAAGGATAGGCTGATGAACTAATGATCACCTCCAAATCATTAACCTCTGCATCATCTTCCTTGAAGAAAGCCCCATTAACAGAACCAAGGAAGTTACGATGGAGCCAGAGGGAAACTTGACCTGATTTTAGAGCTGGTCATGGAAATGAACTTTACTTTCCTAACACGTGGATTCTACTCCCCCAGCTCTCCTTTGTTCACAGGGCTTTTTGTGAGAACCCATGAGATAGTGTCATGTGAAAGGGCTTTGTAAGTTATAATGTGCTGAATAAATATAAAGAGTTAATATTGTCCAGTTTGGGACCTGAAACTGGAGATATTTTCCTTATACTGGTTCATTTCAGCCCTCAAATTGCTTGACTTGTTCACATGGTTCTCTTTATAGTTGAATAAAATGCCTCTATTTATGGGGTCACCCTTTATGCTTCCCTAATGTGGTGTCTGACTTGAGTCATTGAGTCTAGAACTCTTGTTTGTATGTCACCTCTCACCCTCAGTGCTCAGCTGCAGCTTTGCCCCAACCTTAGAACAGATGTGGGGTAATGTCTTTTGGGGGAGCAGATACCACATAGGCTGCTCTCAGCACTCTGCCACCTCCGAGTCCCCAGCAGTGGGTTCTATTCTTAGTCTTCTACTATACCTATATTTGTGTTTAGGTTGTGTCTGTGTTCACGTGAAAGACATGAGGTTGCAGATTTCCTACCTTTTCTTTTAGGTAAAAGTACAAGATGATTTCATCCTGGAGCCTAGTGGAATCCACCCAGAATTGCACATAAACAGGTAAAGTGGAGGAGATCATTAAGGCCAACTTTTTTTCTTCCAGAACCTAGCATTGCTCCCTGCTCTGGGTGAGGCAGATGCTTAGAGTTATGTTTCCAATAAGAGGCATGGATTTGCACTGCCTAATAATCAAAGTCAAATTCCTCAGCCTGGAATTCAGGACTGTCCAAATCTGGCAATGTCTTCCTAGCCTTAACCTCCCCCACTTCCTTGCATGCACCCCTGACCTGAGGCTCCATGGAGTGGCCGGCCACCTTCTGTGTACGCATCCCACATTTTCTCACTTCCAAGCCTTTATACATACACTTTCTTCTGCTAAATTCTTTTCTTCTTGAACATCTACCTGTTAAGATCATAGCCATTTTAGGGACAAATGCTTATACTCCCTTAATATTTCCATGGAGAGGAGGAGGAAAGATGGAGAGTTCCACCAACTTCTCCAGGAGGGGAAAGGATAGAGGTATGTTTTCAGCCCCTCTCTCCAACTTTCTTTCATTCTTCCCCAAGGGAAGAAGAGTGACTGGGACCAGAACCTACACATACTGGGCTCGGCCCCACCCTTCCTTCCTCTGCAGGGTTCTCCCTGCAGTATCTGGTGACCCTAGTTACATAGTGGAGTCCCTGGGTGTTATAAATGGTTAACACGCTTGATTGTTAACCAAAAGAAAGGTTGGAGGTTTGAGTCTATCCAGAGGCACCTCAGAAAAAAGGCTTGGTGATCTCCTTCCAAAAAAATTCATCCTTGGTGTTTAAAAACCCTATGGAGTACAGTTCTGCTCTGACATACATGGGGTTGCCATGAGTCAGAATCAACTCATGGGCAACTGGTCAACCCTGTCTTCCGAACAACGACTTCTGGCCAGACCCCTGCTTCCTGTGGTCAGGGCCTCAGGCTCTATCTGCGTGTGGCCCTCTGCTGCAGCAGGACGTGCATGAAGTAGTGACTCCCCCTTGTGGTTGGCAGGATAACATGCCTGCTCTGCGGACCCAGTTCTTCCCTGAAAGGGGTCATCCCAAGGTTCAGACTGCAGTAGGAGCATGGTCCATGTTCTCCCATTCAGAGTTTCCAACAGTGACATTGATGCTTCTAGCTCCTTCAGTCTGCCGCTATTTCTCTTACTTCGTTGGCTCTGAATTCTGGGAGGAAGAGAGAAGTTATTAATTTTTCCCTCATACCTCAGCGCTAAAATACCACATCTTTAAAGTAGTCTCCTCTGATTTTCCTTTCCAGAAGTAACTACTCTCTCCATTATTTGTTCATCCTTTTCTTCAGCATATATTTACAAGTGTTGGAAGAGCTGGGATACTCCTGAATTTAGAGTGTGTTAAGAAGTTTCATTTCAAGTTATGATTTCTTCTGAAAATCCAATTCTTGGCATCAGTGTGGCATAACGAGACCAAAATTAGACAGAAGGCATGGGTTTAGTTCTGAGACTGAGGAGGTCTACAAAACACTGAGACCCAATTGCTGTTCTTGTCAGGTGCCATTAAGTCAATTCCGACTCATAGAAACCCTATAAGACAGAGTAGAACTGTCCCATATGGTTTCCAAGGAGCAGCTGGTGGATTCAAACTGCTAATCTTTTGGTTGGCAGCCCAGCTCTTAACCACTGCACCACCAAGGCTCCAGTTAGGTGACAGAAATGGCACTAGGTGCTTTTGTTGTTCTTTAGGTGAAAGTTTACAGCTCAAGTTAATTTCTCATACAAAAATTTATACACATATTGTTATGAGACAATAGTTGCAATTCCTATAATGTGACAGCACACTACCCCTTTCCACCCTGGGTTTCCCATGTCCATCCAACCAGCTCCTGTCCCTCCCTGGCTTCTCATCCTGCCGCCAGACAGGAGCCACCCATTTGGTCTCATACTAGGTGCTTTTTTGAGACATAATCTTCAGATAGTTGTATAACATTATTATCTCCTTTTTATAATGAAGATAACTGAGGCGCAATAACATTGACAAAACCAAAATCAACAATAAAGAAAACATGTTCTCTTTTGGGTCACGTAGCTCTTAAGCGCTATGCCACCAGGGTTTTCCTGCACTTGGTAGTAAGTGGAAACCCTGGTGGTGTAGTGGTTAAGTGCTATGGCTGCTAACCAAAAGGTTGGCAGTTTGAATCCACCAGGCGCTCCTTGGAAACTCTATGGGGCGGTTCTACTCTGTCCTATAGGGTCGCTATGAGTCAGGATTGACTCAACAGGATTGGGTTATATATATATTTTTTTTTTTTTTTGGATAGTGTAGTGGTTTTCAACTTAGGATAAACCCCAGTGTCACCATTTTAAATATAAATATCCCCAGTCCCTAGATACACTGAATCAGAGTTTCTGGGGATTGGTTGGAGCAATTTTTTTTTCCTTTTGTAATCTTCCACAGATGATTCTGATATCACTGAGAAATGAAAACACTAAGGCAGCCACTGAGCCCTGGGTTTAGATTCAGAAGACCTGGGTTTGAGTTCTGGCCTTGTTGTCATAACGCTCTAACTTTGAGCAACCTACTGTCTGTACTTCAAATTTCTAACTTTTAAGAAAGGAGAAATAATAGGACTGCTTACCTCCATCAAGGGGCCATTATGATTAAAAAGCAAAAGTTTGTGTTTGGAAGCCTCAGCACAGCACTGGCCCAGAGGAAAACACAGGGTGATATGGGTGGAGCCTCTGGATTGGGAAGTGCTGACCGTTGCTAGTGAAAGTGTTTGGGGCTGGCAGACACAAGAGGAGGACTAAGCACTGAGAGACTGGAGGGGACTAGCTGTGGGTTAATGCAATGAGTGACGTCTGAGCTGGTAGAACAGAGCAAAGTTGAGGCCTTGAGGACAACTGTGTGGCCCAGAGGCTTCAGGTTGTCTGTAGTGAAAGGTCCGGAGCATCCATACCTAAGAATACAACTGGCCTCTCCAAACACTGGGTTGGGTACCCTGACATGATCAGAGAGCAGTGGAGTGGAATTTTAATTTTAAGAAAGTTGGCTCTTTTATTGCAAACTGAGAAGCAATTTTGCTGGGGAAAGATGTCCATGTCTTATGCCTTCTAGAATATTGTCAATGATCTCAAAGTGTTGCTGGGTACAGAAGTACTAAGAGGGGCATGAGGCCCAGATCTGTGACTCTAGCATCTTCCAGCAGACTGGGAAAAGGGAACCAAAGATCTGGAGGAAAGAGAAAAAAGAAAGACTAAGCTGCTACTCCACTCTCCAGAGGGTTCCATCTTGTTCTGACCCAGGGCCCATGGAACAATTCCCTTTGATCCTAAAAGAGTTACAACAGTTTGGGATGGGGGGTTTCTGTTCCCCTTCCTTCTTCTTGGCAGCTCCAGGACCCATTATCTCATGAACTTTCCCCATATCCCTTGGAGATAAATACTTCCTTATGGTAATGTTTGTTACTCTCATTTTACAGCTGGAAAGGTGGAGACAGAAAGATGGTCCTGAAAAGAGGAAGACATTCTCTTCCTTTTCTCTGGACTCTGTCATATTCAAATCATAAAACAAAAAGTGCAGGGAAGGTCTCTGGGCATTCTCACACCCAAGGTAGCTGAGAGCAGCACTGGGAAAAGGAAGGCTTTTTGTGGGTTTGGTGGGCTGTAAAATTTATGTTCTGTTTTTTAGGGAGTGGGATAGGCAGTTCCTTTTCATTTTCACACAACCTTAAAGAAAGATGGCATTTCAGAAATAATCTACTGCCATTTTCATTGTCCATATGAGGAAACTGAGGCCCAGAGAGGGGACTTGTTAAACAGGGTATGAGGGGAAAGCTGAGCTCCCATGCTCTCAGATGCATTTATGACATGCCTTCCTGCTACATACTTTGTGGGCTGGTACTTGGGCAAAACACACATCCAAGGGTAATGCTATCTTTCCTCAGGTCATCACGAAAGCCTGGCTGGAGGCTGGACATCTCTGAGAAGTTTGAGAAACATACTGAAATTATCAAGACTTGGAATGCGGCCGTCATTTGCACTGAGCTTTCACTACCTTATCCAGTTCCTAGATTTGAACTCTTCAAGGTTTAGCCAGTCAGTTTTATTTGCCTCATCAGGAGCTCTGCAATCTTAAGACTGTGCCTCAGGCCCAGGGTGAGGATTGTTGGAGGTATGGGGGTGATGGTTGCCCCATAGACCTCCAGGGACTGGCCAGGGAGAGGGGGGTTTGGGAAACCTGCCTGGCATGAGTGCATCATGGCCTATGCTCCACGCTAGGAGAGCACCAATGTGGCTGCTTTCGGTGAGCCCAGGTGAGACGTCAGGCCATTGTCACAGAGCTGTGGTCCTGCGTTACAAACACCTCTGTGGAAGAATATACAGGGCAGCCCCTTTCTACACATGATATTTTTTTACTGAAGATATTGCATAATTACAAATTTGAGTAATTCAAAACTAATTTTCTTATAAGGAGGCCTGGTGGTGCAATGGCACAATGCTGCTAACCAACAGGTCTGAGGTTTGAACCCGTCTAGTGGCTCCACAGGAGAAAAGACCCGGCAATCTACACCCATAAAGATGGGAGCCCTGGGGGCGCAGTGGTTAAGAGCTCAGGCTGCTAACCTAAAGGTCAGCAGTTTGCATCCACTACCAGCTTCTCGGAAACCTGAGGGGGCAGTTCTATTCTGTCCTATAGAGTCACTGTGAGTTAGATTACAGACTAGGAAACCCTATGAGGCAATTCTAATCTGTCATATGGGGTTGCTATGAGTCAGAATCAACTTGACAGCATACAATGAACAACAACTTGGCCTAATTTGGGGAAAATCACTGCTGAGAAGGCATCATAATAGGTATGTTAACTAACGCATGCTATTTTATTCAATTCTCAGGACAATACAGTGACACCAATATTTTTATACTCAAGTGCCCATAGAACACTTGTTTCATTTCCCTGAGCTTCTCTCTGTAATTTTGGCCCCTCAAGTCCTGGCTGCTTTGATAGTTCTGCACTCCTATGTTTGTCTGCCCAGCCCCCTTAAGATTGCCTCTTAGCAACTGCCCTCTGCCAGGTTTCTTAGCCTCCCTCCTTGCACCAAAAATTGGCAAATACACCAGATAAAGCAGTGTTCAAAAAGCAGCCCCACAAGTCTTGGCTGCCTCAGCAGCTCTCTGCTGCCTCCAAGCTGATTTTTCCCTTTATTTTATTTTATCTGCTTTTTCTGGTTGTTCTCATCTAGAACATGAGTTGCTACAGCTACTGCATCAGATTCAGAAGTGGAAGTCAACATGTGGTTTGGAGATTTGTATATATATATAGATCTGGGTCATTATTTTTAACAGATGAATAGCGTTTAGATATGTAATTCACTGCATTTATTTATAGATTAGCATTTGGATGGTTTTCAATATTAAAAACAATTCTGCAATGAATATTCTTGCACATGTTTTCTTGGGTGCGTGCTTGAGAATTCCTCTAGGACGTACATCTGGAAGTGGAATTGCAGGGCCATAGAAGATAATCACTTTTAATTTCACTATATGTTGCCAAATTCCTTCCCAAAGTAGATGAACCACTTTACATGTTCACCACCAGTGTGTGAGAGGCTGTGTTTATCGCTAGCTTTGATAGCATTTGAGTTTGAAACGATTTCATTTTTCCCATTGAATGAGAGCGAATTTCTACTTTCTATTTCTGATTATTAGTGGGATGCTCAAGCTCTTTGCATTTCAGGGTCCTATTTCTGGAAATGCCTATTGGCATTCCTGATTTTTTTGTTTTACTGAATTTTTGTCTTTTCCTTATTATTTTTTATACAATCTGGAGAGCGATCAATCCTTAGTCAGCAATATATGTGGCAAATCAATCCACAAGCATTTATCGAAGCCCTTCCACATGTAGGGCCATGGGGTGAATAAGATAGACGGGGCCCCCTTTACATGCAACATATGTTCTAGTGTGGGAGGCAGATCATCAACAAGTAAATACAAAATTGGCACAGTAATCTGAGATCCTAGGAAGTGCTATAAGAAATAAAATAAGAAAATGGGACAGGGAGTGATGGATGTGGAAGGCGCTATTGTAGAGTGCAGAAGTCATGAAAAGCTTCAAGTTAAGTCCTGAATGAAGAGAAGAAACAGCTCCATGAAGCTACGAGGAGAATGCTTCCCCACAGGGATGAAAATAAGATGCTGAGGTGGCACTAGCTTGATAATTAATATTTTCTTTGCTATTCACCCATCCTCCAACATGCTAAGGCTAGGAGGAAAGGCCAGGGCTTTCTCTAATGAGTTCATTACCCTCTCCTCCAGCAGAGCCACAATTACTGCTGACCTGCATCTGAGTTTTGGCAGGCAGGATGTATAGATTATTATCTGACAAAATAGAGTAGGTTTAGCTCAAGTACCCTGGCAGTGGTAACAGTTAAAGAAGCAGGAAGCTTGTCCTTCATAGAGCGCAGTTCATGCCATCTGGAGATCATCCTAGCTAAATCCTAGATTCAGCCTACCCAGGTTCATATCTATCATATTAACTGTGTGACCCAACAGCAAGTTCCCTAAATTCTTCATGCTTCAGTTTCTTCTTGTGTAAAATGATGATCATATTTGTAGTTGGCAGGCCTCTAATATGTCCCTCAATGAACCCTGCCTCCTGGCATTCACACCTCTGTGTAATTCCTTCCATAGAAAGTAGGCTAGACCTAGTGACTCACTTCTAGTAAACAGAATGCAACAAAAGTGATGGGATGTCACTTCTGGGATTAGGTTCTAAAAGACTATGACATCCATCTTGCTAATCCTCTCTCTGGCTCTCACTTTGAGGAGCCAGCTTCCATGTTGAGAAGCCCCATATGACAAGGAACTGAGGGTGACTTGTGTCCAATATCCAGCAAAGAAATGAGTCCTGCCAATAACCACTGAGTGAATCTGGAAGGGAATCCTGCCCCAATTGAAATAATTGAAATGGGATGACAGTGGCCCTGGCCAACACCTTGACTGAAACTTCGTCAGAGACCCTGAACTGAAGGAACAGTTAAGCTCTACCTGGATTCTTACCCCAAAGAAACTGTGAGGTAATAAATATATATTATTTTAAACTACTAAGACTTAGGGTAATTTTTTTACACAGCAATAGATAACTAATGCAATAATAGGACTGTGTCATGGGGTGGCTATAAAGATGAAATTATTTAACATATGTCAAGTGCTAAGAATAGTGATGGCATATAATAAAGGCTCCATAAATGTTGCAGGTGCTATCCTACTCATTGCCAAATATTCGAACAAATTGTGGATTAACTACAGTTGAGGCTTACAACAAGGCCTCCCACAAATCTCCCCTCAAGCTGACCCATGGGAGCAGTCCTTGCAGTTGCAAACCTCAAGGATGACTTCCTCAGACAGGCTACATTAAAAGCATCAGTGTACACAGTCAATTAATGTAAGTGCTGTGAATAAATTTTACACTAGTAAAAAGTTGGATTGGCAAAAGTTGTGTGATAGGTATCTTTGCAACAACAAAGAGCAGCTGCTGAGGCTGCTTATGTACAACCAAACACCTCATGGAATTTGGCTTCTTGGTTTGGAGGTTTATGGTCATGGTTTCATGGAATATATAGTTAATTGGTATAATATTGTGTTTAGTGATTCTTTTGTATCTCCTAGTCCGTTGTATAGTGCCTGGGGTCTTAAAAGCTTGCAAGCAGTCATCCAAGGTATAACACTTTGTTTCCATTAGCCTGGAGCAGCAGGAAAAAAAAAAAGGAGACTAGGAATAGGAGGAAGAAATGGAATGTGTGGTTAATTGCTTCCATGAACAACAGCCTCTTTGCTATGAGACCAGAACTGGATGGTGCCCGACTACCATTACTGAACATTTCCATCAAAGATTCAATAGAAAAATCCTGATCCAAAGGGAGAAAATACAGAACAGAATTTTAAATTCTCATAGAATCCAGGATTTCTGGAGCCATAAAGGCTGAATAAGCCCCCAAAACTATTGCCCTGAAATAATCTTTAAACCTTAAATCTTAAACCAAAAGTGTCCCCTAAAGCTTTAAAACCAAACAATAGTTTAGCTCAACTAGAGAAGAATGTCTACTTTGAGCATTGTGCTCTTTTATGAACTATTTATATGTGATCAGATTGACAGCAGCAGCTCAAAAGATTAGATAGAAAACTTAGGGGGCAGTGAGTTTAGGTTAATGGAGAGGAACAAGCAGAAAAAGAGGTCAAGAATGGTTGCACAACTTCAAGAATGTAAGCAATGACAATGAATTGTACGTATAGAAATTGTTGAATTGGCATATATGTTCTGCTGTGTATATTCTCAGTGACAACAACAAAAAATAAATCAAAAAAAGGTAACACCAGTGTACTGCTATCACTTAGTTCTAAGCAAGGACTGTGTACAGATTGCCTCAGGTTTAGTTACTTCCTGCTGTTCTGTTCTCTTTTCCCAACACTTCAGCCAAGCTCAGTTCTGACCTCCTCCAAGAAGCTTTTCAGAGCCATCCACTAAGAGTTCTCCTCCCACTGAAAACCTTCCCCTACCATTTTCAGAGACCGCTGCATATGGCACAGTCTATAATTATATTCTCGCTTCTCATGACCCTCTAACCCCCTTGAGGGTGGGCATGGAGTACTGCAGATCTCTGGAGAAGACAGGTCTGGTGCGTGCGCTCTACCTTTACTGGCTGTGTGACCTTGAACAAGACACATAACCTCCTGAAGTCCATTTCCTCACCTGTAAAATGAGGATAGCAATACCTGCCTCGTAGGATTATTGTGAAGATTAAATGAGACAATGACTTTAGGCCTTTAGCAGAATGCCTAACATAGTATTCACCTACCAAACCTTAGTTGTTGTCGTTATTATCATCATGCCTTTGGATTTCCTTCTGACCTCGTGCAACACTAGCCACCTGGAGGAAACTCCATACCTACTTGCATGGCCTTGGTTCCCATGGAGGTCTCCTTGGCACTTTCACTTTCTCTCCATCACTTTCTACTCGTTTGTAGTCTCCTCCCTTCATACTCATTATCGGACCAAATAGCAGTGAGCAAGTATGTCTTAAAGTGTGGGCAGTGTAGTGGCAGTAAATGGGGAGTATTTTTAATTTTATGTGTCAACTTGGCTAAGCTGTGGTGACCAGTTATTTGGTCAAACACTAGTGTAGTTGTTGCTATGAAGGTCTGTACATGTGATTAACATTTGCAATCAGCTGGCCTTCAGGAAAGCAGATGATCCATCATAAAATAGGTGGGCATCATTCAATCAGTCGAAGACTCAGGAGCAAAAACTGAGGTTTCATGGTGGAGAAGGATTCCCCCACAAGACTGTAACAATAGGTATCTTGCTAGAGTTTCCAGCCTGACTCACGGCCTACAGATTTCAGACATAAGGCTGCCAGAGTTTCTGGCCTGTTGCCTGACCCATGGATTCTGGGCTTGCCAGCCTCCACAATCGCAGGAGCCAATCCCTTGCTTGATGTGAATCGATCTCCCTCTTTCTCTTTCCCTCTCTGTCTATCAATATCTATATCTACATATACAAAAACAAAAAACCAAACCTGATGCTGTCGAGTTGATTTCGACTCATAGCGACCTTACAGGATACAGTAGAACTGCCCCACAGTGTATCCAAAGAAGCAACTGGTGGGTTCAAACTGCCACCCTTTTGGTTAGCAGCTGAGCTCTTAACCACTGCATCACCAGGGCTCTCTCTCTCTTTCTCTATAAATGTATATGTGTGCATGTATATATATATATATACACATACGTGTATATATTAAAAAAAAAAAAACCAAACCCATATATATACATATGTATGCATATACACATACATATATATCATTTATTGGTTTTATTTGTATGGAGAACTCTGACTAATAATACGACAGTGCTTTGTGAAAATTTTCAGGTCTCAGCTAATACATGGAACCCATTTAATTAGTAAAGCTGAGATGAGAGGCCACCCCTGCACCCACCATATGAAATCTCCTCTATCTTGTGGGCTCCAGGCTATGGATGGCTTGGTTCTTGGATACTGTTCTAACTGTGCCAAGTCTGTGAAGCATAGTTTTCCCTCATCAACTTATCCAGATCAGAAGCTTCTGAAAGTCCAAAGCCTCTGGGAGGTCATTTGCTTTGTAGCAATAAGAATTCCCATCTATTTGCATAGCAGTTTACAGTGTGCAAGATACTTGCACGTCTATTATGTTATACAGTCTCCAAAATAATTTTGGAAGATTGTCAGGATTTTAAACCCCATTTCATGGATGACTCAGCAAGGGGAAAACTTGACCAGATACATAAAGTTGAGAAGGGATAGGACTGGGCTTGAATTCAGCTCTTTTTAATTTAAAATATTATTGATATAATGAACCTTCAGAGTTCTTACCCTGTGCCAGGCACTGTATTAAGTGTTTTTACACATGTTATCCAATTTATACTCATTTTGCATGCTGACAAGATGAATTTAGAGAGATTACATAACCATGAGTCGGAATAGAGTTGACAGCAATGAGTTTGGTTTTGGTTTGGCCAGGGCGCATCAGCTAGTGAAAGCAGGGCTTGGATTAAAACCTGGGTATCTGAGTCTACAGACTTTTCTTTAACCCTACACCATGTGACTCCCAAATCCAAAGCTACTAAGCTTCCCTTACAGAGTGTTGGCACTGAGGCAGCAAAGAGGAGGCAAACGCTTCACCTCAGCACCTCTACAGTGAGGTGACGCTCATGGCCAGTCTTCAGAGAGCAGGGATGCCCTCGTTCTCACCCCTCACCTCCCACCCAGCCCTCCTCACCTCAGACCCAGGCCTCTGAAGAAGGCTGGCCCAGCTCTCAGGGAGCCTCTAGCCTGCTAAGGAAAAAGCCCAGACCCAAGGGAAAGGAGTGTAAATGTTCACAATAATAATTATGCAACACAGAGATAGAACCATGGTGCAGAAGCAGGCTTCATTTTGCCACAAAAGAACTCAGATTTGAAAGAGAGGGCTGGGGAATCTTTGAACGAGTGATTTATTTAGAGAATTTTGACAAAGATAACCTTTTTAATGAAATAAATTTAAAAATGTAATTTGAGTATAAAGGAAACTAAAAAAAAAAAAAAAAACTATATGAAGAAGCAAATGGGGTTCTTAGAGGACCCTACAAAAATTTGTTCATTATCACATAGATTAGGCTAGGTTGCTATGGGTTGGTCTGAATGGGGAGACCTTCCCAAACGTTTTTTCAGACATATAGTGGATACGAATTGTCCTAAACCCTGGTGGCGTGGTGGTTAAGTGCTACAGCTGCTAACCAAAAGGTTGGCAGCTCAAATTCACCAGGTGCTCTTTGGAAGCTCTGTGGGGCAGTTCTACTCTGTCCTACAGGGTCGCTATGAGTCAGAATCGACTCGATGGCAGTGGGTTTTATACCTTAGAAGGAGCCCTGGTGGCACGGTAGTTAAGAACTCAGCTGTTAACCAAAAGATCAGCAGTTCAAATCCACCAGCCACTCCTTGGAAAGTCTATGGGGCAGTTCTACCCTGTCCTATAGGGTCTCTGAGTCGGAATTGACTCAACGGCAACAGTATGGTTTTTTTTTTTGGTTTTATACCTTAATCAGGGGATGGGGAGAACAGCATCCACAGAGACAGAGGCCTTACGAGCCCTAAGTGTCTGACTGCAGACTCAGTAGCCAGTCCCAGCTCATGGGCTCCAGGACTTCTATGCACATACAGCAGGGGCTAACAGCACTGGCTCTGGGGTCAGAGGGAGTAGGGCCAGAATTAATCTGTGTGGTTTCCCCAGAAGTCTATTTTCAACTCCATAGTCAGAATGCTCCTTCCCGGTTGGATCATATCGCTGACTGCTCAAAACCCTGCTTTGGTGCCTATTTCCCTCAGCAGAAACCTAAAACCATAAAGGGCTCCTATGGCCCTACCTAATCTGACCCCTGTTAACCTCTGATTACCTCTCTTCCAACTCTAACCCCAGTTCACTTTTCTCTAGCTACCCTGTCCTCCTTGGTGCTGTTACTCAAACAATGCCAGACACAGCCCTTAACTCATGATCCTTGCACTGGGTGTTACCTCAGCCTAACCAACTCCATCTCCTTTAAGTCTTTGTCTTAATGGTACCGTCTTAACGAGACCGACCATGTGAACCTTATGTAAAATCACCATTGTACCTGCCCCCACTCCTGGCACTCCAGGTACTCCTTAACCTCCCCAGTGTTTTTTCCTATCGCCTTCTTGGCATAAAACTTATTTTTAATTCTATTCTTTATTGATGACCTCACCTGATAGAATTCAAATTTCATAAGGATGGGGATCTTTGTTTTGCTCATTGATAGATACCAAGGACCTAGCACAGTACATAACATATAGTAAGCACTCAATAAATTATTGTTGAATTAATTAATTAATAATGCCTGCATTTTAGTCATCTATGGCTGCTATGACAGAAATACCTCAAGGGGATTGCTTTAACAAAGACAAATTTATTCTCCCACAGTCTAGGAGGTTAGCAGTCCGAATTCAGGGTGCCATCTCCAGGGGAAGGCTTTCTTTCTCTGTTGGCTCTGGGGGAATGTCCTTGTCATCAATCTTCCTCAGTTGAGGAGCCTCTCAGCACAGGGGCCCCAGGTCCAAAGAATGCACTATTCACCTAGCTCTTGATTCTTAGTGGTATGAGGTTCTCCCGTCTCTCTGCTTGCTTCTCTCTTTTATACCTCAATAGAGATTGGCATAAGACACAATCAGTCTTATAGATTGAGTCCTACCTCATTAACATAATTGCTGCTAATCCCAACTCATTAACATCATAAAACTCCAAAACCAAACCCATTGTCATTGAGTCAATTCTGACTTATAGTGACCCTATAGGACAGAGTAGAACTGCCCCATAGAGTTTCCAAGGAGCTCCTTGTGAATTCGAACTGCTGACCTTTTGGTTAGCAGCAGTAGCATTTAACCACTACGCAACCAGGGTTTCCCGTTAACAGCATAGAGGTATGATTTACAACACATAGGAAAATCGCATCAGATAACAAAATGGTGGACAATCACACGATACTAGGAATCATGAACTAGCCATTTTGACACAAATTTTTGGAGGACACAATTCAATCCATAAAAGCCAGCAAGTCACCCAGTTTCTCTGAGCCTCAGTTTTCTACCTGGTATCTTGACCAATCTAACAACACAGCAGCTCCTTCTTCCTGTGGGAAAGGCATTCTACGTGGTTCAGTTGGCAGTGCCAACAGGGTTAGGATTGTCACCCAGGATGCCTGGCCAACCAGGGAACATCACTTCCCTGGCTATGGTGGCATGTGTTCCAAGCAGCGCTAATCTATGAGATTAGATCAACGTGCTTTGGATGAGGGGCCATTCAGACAAGCCCATGCTAGAAGGGCAGATAGCCTCAGCAGCCATCTTGCAAATATATGAAGGCAGCTTACCTGAGGATGAAGCCAAGCAGATGCAGGCAGAGCAGACGCAGTAGCTTCAAGAAAGAGCAGGCTTTGTGCTCTTCCTGATAGTACGGACTAATTAGGAGTCAGCTAAGGGAAACGAGTTCAGTGAGAGGAACTGAGAAGCCAGAGAGAAGGAATTCCTCTGTTTGGGATGCCATCGTCATTCTTTTTCTGCTTGGTAAACTCCTCATCCTTCAAAACCTTATTCAATGGTTTCTTCTTTCCCTGGTTCTCCCAGGCTGAACTGATCAAGATTCTCTGGGGCTTATCGTACCAGATTTAGACTCTGTCATAACTCTTATCATTATAAATTGCAGTTATCTGTTTACCTGTCTATTTCCTCCATCAGATTTTGAACTTCTTGAAGTCACGTGGAGGATGCTTAGTAAATATTTGATGAACAAAGAGTAAGTGAAGGGAAAAAAGTATACTGCCTCAGGGCAAGACAGACCTTTCAATTATCTCCAATGGCCACTTTCCTAGTTCCTCCTCCTCTGCTTGGGCCAGGCTAGGTCCTGGTGAGCTGGCTTAAGTCTTCAGGAGAAGGATTCTTTCTGAGATTATTGGGGTTCCTTCAGCTCTGTTTTGAGGTGCGGCAGGGTGGTGAGGGATGCCTACATTCTAATATTTAAGAGCCAGATTATTTCAATCCCACTTAAAGTCTTCCTAGCCTCCATTCTTTCACTGTCTTCCACGTTCAATAAATCTCAGACCTGTCAATTCTCTTTATAATGTAAATATCACTCTTCCCAATTCTGGTGAAACTAGCATAAATCTTGATCAGCTCTTGCTTGGACTAGAGTACCAACCTCGTAATTGGCTTGTCTGCCATCACTGTCCCCCGATTTAATATACCCTCTTCTTTGTGATAGTAATATATCTAAAATATAGAGCTAATCATACCACTCATCTGCTAAAGAACTTTAATGACTCCCTACTGTCTAGAAAGAACTTGGCCACCTTTACATTTCTTAGCCATTTATTAGCATGCCATTCAAACGTTTCATGATCCTACTTTTCCATCTCTCCAGTCTCCTCTTTCGTCTCCTCTCTCTTGCCACTCCAAACCCAAATCTCTGTGCCTTAGCTTGTGCTTGTCCAGTTGCCTACATTACTCTTCCCTCCCTTCTCCCCTGGTAAACTCATGCTTCACAAGCCAACTCAAAATCATATGCTTAGCCAAAGCTTTCCCAATCACCATAAGTTGTCCTTTGAGTTCTTTATCAATAGATTCTATCATTTTGTATTATAGTTTTTTTGTACATGTCTCTGACCCCTGCTAGGTGAGTACCTTGATGGAAAAAACTTGGTCTTATTTATCAATATATTGCCAGCACCCAGAAGAGTACCTAGAATATAACAGATACTCAAAAAGAGTTAGTTGAATTTTTCTGGATGCCTAATATGTGCTAGGTATAGAGATGTACGTGGGTTTGACCTACAGACAGACAGGTACACTGCCATGACTTAGAGTAGTGTGTTAAGGGCTCAGATGGCAGTGCAGGACAGAAAGACTTCTGTAGAGATAGCATGTGAACTGGACTCATCACATGGGTAGTGATTTTATGAAGAAAGTGAAAAAACAATTCCTTGCCCATGAAGGGTAAAGACAAAAGGAAGCATTCCCAGGAGAAGTAAATGGCCCAACTAGAGGAAAATAGGGAGCAGCCAAAAAAGTTTCAAGGACACTGAGTGGCTGAAGTTAACAGAGAAGTAAGAATGGTTTGCTGAAAATCTTCACAGTGAAGTGAAGGTCCTTGGCTTGCAACACAGGTCACCTGTTTTCATGAACTTCCAGATAGCAGAATAAAAAGCAAGAGCCCACATATGGGATGACTTAAATTGGTGTGAGGGAATGTATGTGTCACTCTGATCGGGGGTGGTATGTGCTGCATTATTAGGTCCAGGCTGAGGCCATAGTACGGTCATAAATCAAGAAGCGGGTGTTTAAAAAACAGTGGAAGTGTTAAGGAAACATGAAGTGGCTGACCTGTAGAGACGGGCTGTTACTCCCTATAAGAATTTCGATGACTAATGATGTGGATAAATAACCGCTTAACTTTTTCATAACCACAGTTGTAATTTATTTAATTCTGGGGGTATTACACAGTTCTGGAAGCCCCGTAAGATGATGGTGAGCAGTTGAAAAAGGTTACCCACTATTCAGAAGTGGCTGGAACCTTGTTCCCCCAAACAAGATTCTTTTTTATCTGATAGCTAGGATTAATGTAGAGAAAGGCGGGATTTAGGAGTAGCCACACACTTCTATAGTTTAATTCACAGTTCTTGAAGTTCTAACAGTAGATAATCATTTTGTTAGGTCTTTAAGAGCCTTAAAAAAAATAATAAAAATAACTGGGAAGGAGGCGGGTTTTACCTTAGGGTTTATTGGATCATATTCACAGAGATTCAGGATAGTCTGCTGAGGGAAAGGCGGAAAAGCCTACTGGGTTGGAGCATGACAAGTAGTTGAGTAGAATGCCTGAGACTGACCACTACTCACTAGCTGCTGCTTCACCTCTCTAAGCCTCAATTTCTTCCTCTATAAAAGGGGACTGATGATACTTACTTGATACAGTGTTGTGAAAATTAAAGGACAAAGTCAGATGTCTAGCTCCACACAATTTGTACTTTTTGATGGCGTATGAAAGTCAGTTGCATTAAAGTTGACTAAGCAACGCAAGTATATTATAAGAAAAGCTGGCTCCCAGATAATTACAACATTCCTAATTATACCATATCGTTTTGCTGCCAACTTAGAAAAAATATTTTTAGCATTTTGCTTATATACTTTAATAGTCTTTTTTTCTTTTTCACTTTAAAACTGAACAGAAATAACGAGCTCAAGTAAAATGAACATATGGTTGAGGTTGTAGATTGCTTGCTTACATTACTCATTTCATTCATTCATTCAATCATTTATAACAACAAAAATGAATATAAATTACTTGGCACTTAGTCTTAAAAGTGTTAAGATTATGAGACTTATGTTGATTTACCCTTTTTAGTTTTTCAAGCTTTTTAACTTATTTTTTTAAATATTGACAAAATATGGTCAATATCCAAATAAATTCACAAACACTGCAGAACAAAGATGATGCCACTGCCAAACAGGACCAACGGTGACAGCAATGCACTAAGGGATAACTGAAATGCTCTCATTCTCCACCAAAAAACCAAACCCACTGCCATTAAGTCGATTCTGACTCATAGCGACCCTAAAGGACACAGTAGAACTGCCCCATAGAGCTTCCAAGGAGTGCCTGGTAGATTTGAACCACTGACCTTTTGGTAAGCAGCCATAGTCTAAACCTCTTCACCACCAGCATTTCTAATGCTCTCATTCCAAAAAAAATAAACCCAGTGCCATCGAGTTGATTCCAACTCATAGTGACCCCACAGGACAGAGTAGAGCTACCCCATAGAGTTTCCAAGGAGTGCCTGGCAGATTTGAACTGCCGACCCTTTGGTTACCAGCCATAGCACTTAACATCTAGGCCGCCAGCATTTCCATGCTCTCATTAGTCATGTGCAAAAGTCTAAATTCAGCATAGAGATGTGTTTTCAGCAGGGCTTTGAACTGATTCATTCCCTGCTGAGTATTTTCATTTCCACCCCAGATATGCTGAATCAGAATCTACATTTTAACAAGCTCCCCAGGTAATTCTTTTGTATAACTTCCTGAAACCATGTTAGAAATGCAAATTCTCAGCAGGGGTTTGAACCATGACAAACCTGTTCAAAGCCCTGGTTTTAAGGCTGCCAATGCAAAATGTAGGTAGTAAAAAAGTCATATACCATTGGTAATGTAGATAAAATGCTTTGGATAAGGCACCATCCAAATTTAAGGAGACAGATATCAGAGGGTGACATCAACAGGAGAGAGGAAAGCAAGAAGGCATACTAAACCAAAAAAAAAAAAAAAGTCATCGAGTCGATTCCAACTCATAGTGATCCTGTAGAACAGAGCAGAACTGCCCCATAAGGTTCCCAAGGAGTGGCTGGTGGATTCGAACTGCTGGCCTTTTGGTTAGCACCCAAACTTAACCACTACTCCACCAGGGCTTCAAGAAAACATACACAGAAAGTAAAAATCTTGTTCAAAGACATCCTGCTTTTACTGAGAGCCACCTTACATCCTGGATAAAGATGGCCTGTTTTCTCCATAATAACTCATGTTGTTTAGGGTAGATTCTTTAACTTAGTGGTTCTCAATCCTGACTGCATATTCAAAACACTTACAGTTCTCATCAAAATGTCAATATCTAAACCCGTACTTAAAACCATTTAAATCAGAATTTCTGAGGTGGCATCCAGGCATGGAATTGTACCCAAGCTCTCGCAGTTACTAGCAGTGTGGTCCTGGGAAAATAACTTTATTTCTAAACCACAGTTTACTCACTGAAATGGCCAATAATTCCTATCTTGCACGTAAGTTGTAGGACTGTACATGATTCATATTTTCTGCCCAACGTGGCATATTTCTCTTTCTACAAAGACAATACTGTAAAAGGCAAGTGAAAAGAAAAGAAGATCATTTCTGTGAGGGCCTTATAATATTATCAATAAGAAGCAGAATTCTTACAACAACAGATAGTAAGCCTGAGGGGATGCAGAAGTTGGAAGGAGCCAGAGAAAATAAGAACATATTCCTACAGGAAGTCAAGCCCACTCACAAATCATCTGACACACTACTTAGTCAGAGAACCAGCCATGAGCCCTTAATCCCTTACCTTTGATTGTTTACCTGGCTTGGTCAGTAAGAAGTGGCGAGAACTTGCTGGTAGAATATGGTGGAAGAGACTCAGTATTTCCAAAGCACTCCCTGAGGGACAAGCAGATTTACCAGTCTACTTCTAACAACTTTTATCAAGCCTCTGAAAATTTGATTGGATTGCCTCTATAGTGAAAGGTCATATAACTTTGAAATGGGGATGGCCTCCTCTTTTTTTTTTTTAATTAAACTTTTTATTTTGATATGATCATACATTAACTAAAATTTTAAGAAATATAGGCAGTCCCCAGATTACAAATGAGTTCCATTCCTAAATTTGTCTCTAGGTCAAATTTGCATGTTAAGTAGGACCAGTTAGGTACGGTATGTATCTAACGTCTATTAGTCAAATGTTTGTCTTAGTATATAGTGTACCTTTCTATGCATAAAAAACATTAAAGAAACACTTCCAGATACACTAAAACATCTTTAACATAATAATACAGTATTAACGTTTTGATCTGCATTGCAAAGTGGCACCTGTTTGTTATTATGAACCATTGTATGTACCTCAAATTTTTAATAGGCTTTACTGGGGTTGATTCATAACTGTGGGTTGTACATAAATCTGACGTTTGTAACTCAGGGACTGCCTGTAATACAGAGATTCCATGTACCCCTTACTCAATTTTCTCCAAAGATAACATCTTGCAACACTACAGCACAGTATCACAATCAGGATATAAACATTGATAAAATTATTATACAGAACATTTCCATCACTACAGGGATCCCTCATATTGCCCCTTTATAGTCACAGCCACATACAAGAAATCCTCAATAACCTTGAAAATGAGTGTTAAAGCACACACACACACAACAGGGGCCTTAGATCTTATTTTTATAAAATAATTACTAAGATTAAAAAAATCCAAATTCAGGGACCAAAATTTGTCGCCCTATCATCACTGGCCAAAATCTGCTCCATTCACTTCCTTGAATCAGTTCAATTATCATCATTAGAAACTCACCATGTGAAAATAAAGTAAAATAATAAATGTATTATAATGGATTCTGTAGTGTGCTGCCTACATTTTCCTCTTCATGATTAAAGCATTCACCACCATCCCCCCGCATATAGTGTTCTTTGCTGACAATTCAGAGCTGAGCTCCTCTCCAGAAACTACTCTGGGCTAAAAGAAGCATCCTCAGTCAGACAATATTATATCCTCTCCCAGGATTCAGCCCAAATCCAAGGACTAAAGAATGCGGGTACAAAGGACTGACTCAATTGCCTCAATTGGGGACATATCTGAAGGGCCATCCCAGCTTTGAAGCTCCTGTGGGATTGGCTGAGGGCTCTGTTGTTTGTGTATCACCTTCCCTCTTCTAATCTTGCTTTTCCCATTTTATTATTTCCCACTTTCCTGAGAGCAATTTCTAATTAAACCACTTACTTGCAAATCTTTGTCTCAGACTTATATTTCAGGCATCCCCATTCAAGAAAGTGGGTGCCAAACTCTAAAATGGCATTTTGCAATGGAACATTCACCAGCCATCTAGCAATGAGCACCCCATTACTGGCAATAGGTGGGGTATCGATAGCTTCTGGCATACTGTAGTGGTGCATTTGTTAAAACATTCACTTGTGGTGAACTGGGATAGGATACCAGTGGCAATGAATGCACTGACAAGTGTAATATCTCAGGTGTTTGAGAAGTTTTGGGAAAGTTATAATTATAAGGACCATAGAATCAAATGACTTTTTCTGAGTGCTATAGATGCATTAAAAAAAAAAAAAAAAAAAAAGAAGAATGAAAGGCTGGGAGTTATTAATCACCAATTTAAGGGAAAGTTTGAAAGTCAGGGGGACTCCTTGACAGTATACAAAGAATGCTATTTAAGCCAGAAAGGGGATGAAATTCAAGTCTAGGACTTAAGGGTGCCAGAGCTCCAGAGAAATTTGAGTGTTCTGACCTGGCAGGTCTGTTATGCCAAGGTCAAGAACTTGGATCAGAAAGAGTAGTTTCTTGAGACACAGAATGGGGACATCTGGATCAATGAACTGAAAACTTTTGAATCTCCAGATTCCGCTGAAATCTCTGGCTCTATAGAAGTGGCCCACTTCTCCCTGCTAAGAGCTAGCAGCTCCCCCATTGCTTGATGATTCTGCAAAAGCCTCTGACTTGAAAGACAAGATGTGTCCCTGTTCAGATCTTCCCACACCTACTCTCTGACTAACAAACCAGAAAACAAGATCAAGTTGGGAAATTGATGGTCCAACTAAGGAAGAACAAGGCCTGTGCATTGAAAAAATTGTGGGAAAGAGCCAACATACAATAGCAGGTGCCAGGAGAGTATACATAGGATTGGATCCTGAGAACACTGGACCAAGGGAATGGGAATATAAAGTTGGATAATGGGGAGTTTATCAATATGGGGTACTTTTCCATAATACAGAATTTAACATCCTAGCAAGGACTCTAGGGGATGATGCTAACATGATACTGATGGTTCTTGAAAGCATAGAGAGCATGATGGCCCACACTAAGTGAAGCAGAACTTCCAAGGAATATGGTACAAGAAGGACTCAAAACACTCTGAGAAGGGGAAATGTGAGAGTGGATATACTACATAAGTCTAGAAAACCAATCAGCCAAATATGTTTGGCAGGATGACTTACAGAATGCTCCATTTACCAATGGGATAAGGAATACACATGTTAGGTTTTTGGTCTGTGATAGTAAGAACTATTGTAGTGGTGAAAGCCAAATGGAAGCCTCTGAAATTACCCTGCCTGGACTAACACACACACACACAAAAAGAAAAATCCATCCCTAAGGCGAATGGCCAGGATTAGTGGTACCCTTAAAAGACCCAAGAGTTGTGGCCCCCTAAAGAAAGCTGAAGGAGGCCTGGTTGTGCAACTATTAAGTGCTTGGCTGCTTATTGAAAGGTCTGTAGTTCAAACCCACCAGAAGTTCCATGTAGAAAAAGGCTTGGCAATCTGCTCCTATAAGGATTACAGCCTAGGAAACCCCATGAGACAGTTCTACTCTATCCTATCAGGTAGCTATGAGTCAGAATCAACTTGACAGCACACAATAACAACAACAACAAAGAGAATAGGCGTGGCAATCGCCATCATTTTTTCCAGTTTCAGTTGCTGTCAAGTCAGTTCTGACATGGCAACCCCATGAGTTGCATAGTAGAACTGTGCTCCATACGGTCTTCTTGGCTGTTACCTTGGAAGCAGATCACCAGGCCTTTCTTTCAAGGCAACTCTGAGTAGATTTGAACTGTAAAGTTTTCAGTTAACAGCTGAGAGCTTAATCATTGGTGACACCCAGTGGCTAGTCTCCATCACATCCTGATTTAATTTAACATTCTGGCCCCTATAAAGGCCAGACAGATCTTGGAAAGTGATAATGAACTATTATAAATCTAATCAAGTGGTAGCCTCAAGGGCTGCAGTTGTGTTATATATGGTATCTTTTTTGGATCAGATCAGGTACATGGTATAGAACCACCGATCTGGTGAATGTGTTCAATTTGCACTTATTTGGAATGGACAATAAAACATGGTAGTGATCCCACCCTCTGTTTCAATACAATTTGAAAAGAACTTGACCATGTGAACATTCTGCAGAACATCACATTGGTCCATTATAGTAATGGCATCATGTTAATCAGACTGGATGAGCAAGAAATAGCAATGCCTTTGTAAAACTCCAGATCTTCAAAGAGTGAGAGATGAAACTTACAAAGATTTAGAGACTTGGCAAGTCAAAGTTTTATGAATCCAGTAGCCTTGGAAATGCCATGACACCCCCTCCAAAGAAATGCACAGGAAATGGAAATGGATGATGTCACACAAAATAGTGGAATAGCAAACTCTAGGAGTAAGTCCCTCCACCAAAACAACACTTGAACTGGATATAATGAATAGAATCAACTATTTTGGAACTCTGGAACCTGATGAGACATTTATATCAACCAGGGGAATGTTTGATGAAGGGAGAAGCTGATGATCTTTTGTAAGTAAGCTACATGCACCAACCAGCTACTATCTCCCATTCCTCGTCATAGACACAGTGGTAGGAACAGCAGCCTGTTTTCCTAGAGTGTATGCCTGATGCCAAGACGGACAATGGGAACCTTGATCTACAAGGATTTGGGGTTGCATGTTTGGGTTGATCTGGCAAGACCCCAAGGGGCCATGCAGATGATTGTGCAGTTTTAAACATTCTGCTACAGTGGTTTCTCCAGGCGGCAGTGGCTAAAAGGGTAGTGTGCTTTTTTTTTTTTCTTTTTATGAAATATGTCAGGCCACTGGCTTACTTCAGGCATAACAGAACAGAAAGTTCAGTGACCATACATAATTGGAATACACATTTTGCAAAAATAGTTTGGAAAAGTCACTAAACAGGTGAATGAAGTTTTCATTAAGTAATAACAGCAATTCCTGAAGAGAGGGACAATCATATTTCCAGAGTTACCTCATTATAATATTCAAAATGTCCAGTTTTGAACAAAAAATAACAAAACATACAAAAAAAATGGGCTATTCACAGGAAATAAAGATTTGACAGAAATCATCTCTGAGGAAACCCAGACATTGTAATTACAGCTTAAAGTCATTAAGTCAACAATTTAAATATGCTCAAAGCACTAAAGTAAACCATGGACAGAGGATTAAAGGAATTAGGAAACCAATGCATGAACAAAATGAGAATATCAGTAGAAAGATAGAAATTATTAAAAAAAAAAAAAAACAAATTCTGGATTTCATAAGTACAATAACTGAAGAAAAAGAAAAAAAAAAAAAACCCTCACTAACAGCAACAGCAGATTAGTGCAGGCAGAAGAATCAGTAAATTTTAAGATAAAAGATAAGATAATGGAAATAATTGAGTCTGAGGAGAAGAAAGTAAAAACAATAATAGTGGAGAAAAATGAACAGAACCTGAGAGAGTTGTGGGACAGCATTAAGGATACCAATATATATGCATCAGAGAGTGAGAGAGAAAGAGGCAGAAAAAAATATTTGAAGATATACTGGCTTAAATATTACCAAATATAATGAAAAGCATGAATATACACATCCAAGAAGCTCAATGACCTCTCAGCAGAATAAACTCAAAGAGACCCACACCAAGACACATTACAGGCAAATTGTGAAAAACCAGACTAAGAGAAAATCTTGAAAGAAGCAAATTATCACACAGAAGTGGTCCTCAGTGAGATTAACAAATGATTTTCCATCAAAAACCATACAGGCCAGAAGGTACTGTAGTAAAATATTTAAACTGCTGAAAGAAAAGAACTGTCATCCAAAAATTCTATACCAAGCAAAACTATCCATCAAGAATGAAGGAGGAATTAAGACATTCCAAGATAAACCAAAGCTGAGGGAGTTCATTATCTGTAGACCTGCCCTACGATAAACACTAAAGAAAATCTTTCAGACTAAAAAGTAAAGACACTAGAAGGTAACTCAAAGCCATAAGAAAAAACAAAGAACACTGGCAAAGGTAACTATATTGGTAAATATAAAAATCAACATTATTGTTCTTTTTGTTTATAACTCTTTTTTTCATATATGATTAAAAGCCAAATGTATAAGATATCTATTACAAATCTATGTTAATGGCTACATAATACATAAAAATTCAATTGATCACCATAACAATATAGAAGAGGAGGAGCAGAGATGTATAGGGGCAGAGTGAATGCATGCCATTGTAACTAAGTTTGTATTATTCAAACTATATTGTTATAAGTTTAAGGTGTTAATTATAATCTACAAGGTCACCAATAAGAAAATGACTGAAAAATATATACAGAAAAGGAAAGAAGGAATCAAAACAGTACACAACAAAAATTCAACTAAGTACAAAAAAGGAAAAAAAAAAAAAAGCAGTAATAAATTAAGGCACAATAAGCACATAAGATATACAGAAAGCAAGTAACTAAATGGGAGAAGTAAATCCTTTCTTATCAGTTATTACTTTGAATGAGAATGCATTAAATTCACCTACTAAAAGACAAGGGAGACCCAGTGTGCAGTGGTTACAACACCCAGCTGCTAACCAAAAGATCAGTGGTTTGAGCCCACCAGCCACTCCACAGGAGAAAGATGTGGCAGTCTGCTTCAGTAAAGATTTACGGCCTTGGAAACCCTATGAGGCAGTTCTCAGTCTTATAGGGCCACCATGATTCAGAATCAACTCGGTGACAGTGGTTTTTTTTTTTTTTTTTTTTGGTTTATTAAAAGACAGAGATGGGCAGATTGGGTGAAAAAAAAAGATGCATTTATATACTGTCTACAGGAGACTCACTTTAGACACAAAGACACAAAAAGGTTGAAAGAAAAAGGATGAGAAAAGATATTCCATGCAAATAGCAACCAAAGGAGAGCTGAGGTTGCTATATTATTATCAGACAAATTAGATTCAAATTTAAAAAGAAGACAAGAAGAAGGGAACATTGTATCTATGGAAGATTCCTGCCAGCAAGAAGATATAAAAATTATAAACATATATGACCCTAACAAGATAGTCCCAAAACATATGAAGCAAAACTTTACATAATTGAAGGAAGAAATAGTTTTAACAAAAACAGCACAACAGAGGGAAATTTATACTTGCAAATGTCTTCACTAAAAATGAAGAAAATTTTCAAATTAATGACAACATTAGAGCTTAAGGAACTAGACAAAGAAGAGCAAACTAGACCCAAATATGCAGAAGGAAGGAAATGATAAATATCACAGTGGAAATAAACAAAATAGAGACTAGAAAAGTAATAAAGTCAACAAAACCAAACACTGATTCTTTGAAAAGCTGAACAAAATTAATAAGCCTATAGCTAGACTGACTAAAAAGAGACCAAAACGAAACCAAACGTGTTGCCCTTGAGTCTATCCCAACTCCTAGCGATCCTATAGGACAGAGTAGAACTGCTCCACAGGGTTTCCAAGGAGCAGCTGGTGGATTTGAACTGCCAACGTTTCGGTTAGCAGCTGTAGCACACCACAGCTCTTAACCACTGTGCCACTCAAATTACTAAAATCAGAAAGGAGAGTGGGGATATCACTACCAATTTTACAGATATAAAAGAATTGTAAGAGAACAGTATGGACAATTTTATGCCAACAAATTGGAAAACCTAGATGAAATGGAAGAATTCCCAGAAATACACAAACTACCAGAACTGACTCAAGGAAAATAGGAAATATGAAAAACCTACAACAAATAAGAAGATTGAATTAATACTCAAGTATCTCAACAAAGAAATTCCTAGCCTAGGGCCAGTGGGTTTCACTGGTGAATTCTTCCAAACGTTTAGAGGAATTAGTACCAATTCTTCTCAAACTCTTACCAAAAAAAAATAGAAGAGGAGAGAATACTTCCTAACTCATTTTATGAGGCCAGCATTATCTTGATACCAAAGCCAGAAAAAGACATGACAGGAAAACCACAGGCCAATATCTTTTATATATATAGATGCAAAAATCCTCAGTAAAATACTAGCAAACTGAATTCAGCAGTGTATTAAAAAGATTATACACATGACCAATTGAGATTTATACTAGGAATTGAAAGGTGACTCAACATATGAAAATCAATCAATATAATACACCACATTAATAGAAGGAAATTATATATATATGATCGACTGAATTGATGCAGAAAAAAACTTCAGCAAAATCCTTTCATGATATATACATACATATGTGTGTGTGTGTATATATATATATATATACATATACATATATATATACTCAACAGATTAAGAATAGCAGGAAACCTCCTCAACACGATAAAGGCCATATATGGAAAACCATACTCAATGGTAGAAGACTGTTAAGTTTTTCCTCCAAGATCATGAAAAAAGACAACATTGTACTAGAAGTTTTAGCTAGATGGATAAGGCAAAAAAAGAAAAAGTCATCAAAATTGGAAAAGAAGTAAAATTAACTCTAGTTACAGATAACATGATCTTATATGCAGAAAACCCTAAATAATCCACCAAAAAAAAAAAAAGTTATAGCTAATAAGTGAATTCAGCAAAGTTGCAGTATATAAAGTCAATACACAAAAATTGTATTTCTCAACATGAACAATCTGAAAAGGAAGAAAACAATTCCATTTACAATCACATTAAAAAAGAATGAAATATTTAGGAATAAATTTAACCGGGTACACTGAAAACTAGAAAATACTGCTGAAAGAAATTAAAGAAAACCTAAATAAATGGAAAGACATCCTGTGTTCATGGACTGGAAGACTTAATATTGCTAAGATGAAAATACTACTAAAAGGGTACACGGATTCAATGCAATCTCTATCAAAATCTCAATGGCATTATTCACAGAAAAAGAAAAATCTATCCTAAAATTCATATGGTATTTCAGGGGCCCCTGAATAGTCAAAACAATATTTAAAAAGAAGAATGAAGTTGAAGGATACACAATTTTCAATTTCAAAGCTTCATACAAAGCTACAGTCATCAGAACAGTATGGTACTGGCATAAGGATAGACATATAAACCAATGGAATAGAATAGACAGCCCTGAGACAAACCCTCACATTTATTGTTAATTGATTTTCAAAAGGGCACCAAGACATTTCAATCGGGAAAGAGCAGCCTTTTCAAAAAGCGGTGCTGGCAAGATTGAATATCCACATGTGAAAGAATGAAGTTGAACCTTATGCCGTTAAAAAAAAAAAAAAAAAACTCAAAATGGATCAAAGATTTAAATATAAAGGCTAAAACTATAAAATTCTTAGAAGAAAACAGGGGGAAAGTTACACAACCGTTGATGTGGCAGTAGATTCTTAGATATGACACCAAAAGCATAGGCAATAATAGAAAAATAAATTGGACTTTATCAAAATTAAAAACTTTTGTGCATCAGAAGACATCATCAATAGAGTGAAAGGAGGACCCATAGAATGAGAGAAAATATTTGCAAATAATTCATCTAGTAAGAGTTCAATATCCAGAATATATAAAGGACTCTTAAAACTGAATGATAAAAAATAAATAACCCTATGACAACATGGGGAAGGAACTTGAATAGACATTTCTCCAAAGAAGAAATTTGTTGTTGTTGTGTGCCATCCAGTCAATTCTAACTCATAGATGCTCTATAGGATAGAGTAGAACTGCCCCATAGGGTTTCCTAGTCTAAAATCTTTATGGGAGCAGATCTCCAAGTCTTTCTTCCTGCAGAGCGGCTGGTGGGTTCAAACCACCGACTTTTTGGTCAGCAGCTGAGCTCTTAGCCGTTGTACCACCAGGGCTCCTTCAAATGGTCAATGAGCACATGAAAAGGTGCTCAACATCTTTAGTTATTTAAAAAAAAAAAAAAAAAAATTTTTTTTTTATTAATGGGGGAGCAAATCAAAGCCACACTTAGATATCATTTCACACCTACTAGGATGGCTAAAAAAAAAAAAAATTTTTTTTTAGGATGGCTACTATCAAAAACAAAAAAAATAACAAGTGTTGGCGAAGATGTGGAGAAAGTGGAACCCTTGTACATTGCTGGTGCAACTAGTGTAGCAAACAGTTCAGCTACTCTTAAAAAGTTAAACATAAAATTACTTTATGACCCAGCAATTTTATTCAGAGGCAGATACCCAAAAGAACTGAAAGCAGGGTCTCAAAAAGATACTTGTATCCCAAAGTTCATAGGAGCATTATTCACAATAGTAAAAAAGTAGAAATCCAAATGACCAATAAATGGATGAGTGGATAAACAAAATATAGTTATATATCAATGAAATATTATGCAGCCATAAAAAGCAGTAAAGTTCTGATTCATGCTACAACACCAATGAATCTTGAAGTGAAATAAGCCAGTCATGTATTGTATGATTCTGTTTATTTGAGATATCTAGAATGGGCAAATTCATAGAGATAGAGAGTAGAGTCGAGGTTACAAAGGGCAGTGGGATGGGACATTAGGAGCTATTGTTTAATGAGTATAGAGTTTCTGTCTGAAACAATTTTTTAAAAAAATCTGGAAATAGATAGCACTGATGATTATACCACATTGTGAATTACTTAACACCACTGAATTGTACACTCAGAGATGGTTAAAACTGTAAATTTTATGGTATGTATATTTTACTAAAAATTTTAAAAAAGTTGTAAAAAAGCAAGTCACTAAGAAACAAAATTCTGTTGAATTAAGAGTAGATGACACAATTGAAAAAAAGATTGGGAAAATTTTATAAAATTTTAAAGGGGAAATAAAAAGTAATGTATAGGACGGCAGTGGGTTAGGACACATTATCGAGTACTGCTCTTCCCACAACTAAGAAGGAAGCATAACACCACTAATGGGTGGGCCTCAAAAACAGGGGTGAAGGAAATCCTTCCAAGGGGCAGAACTTTGAGCAGTATACCTGTTCATCTGATTTGTGTAGAAAAAAAGTGCCAAGGCAAGAAAATATGTATGGACTCATGGACAGTGACAATTGGCTTGGCTGTTTAGTTAGGGGCATGAAAGGAGAAAGCCTGGAATATAAGGGAAAGTGGGGAGGGGGGGACATGTAGAAGAACCAATGAAAGCAGGCACAATGTGTAAAGACCTTTAAATTATATGGTAAAGCCCACCAGAGAGCTGATGAAGATCAGAGATTATAGCCTTTAGTATGGATTTTTTTTTTTTTTTTTTAGTATGGTTTACACCTCAACATAAAGAAAACAAAAATCCTCACAACTGGACCAATGTGCAACATTGTACTACAGTCTTAGAGGGGCAGGGGTGATTGGTGTAGGTACCGGTACCTGGTTGTAGCAGGAGGTCACACTCTGAACAAGGCAGGGGGCTGAGAATTGTCCCCCACGTCTCTGAAGAAAGCACTCCCTGTTCTCTAGAGCATACAGGTAGGTGGATTCTGCAGACAGACCATGAGCACCCAATGTTTTTGGTTGTAATGACTGGGAGGTACCAGTTATCCTTGGACCCCTGTTCTGGGTAGCTGGGTGACCTCAGTGGAGCTACCAGTCCTTAGGCCCCTAATGTGAGTAAGTGAGGACCCTATTTAATAGGCAAAGCAATGTCAAACATCAAACACCCACCTCTCCACCACACAGCTGAAATGGTTGGAGTCTGCCAACAAAGGTCTAGTCTCCTGAAATAGGCCCACACAGGTCCATGCAGAGGGGTAAGGTATTCAAAGTCCATGGACCATTTATGCCCAGACAGAAGCCGCTTGTCTTGAGCTCCCCTGGAGCTGGTAAATTATCTTTTCCCCCAAATGCAAATTCTTTCCTTCTCCAAGGCCAGGAAGATGGCTCTAAGCACTCAACAGTGCCTATGTCAGGCCCAGGGAATTCAGCTGCTGAACCCGGCTTGGGGGCCGCGGGGTGGGGGGGGGAGGGCGCAGTAATATGCATGTACTTAGCCTTTGCCGAGAGCACTGTTCTCCTCAGGTTCTGGAGGTGTGAGTAGGCTGCGTGGCTGGCTGCTTCTCCCTGAGGAAACTGCAGCTCAACGCTAGTACCAGCCCGCCGCCGCCGCCACTCCGGTAATGGTGGCTGAGGGCTCCCCGCGATTCAGGTCTGGTAACTTCTCTCCCCTTCTGAACTGTCTCTTCCTCCCCTTGTCCCTCAGTTTATTTTCTAAGTTTGCCTTTGATGTTCAGGGCTCCTAGCTTGTCATAAACATACTCGTTTCACTTATTTTTTCAGGTCTTGGTTGTAAGAGGGCTCCCCGGAAGCCTCTGTCTATTCCACCATCTTGGCTCCGGCTCCCAATGAGCAACATTGTGATAAATGGAGAAAAGATTGAAGTTGTCGAAGATTTCATTTTACTTAGATCCACAATCAACACCCATGGAAGCAGCAGTCAAGAAATCAAAAGACATGTTACACTGGGCAAATCTGCTGCAAAAGGTCTCTTTAAAGTGTTAAAAAGCAAAGATGTCACTTTAAGGACTAAGGTGTACCTGACCCAAGCCATGGTGTTTTTGGTGGCTTCGTTTGCATGTGAAAGCTGGACAATGAATAAGGAAGACCTAAGAATTGATGCCTTTGAATTATGGTGTTGGCAAAGAGTATCGAATGTACCATGGTCTACCAGAAGGAACAAATCTGTCTTGGAAGGAGTACAGCCAGAATGCTTCTTATAAGCAAGGATGGCAAGGCTTCATCTCACACATTGTGGACACATTATCAGGAGGGACCAGTCCCTGGAGAGGGACATCATACTTCGTAGAGAGTTATCAAAAAAGAGGAAGACCTTCAACAAGGTAGACTGACACAGTGGCTGCAACAATGGGCTTAAGTAGCAAAGAGTGTGAGGATGGCTCAGGACTGGGCAGTGTTTTGTTCTGTTGTACATAGGGTCACTATGAGTCAGACTGACTCAAAGCATCTAATAACAACAATGCCAGAGAGCATCTGCCATGGAATAGGCACCTGTGATGGATTGAATTGTGTCCCCCCAAAACGTGTGTCAACTTGACTAGGTCATGATTTCCAGTATTGTGTAATTGTCCACCATTTTGTCATCTGATGTCATTTTTCTATGTGTTGTAAATCCTACCTCTGTGATGTTAATGAGGCAAGACTAAAAGCAGTTATGTTAATACTGCAGGACTCAATCTACAAGATTAGCTCCTATCTCGAGTCAATCTCGTTTGAGATATAAAAAATAAAAGTAAAATAAAATAAATAAAGATAGGAGATATAAAAGAGAGAAGAGAGAAACAGAGGGACCTCATACCACCAAGAAAACAGCAGCAGGAGCACGGTGCATCCTCTTTTTTTAAATTGTACTTTAGGTGAAGGTTAATAGAACAAACTAGCTTCTCATTAAACAGTTAGTATACATATTGTTTTATGACATTGTTTGACAACCCCACGACATGTCAACACTCTCCCTTCTCGGGCTTGGGTTCCCTATTACCAGCTTTCCTGTCCCCTCCTGCTTTCTAGTCCTTCCCCCTGGGCTGGTGTGCCCCTTTAGTCTCATTTTGTTTTACAGGCCTGTCTAGTCTTTGGCTGAAGGGTGAACCTCAGGAGTGACTTCATTACTGAGCTAAAATAGTGTCTGGGGGCCGTACTCTAGGGTTTTCTCCAATCTCTGTCAGGACAGTAAGTCTGGTCTTTTTTTGAGAGTGCGTCCTTTGGATCCAGGGTTCCTGAGCTAAAAAGCTCCTAAATCAGGGGAAGATTGATGGCAAGAACCCTCCCCTAGAGCTGACGGAGAAAGAAAGGCTTCCCCTGGAGCTGGCACCCTTTATTCAGACTTCTAGCCTCCTAAACTGTGAGAGAATAAATTTCTCTTTGTTAAAGCCATCCATTTATGGTATTTCTGTTATAGCAGCACTAGATAAATAAGATGGCATCAAACAATTGAGTAGATAGAATAACATAAGTTAACAGCGTGCCTCTCATTGGCCAGCCTAATGATGGCACAAAAGGCACGTGGCTGGAGTAGCCAGGATTGCAGAGATGGAGGATACAGATGGGCCCAGGAGCATGGGCTTCCACTTATCAAGGCTGATTTAACCACCGCCACTGTTGTATTTTCAACCTGCCAGCAACAAAAACCAACTCTGAGCCCCTGATAGTGTGCCATGCTTGAAGGGATCAACCAGCCTCCTGATCTCTTGTTTACAGGTTGATTACATTGGAACTTTTCCACCTTAGAAGGGCAGTGATTCATTTTGACTAGAATTTACAAATATCATGGGTTTGGGTTACCTTTCCTGACCACAGGACTAAGCCAGCACTACTATGTGTGGGCTTCCAGAGTGCTTGACCCACCAATATGAAATTTTGTATAACATCACTTCAGACCAAGGGACTGACTTTATAGCAAAAAAAAAAAAAAAAAAAAGTGCAGCAGTGGGTATAACCATGGGATCCACTTGTCCTATTACATACCATATCCATAAGTTGTTGGTCTGACAGAGGAATAAAACAGCATAAGCAGCAACAGAGGCACTTACTTGGAGATAAAGAGGTATACATCCTAAACCAACAACGGTTATATGGTTCCATGTTCCCAGTAAGCTGAATATACAGATTTGGGAACCAAGGTGTGCAAAGAAGAATGGACTCACTTACCATTACTCTCAGTAACTCACATGGGAATTTGTATATCTCTTGCCTTTACAACTTTAGGCTATGCAAATCTTGAGGTCCTTGATTCTAAAGAAGGGTTATTTCCCGCAGGGGTCAAGCAAGAGTTCAATTAAACTTTAAGCTAAGGCTTTCACACAGGATTCTTCATGTAAAGTGACCAGTAGGCAAGAAAAAGAGTCACCATCCATAGAGGTAACTGACCCCAACCTAGGAAGAGGTAGAGATGTTACATAAAGTAGAAGGGAAGAAAGAATATGTTTGGTATGCAGGTGTTCCATTGGGGAATCTCTTGGTGCTTTCCTGTCTAATATTGATGCAGAACGGTCAAGTCAGTAGCCAAGGTTTGAAAAGAATATGGTGACCAGGAACTCAGACCCCTCAGGAATGAAAGCCTAGGTTTTCTCACCAGGGAAGCCTCCTAGACTAGCAGAGGTGCTATCTGTGGGTGAGGGGAATCTAAAAGTGGTAGTAAAAAGAAAGTGATGATAAATATCAGCTGTTTTCCCAAGACCTGCTATAGTGTCGGGGATTATGGTATGTTCCATTAACATTTCCAGGTAAAGAGACCAAATAGAATCCTGAGAGAGCTACCCTCATATGAGATGAACTTGTTACACTAAACAAGTCTATAGGATATAGACTATACTGGAAGCTGAAATCCATGGGTGGCACAAACGGCTAAGCACTTAACTACTAACCAAAAAGTTGGCAGTTCAAGCCCACCTAGTGGCTCACCAGAAGACAGGCCGAGCAGTCTGCTTCTAAAAGGTCACAGCCTTAAAAACTCTATGGAGCACAGTTCTACTCTGCATGCATGAGGTCTCCATGAGTTGGAATCAAATCAACAGCAACTAACAACAACATAATCCACCACATCACCCAGATCTCCCCTTCAAGATAAAAACCCTCTTTCCCTGGCCATGAGCTGTGTTACCTGTTGACAGCTGAGTCCCTTCCAAGGAACTATGCTTGGCTAAAAATTGTTTCATAAAAGTTATGCATTCTCAGTGACTGGTTGATGTAAAGGGATAAAGGTCCAGCCTCCTTGCTTCAAATAGAGACATCTTTGATGGGCCATCCCAGTTTAGGGCTCCTTGTGAGATCAGCTGAGGACTTTGTTGTAACTGCATCTCAATTCAACTTCTTCCTCTGACCAATCCTATTTTCTTTATCCTCTTTTATGGATTAAGCACACTCAAATAAGCCACTTACATGTATATCTCTATCTTAGGATCTGTTTTTGAGGGAAACTTCCTTACGATGTATGAAAACCCCAAAAAACCAAACCCACTGCCATCGAGTCGATTCCGACTCATAGCGACTCTATAGGACAGAGTAGAACTGCCCCATAGAGTTTCCAAAGAGCACCTGGTGGATTCGTACTGCCGACCTCTTGGTTAACAGCCATAGCACTTAACCACTATGCCACCAGAGTTTCCTACTATGTATAAAAGGCATACAACATGGTATTTTGAAAGATCAAGAATTTGGGGATATAAACGCAGACAGATTATAAATTTTAGAGACAGAGACTGCAATATCTGTGATTCCAAAATTATTTTGATGTGTCTCCTAATAAAAATAATCTGATTTTCATTTTCAGAATAATATAATTTAGGCAATTCTATGCAAGATTGTAGATTACCATAGAAAACATAATTTAGTCAGAAGGGCCAATATGAACCATGATTTGTAAACTAGAAATCCTGTTTCGAATGTATATATTTCCTTGGAAGACAAAATTTAAACGAAATTTAACCTTTTTTAATTATGTACATTGTTGAAAACTGTTTCTCTAGATCAAGTGAAACACTGCATTGCCCTTGTGTTTGCTTAATATGCTTTGTCTTCAGAGAGCGTGATGGTAACTCATTTAATATCCAAACATAATATTATACATTCTCAATTAGTTAAGTCTAAATAATGAGGTTTTCCTTCATGTGTAATTTCTTTAGAAGAAAGATATCTAGAATACAAGCATGATTATTTTAATAATATTAAAGCTATACTGTAAGCATGTGAAAACTTACTTGAGTTATAAATTCATCTTTTTTTACTCTTTTTATTTTAAAAATAACATCCATATCAAAAAGCATAACACATACACAAATCATTTAAAGTACCTGTGCACCTGTGTAGCCAGTCACACAGGTTAAGAGACAGAACATTACCAACATCTTGAAAACACTGTGTCCCTTTTTGATCACAAATGTTTTCTCCCTCCTATAGTTTGTTATTAGCTTCTCTTGCCTTTGGTGATACTCATTTCCTTACTTTGCTGGATTGTTTTACCACCCATGCATATGTAGCAGATTAAAGACGATTAAAAATTCTTTGAAGTTTATCCCATAGAGAGGTGGGGGTCGATGCTCTCTCCCCTCAAATCTGAATGGATTCTATGACTACTTTGACCAAAAAACTCTGGCAAAATAGTGTTGTACAGGTTTCTGGACCTCTCTACATGACTTCATATCCAAAAATTAATACAAAATGTTTCAAAGCCTTAAATGTAAGAGCTAAAATTATAAAACTCATTGCCCTTGAAAAAAAAAAATATTTATGGAGATTCACAAAGCTTTTCTATGAAGGCACTTCCTCCAAAGATTATATGAGTTTTCTTTTGCTAATCATCTAGGCTACCACCAAATCACCAAGTTGACTCTGAATCACGGCAAGCCATGTGTGTCAGAGCAGAACTGTGTTCCGTGGGGTGTTCAGTGACTGCAATCTCTTGGAAGTAGGTCACCAAGACTTTCTGTTGAAGTGCCTCTGAGTAGATTTGAACTGCCAACCTTTTAGTTAGTAGCCAAACCCGTTACCAAACCAAACCCATTGTTGTTGAGTGGTTTCCGACTCATAGCGACCCTTAGTAGCCAAGTTAGTTAGTAGCCAAGTTCTTAGCAATTTGCACCAAAGAATACAGGGTACCTCCAGTCCCTGATATTTTAGATAAAATTGATGATTTGAACTTCCTTAGGTTTCCTTGGAGAAAATCAGTTTGGACTACACTTCTGCATAAGGGCCAGTATTTAGGTTACAGCCTTCTAGGAAGAGGTTTTCCGTGTTTCTCTTATATGTTCCTCTTCTGCTCAGTGTCTAGGCAACTCCCCTGTCCCATGGAGAGTTGAAGATGTGGCAGCTTTAATTCTTGTTCGCCCTCCCTGAGTCACTAGTCCTTCAGAATTCCAGCTTAATGTGAATCTGTGTGGGTGTCTATCAAACACCTGATTTTCTGCAGACTTCCACTTCTATCCTCCTCCTTGTGCTAGGCAGTCAAAACAAAAGGTCATGGTCATTGTTGTTTCTTCTACGGAGACAAATGCCCTATGGGCAAAAGTAATTTTGCATTCTCTCTTAACTTCTAGGGTCCTCACCTTCACGTTGGCTTGATTTTGATTGGAGAATTCCTCACCATTTTTTCAGCACTTTGATGTTTTTCAGAAAATCATATTTCAAAATTTTTGCACAGATTTGTTATTTGTTGTTGTTGTTAGCTGCCTTCGAATTGGCCCCCAACTCACAGCAACCCCATGAACAATGGAAAGAATGGTGGCTGTGTATAAGGTGCATTGGCCGGGAATCAAATCCAAGTCTCCCACCTGGAAAGCAAGTATTCTAATGCTGAAACACCAATGTCCCCACAGAATTTTAGTTGTCTCTAGTAAGGATTGTTCTAAATAATCTAGGCCTGTCATTTTTGGAAGCCAAAGTTCCTTCAAAAAATAATTTTTTTTTTTTAAAGAAAACACACACACACACACACACAGATTCTGTTACCTCTCGATTTTTCAAAAAGTATTCAATGAAATAACGTTGATATGTTAAGTTGTGTACTCAATTGCATAGTAGGAAAACCATTCTAAGCATTTGGAGTCTTTAATGACTAGATTTTCACTAATAGGATGTGTCTAATCTCTCTGAATTCTCAGCAGATGTTGGAAAGTTAAAATTTGCATTTCAAAAGAAATGGATGCATTTACAATAAAGTACTGTAATATATTTTTTTTTTGATCATTGTATTATGATTTAACTCAGACATCTTCATTGTTTGTACAATTTCTCCAAACCCATGAAAGATAACATATATCCTTCTGGCAGGAAACGAACACTTTAGATTGAGTAACTGTGTTATTTAACTACTCTAATGAATAAATTTTTTTTTAATGAATAAGTTACAATTGAGGATATTATGCAGAAATCTTTTCAATTAACTTGTGTTGATACAGAAACTAAATATAGTGGTCAGTGGGAACCTATTTTTTTAAAACACATTCTTTACCTATCAGGCAGAAATAGTTTTATATCAAATATTACCTACTCTAGGAAATACAGTTGTCCCTCTGTATCTGCAGGGCATTGGTTCCAGGACCCCTGCGGATACCAAAATCCACTGATGTTCAAGTCCCTTGTATAAAATGGTGTAGTACTTGCACATAACCTACCCACGTCCTGCCTTATACTTTAAATCATCTCTAGAGTTCTTATAATACCTAATACAATGTGAATGCTATATAAATAGAAGAACAAAGAGTGTGCACAACACAAGTAGATAGCACAGGAGATTCAAGGCAAATAACCCTTGAACAATGAGTGCTGGAGAGAGACGAGGGTCTGTGAAATGGTGGGAGAGGCCACAGCAGGGGATGTTACGCATCCCTTCATTCATGTGGATTAGGCGTGGTTCTTGGAGTGTGGCAAATTCAAGTTTTACTTTTTGAAACTTTCTTTTTATTTCAAATATTTTCGATCCCTGATTGGTTGAATCTGTGGATGCAGAACCCGTGGATACAGAGTGGCTACTCTATATTAAAGAGGATATTGAAAGTAATAATAATTATAAATATGATACTTAAATATCTACTATTGTTTTCATTTAAGGAAAAAAAATTAACTTTTTCTATGTAAATTACTTTAGTTCACTAAAAGAAGTGTATGCTGGCATAATGGAAGAAGCCAACTGCTGTAAAGCCTGAACAGTTTTGGTTCAAATTCTGAGTTCGTCATGTTCAAATCCTTAGGCAAGTCACTTAAGCCTTCTGAAGTCCATATTCCTTATTTGTAAATGAGGAACAAGAAGGCAAGCTGCTTACTAGAATCCAAAAGTGTCTTTGCAGAAAGAACTCGAAAACAGCAGTCAATAATTTGACTGAACTATACAGAAACTTCCAATGGAATTGTGGACGGATGCAATTTTTTTTTCAGTCTGTGAGCCTTCTTTGCAGATATTCTAACTTCCCTCATATTAATTCCCAATTGCCATTGATTACAGTTGTGAAAAAAAAAATGATGACACACTTATTCAAGGCTCTTTCATATTTACCATGTATGTTGTATAAGAGTGTTCAAGAGAATCCAGCAATACCTTCTTAAGCTATAAGGGCTCTCTTCTCCCTGGGAAGATTGAATTCATTTTCTAGGGTTAGAAGAGAAAATCTTCCAGGCCATCTAAATCAGCGTCATCCATCCTGACCCTCAATACAGTGGTATATTTCTTAGCTTTTAGATCATTAACTAATTGATATTCATATTGTATGAATAACTGATATATGATAGTCTCATGTTAGTGGTGTGCAGAAAAGAATCAGACACATTTCTGCCTTCAAGGAGTTCACGGCCTGGTATTTGACAAGTCATATCTAGCCCTTGATTCCACCCTTACCTCTACTTCTCTGGTTTTATTTGCAGCAGACAAATAGGAGTAAATATTCCTAGGGTAGCCAGGGATTTAGTTACGAATACCCTTCTAATCTACTCACACTACACAACATACTTATGAAGGATTAGGTATCACAAGTCATCCTAAAATCAACCACACATTGCCTGCTGAAGGAAGCCTTTTATTTATTGCATACATTTCCTCTAAATGGAAAACAGCTGTGATAAATTAATCTGTTCACCAGAAATCTGAAATTAAGAGAAATTATCATATAGATATTCTCTCAACCATGAGTTTTGCCCACTATGAATAGTGCTCCTCTAGCCTTTTTTTTTTTTTAGCCTTATCTGTTCCTTTGATTGTGGCTAGTTCTCTTGGTTCCTTCTGTCTCTGTGGTGCACCTTAGAGACTAAATGTTTCCTGAATCAGACATAATAATATTTGATAGTAAACTTTTTTTTTTTTAAGAATATGTTACTCAGAAGGTGATACCATCAGCAACAATAGAACACTTAAGTACAAGGCCCATGTTAAGAGCCATATGCAGAGCATACATCCTCTGCCTATGGAATCAATTAATGCAGATATCACTGCTCATGCCATCAAATATTCAATCTCAGAATTCACTTCCTCTGCTCTGCTTCTGTGATAACTGATCAAGATTCTGATTATAATTTGGTTCCCCAAATGGATTTCTTTGTGTAGAATGGCTACCAAAGGGGCTTCCAGTTCCTTTGGTGGTGTCTCATTGTCAACTGATATTTTGACAAATTCAAATATTCGAGGCTGCTAAGCTAAGGCTCAAACATTGTACCATAGTGATTTCACCAAAAAAATGTCCTGCTGGTGGCCAGGGGTCCGGCTAAACACTGCCCCACCCCACCCCCCTCCCCTTCAAACCATAATAGTCAATTTCTTAGTCTCTGTCTTTTATCTATGCATGGCTTGGTCATGGACAATGTGGCTTATATTTACAAATTTATGTTTCTCCTCTCTGGTCAATAATCCTGGTGGTCTGTTTTCTTTATAGGATACTTTAAGGAGAAAGGAATACAATACAGTAAGGTAGGTGCCTAAAAAATAATGTGAAAGCCTGGAAGACCACAATAGATTTTGGTAACAGGAATGACTCTGACATTGTACAGAATCGGCCTGCTAGGGCAAGCTACTACTGCCACAATCAGGAAAGTGGGAAACCTGGAGGCTGTTGCTGAAAATGCTGAGTTGGAACTCACGGCACCAGTGCTATGATCCAGGGATCAGGAAACTGGGATCAGGGTGCCACCACTCATGAAACCTCCTCTCAATGCCCATTAACAGGCCAGTGGACAGAGAAACGTGGTGCTCGTCTCAACTCCTCCTTGCTATTAAAAAACAAAATGAAACACAAACACAAAATAGTTTCCATGACCTTTCTGGCCAGCAGAAAACAGCCAAAAACAGCAGGAAAAAGGCCTTCTACTCAATTCTGCTTTGTAATTTTACTGTAGGGGCGTCTGTTTGGTGGAAATGTTTTTCATTCAGAACGTAGGCAATGTAGGTTTTTTTTTTTTTTTTTTTTTTTTAACTTTCCAGCCTGCGCAAGATAAAAAGGGCATTCTAAATGTAGATACGAAAGAAAACTGAATGTCAATGGACCATATCCAACATATTTTCAGGTCTGTTTGTTTCCCCATGTTCCTATAAGCTTAACACTAGTTGTACGCGAGGTATACTATGTTCCCGTATCCTACTGTGCACGTACTCTTACTGCATGTGTGGGATCAGAACTGTGCACTGGAGTCGGTGGAAATTACTTTACTTAGTGCAATGCACTGCATGAGATCCTGTGTGGTGCTATACCCTAGTATGCTACAGCGAATGATTCGGTGTGCAACGTGTGTATCGCTGACCATCCTTATGTTGTATGTAGGATGGAAAAACGGCAGGACGAGTCCTGTGAAAATAGTCTACTCAGCCCTTGGTGTCTTGTAAGAAGAGCATATTTATTTGACTTCTTAGATCCTCACATTTACTTTAATGAGATGTTGACCCTTAAAATCTGCTGCTCCTTTCCTTTCTAATCCCCCACATATTTTTCTCATTTAAGTATAGTCACTTTTATGTAGCTTCAGTTATTTCTTCCAAAATATCCACATACAGTTATCTTCCTCTTTTCCAGGTCACACAGAGAGCCATAGAGTAAAAAATGTGCATTCAGAGAAGAATGAAAATATATGGCCGAGCTTTCTCCACTCTCCTCCAAAAGGCTCCAGTGACTTTTGCAACACCCCCTGACTTCATTTATCTATAGGATGGCTCTTGATAGCTTTGTGTGAGCTTTTTAAAGTTCAGCCAAGGCAGCTGCATGATCAACACAAAGACAATAGCTCCCACACGCGGGGTTACATGGATTAAAGAACCCGATCCATCAGTAAATCTGCCAGATGGCAGTGGAAGAAAGCTTGTAACTCTCTCACTTTCATTTCAACAGCAGCAAACAAGGTTCAATGTTTAAAATAAACTCTTCCAGATGAGCTAAAGATAAACTCTGAGGTGGGTGGACTTGAGATGGCTAGGCTGCAGCTCTGTTTGATTACATTAACACAAAACCCCTGGGTAGAAACTGCTTCTGTCAACAGAATGCTTAGACTGGAACACCTAGTACATGAACCCATTTCCTGTGCTTTCATGGACTGGGTGGCAGAAACTGGCTTATGCTTTTTTCACAAACTAACAATGCTATATATTCCTCCGAACTCAGCATTTCCTCAAACCAGGCAAACAATTTAAGATATACCTAAAATGCCAACACTATACATCTACATAGATAAAATCTTTTGAATCTATTTACAACTTAAAATGCTACTTAATCATTCACCTTATTGCTCTATGTACAGGGAGCCCCTACTGACAGAATTCAAATCACCTCATCTCTCACGGAAGCAAAAAGGGGCCATTAGAAAGATTTAGTACCAATAGCTGGATAAGCACCTAGATCAGTGGGGTATACCAGAAAAAAGCCAGTTACTAGGTGTAAGTATTTTCTTAAGTTAGAATTTATAAAGTTAGCAATTGGTGTTTTTGTTGTTGTTTTGTTTTTTTAAAGACTCTAAAACCCACAGCTGTGGACAGAACAGGCCGGAATACCTCATATGCAACACGGCAACTTCTCAAGATAAAATGACACACTGGTAAATAACTCTATTGAATATTCAGGAACTTACCTATTTAACACAGTTAGTAGGAACTTTCACTGAGGAAGAGGAAACACAGGATTGAGGATTAAGTCTGATAAATCTCAATAACATACTACAAAAAGACCCCAGGACCAAACATATCAAATCATCAGTTCAGTCTATTGGAGCATTTTAAAAAATAAAACACACCCCCAAATTCAGATTAGAATTCTGTGGAAAAAATATAACTCATTATTCAGAACACATGTATCATCAATGCCTCCAAACTGAAACTCTTCCAATCTGTCAGTGATAGCTCTATTTTAAACAACACAAGCCCTTTTATTTGGAATTGGTTAGTTAACAGAAAAACAGTTGATTAAAGGACATCATAAAAACGAGTCAATCAAAAATTTTTATTTGAATTAAAACATGCACCATGCTCATCTGCTTATTTTATAAGGCTAACATTTCCATTGCTGTTTCTGTTGCTTTTAAAAGTTCGGTCCACTTGGAATTCCACATCGGTTTTCTTCCATTGTACTAACTTAGGAAGTATAGTTTATGATTTGCGGTTTTTGTATCTTTAAAACGGAGTCAAAATTTAAAGTCACATGCAAAGCACTAAATAGACTCCATATAGATTTTTATATTTATTTTTAGTATTTAATAGTTGTTTTGAAACTTTATAAAAGCAAATTTCTAGTGATTTGCCTTTAAATTTTTAAAAGCACTCAGCTTACTTTTCATAGAAATTCTCTTTGTACTCATATTTCATTG
The DNA here is from genome assembly GCF_024166365.1 of Elephas maximus indicus. NCBI lineage: Eukaryota > Metazoa > Chordata > Mammalia > Proboscidea > Elephantidae > Elephas > Elephas maximus. Next base: position 34,546,171 of record NC_064830.1, read on the forward strand.
GTTTGTATTATGATTAATATCTCGGATTTTGATTAATAACAAGCACAGCTAGTATATACACACACAGGATTGGTTGGGTTTTCTCTGTTGGCTCCTTTATCCCCAAGAGCCTAGAATAATGACGGGCACATAACAGGTCCAAAAAATCAAACCAAACCCAGGGCCGTCGATTCCGACTCATAGCGACCCTATGGGACAGAGTAGAACTGCCCCATCGAGTTTCTAAGGAGCACCTGGTGGACTCGAACTGCCGACCCTTTGGTTAGCAGCTGTAGAGCTTAACCACTACGCCACCAGGGTTTCCATACATAACAGGTACTCAGTAAGTATTCGTGAAGTGAATAAATGAATGGCACACAGCTCACTCTTCCTAAATATTCAATAGAACTGGAGGGAGCAGAAGGGCCCAAGGTGTGCTCAAGGGTAACCTATCAGTCTAGAGCATTCTCGTGGTATGGGCATCAGTCAGTATGTTTTACAAAAAGAATGGAGAGAGAATCAGTTATTACAAGCATGTCTGTTGGGTGGTGGTTGGTTAAGAGTGATTCTTCTGGACTTTGATTAAACGTCAATCTTAGCAAAACTCTTCCTTACTGTCTGTATAAAAACAGAGCACTCCTCTAGCTCTCCTCCAGGAATGAGCTACCTTCCTCCACATTAACCTGTAACTACTTTAACTCCCCATTGTCCAAAGAAGGTTTGGAAACATCTGAAGCTGTCTGTGGGGGCCAGGCTCCTGAAGGTTGATTAGTAACACATTCTCTCTTCAGTGTTTCTTAGGACATTTGGAATCAATTAAATATTCAAATCTAGGTTCTTTCAGATCTCTGGCCAGGCCCAGCAGGTTTGTTGGGGGAAGAGTTGAAGGCAGATAACTGCTATTCCTCACAGCAAAATCTATAGCTGGAGATAGATTTAAAAAAATACACTCCCTAGGTTTCCTGGATCTATAACAAATAGTCATACATACAGAATTAGAAATGATATAGAAAAACAACAGGAGACTTATTAAGAAAGAGCAGATGTAGTATACATGAGAACTACTACTATAAATGGTGTCTTAAACAAATAAGTACATTGTTCCCAGTTAATCACAAAGCAGATGCTGTCAACTAGTCTTGGGTTTAGGAGACTGTACTAGCTGTGTAAGTACGATAGTATGTCCCAAGAATAAGGACAGTTTTTACATTTTTAAAATAATTAAAAAATAAATTTAATTAAAAAGAGCAAGTAAGAGGCAATGTGGCCCACAAAACCTTAAATATTTACAATCCTTTACAAAGCATTTTGCTGACCCCTGGTTTAGAATTACGTTTTCATCCTATGTACTCACCAGCCATTATGAAGGAGCAAACAAGTGGTTTTCGATCAGCTGCTAACCTACAGGTTGGCAGTTTGAACCTCTTAGTGGCTCCATGGAAGAAAGGCCCAGCAAACTGCTTCCGTAAAGATTACAGCCAAGAAAACCTAGGAACAGTTCTACTCTGTAACACATGGGGTTGCGATGAGTTCAGAGCCAATGTGGTGGCAGCTAACAACCATTATAGTTACTATTACTATTAACAATTAGATGCATCAGGGAAGGGAGGATGGATGAGTGCCCATGTGTACCAGGCACTCTGTTAAACATTTTACTCACTCTGCCACTTTTATTCCCAGAGCAATCCTTTAAAGTAGGCATTCATAACTCTAAATGATAGAGTTAAGAAAACTGAAGCTCAGAGAGGTTAAGTAACCTGCCAAGGTCACACAGCAAATTAAGTAGTGCAGCCATTATGGAAACTCAATGTGGCGGTGCTTTTCAGCACTGAAACCCCTTTCCAATGAAATGTTACTTAGAGCCCCCCTACATAAATAGCTACTCTGAGTGAAGCTGGGGCAGAGGGCCCAGCAATCTCATCCTTTCTCAGAACATTTTGCTTCAAAAGAAGTCAGTTTTTCAGATAATGAAGCCAAGAACCAGCTCAATTATTCCATAATCTGTGTATTACAGGTTTCCCTCTAACAGTATTTTGCTGAAGATGAGAGTAGGTATCAAAGTAAGGGTTGCTGTTTACTTAGAAAGGGTTAGAAGTGTTAGCAGAAGGGAGAAAGGAGAGGGAGAGGGTTTAAACAATCTTTAAAATCTAACTCGTCACACTATATAGCTATTAGTCCTCTCCTTGATTCCACAGAACACTCAGGTTGGGAGGACATCTTCTAAATGGCACCTCATTTTACCTTAATAGTGGGTGTTTACAGATGAGTTTCTCATTTTTCATCATGATAAATTAATACATCCTATTTTATTATGGTGCCACAAACAAGTACTCTGAAAGGCTTAACTCTTAAAAAAGACCCAAAACCCTAGAAAAGCATCAGGTATCAACATGCAGCCAGAAAAGATGATATTAAATGAAAAAAAAAGAAAAGCACTCCTTTTTTAATGAAGTTGAGGTGTAGGACAGATTTATTAGCTCCCATTTTTCCAGGTCGCATTCTGGTGTATTTCCTGCCCATATTTCCAAGTTCTGCAGGTCTCTGTGTAGAACTGGTTTTTAAAAAATACAATGTTTCAAAGAAAATGATGTAGCTATACCTATGCCTGCTATGACACACCTGTAATGATACACACATTGAAGTGTTTCTTCCATTCACAACCTAATGCTCTAACAGACCTGCTGTATGATCTGCCAACATCTTGTCATTCTTGAAGGGAATGAATACTGGATCTAAATATTATTGTCCTTCCCGCCAGAGTGATAAGCAAAGTGATAAGCAATTAAAGACTAACCCTGACCAAACTGATGAGTAGAATCAGTGTAGTCTATCCTTTACTGTCATAATTCCTTTTCCTAAAATTAGGGGATGGCTAAAACAAATAATTAACAGTATTAAATACATGCTTTTGATTCTATAACACAAATGCCTATAATAAATCTATAAAAATTATTTTAACGCACCCTATTCATTCATTGGAGCCCTGGTGGTGAAGTGGTTATGAGTTTGGCTGCTAACCAAAAGGTCAGCAGTTCAAATCCACCAGCCACTCCTTGGAAACCCTGTGGGGCAATTCTACTCTGTCCTATAGGTTTGCTATGAGTTGGAATTGACTCGATGGCAACTGGTTTGGTTTGGTTGGTTTTGGTATTCATTATTTACTGAATGTTTACTGTGTGCCAGGTACTTGGTTCTAGAAGGAGGAAAATAAGATAGTTCCCTTCCTTGAAGAATTCCTATTCTAACTGTATAACTGAACCAGTGAGCAAATAATGTGTACACTGAACTCCTAGTAAAGCTGCCAAAGTCAATGGAAACAAAGTGGAAAGAGAATTCGTTCTGCCTACAGGGATTGGAGAAAAAAAGTCAGCTGAGGGGAACCTTAAAGGGTAAGTAGTACCAGTGAAGGGAAGAAGGGCATTCTAGAGTGAAAGAATATAAACAAAGGCCCAGAGAGGAGAGTGAGTGGGTGACTTGTCTATAGTGAAGACTGAGTTATAATATGGAATGACTAAAGCTGTGTTGTCCAAGATACAAGCCATTACCCACATGTGCCTATTTAAATTCAAATTAACATTAAACAGAATTAGAAATTCAGTTCCTCAATCAAACTAACCATAATTTCAAGTACTCTTTAGCCACATATGTCTAGTGTCTACCATATTGGTCGGTATAGATAGAATTATTTCTATCACTGCAGAAAGTTCTACTGGACAACTCAGAATATGAGGGCAACGTAAGCCTGTGGTCTCAAATGCATACAGAGCTTAACCTTTAAATAGAAGTGGCTTATGAACTATTCTGCAAAGTTTCTTCAACAACAGCCTTGGGGGATGCCAACCCGATAGTATTGCTATGGCTTATTTTACCCATTCAGCTTCTACAATGGAGTAAAAGTCTTAATTTGAAGAAAGAAACCCCTGTTATGGGCAGTTGGAAACCACCAAAATTTTTAAGCAGGGAAATGACACAATCAGATTTAGGCTTTAGATATATAAACTCCCAAAGAGTATCCATGATATGTGAGAAGACTTCATTCAGCATATCTTATAAAGAAATACACAATTAAGAATATGCACCAGTAAATTTATTCCACATGAAGAATTGTGTGCACACACTAAGTATGTTATTTCCACACAAAAACCAGCAGTACAGTAACAATATTTAACATTTTGGTCATGAAACTCAAAGATATGTCAAAAACTTCTCAAGGTACACTTTTCAGTTACTAAATTTCCTATATTTGTAATCCATGCTTGCCCAATTATAATTTAAAAAATATACTACACTTGTATTATTCATTATACTTTGAGATGCCTTTGCTGAAATTTTGTCCTCCAAAATAATAACTGTTCAGTAATAATTGTCATTAACTTCAGAATATCTACATGTACCTCTTAGCAATACTACTGTAAAATTGAAATTGTTTTTTCAAGTAGCAAGCAGTCACGCCACACCACTCCTGGTCATGGATACGACTGACATACAGTTTTATAAACAGGCTCTCTTTTACTTCTTGTCTCTATTTTAATATGCCAACCATCACTTCACTGATATCCCAGAGTTTTCTTGCAACAGACTCATCCATAGCTTTGGGCAATAGTTCTTCTTCTTTACAATCCCCAAAGTACTTTCCTGACACACCTTCTACCTCAGGTGAAGAGGCTAAATAAATAGAAGTCTGGGCTCCTTCTAATGGAGTTTTGAAAAAAGCCCACGATACCAAATTGAACAGTGGTTTGACCAGCAGTGGAATATTTATGTGTCTCCCAAGATTAGTTCGTACAATACCAGGATGTAACACATTGACAGTAACATCTGTGCCTTCTAAGCGGCGGGCTAGTTCTCTGGTAAAAAGAATGTTAGCTAACTTGCTCCGACTATAACAAAAACTTTTATTATAGCTTTGTTCACAGTTCAAGTCTTCAAAGTTGATGTCTCCATATTTATAAAGTTTGGAAGATACTACCACAATCCTGCTGGGAGCTGAACTTTTGAGGAGTCCAAGAAGAAGGCTGGTGAGCAGGAAGTGCCCGAGATGGTTCACTCCAAACTGCATCTCAAATCCATCTTCGGTCTTCATGTAAGGGCACTGGAAGATCCCTGCGTTATTGATCAAGACATCCAGCCTAGGCTCTTCCTTTAAACGTCAAAGACAGAGCAGCAAAATTATGAACACAGGCCTTTAACTGCTTGTTCTGTTCATGATAAATAAGTTGTAATAAAAAAGGCAACTAAAGGCTAACAGTTTTCAATTTCAGGTGTTAGCTTATGAATGAGAACTATCTGGCACGTTAGCAATTTTGCTTTTAATTCGTGGGGGTAGGGATTCCTTTGCAGGCTGTTCCTGAAATAAATCCTAATATTCATGATATTCATGACCGTTAATTCAACAGTCTCTTTTTCTCATTTATTAAAATGATATGCAGAAAGATATTTATCCACAGCAATCTGCCAGTAGGAGACTTAGATATTGAATCTAAGGCTTTGTTTCTGATCTTATGCTTTTATAACTTAAGAATAGTTACTAATACATATATTCTGATATTTATTTTACTAGAAAGTTGACTATCTGATCAATACCAGAATCTTTCTTAAAATGGAAGTACAGTTAATTTGGGGAAGGGACACTTCTCTAGTTCCAGAATTCTCCCCGTAAATTCAGGTGAACTATGAAAATACCTATTTGAGAGTTATCATATAAATACTCAGATCATATCAACATCACAATAAATGCAGTTGTGTTAAGATTTTTAAAAAATCCTGGCAAACTACTGAAATTCTATTAAATGTCTCTATGAGTTGTCAACATTGAGAAAAAAATGAAAAAAAAATTGCATGCTGCACAGGGGTCTGGACTTGTGCTAAGTGCTTTTTGCATGTTTTCTCATTTACTACTTTCAACAACCCTATAAGAAAACCGAAGCATAGAACTTAGGTGACTTACTTGCCCAGGGTCACAGAGCTCGTAAGTGGCAAAACAAAGGTCTGAAGATGAAATTTATATACTAATGCTTCTTCTTTTAATTAATAAACCACTCTGCCTCTCTAATCAGGGTTTTCAAACCACTGCTAGAGAGCCCCTGTGAGCTAGAGTTGATATACAGGAGAAGGCAGGTGGCAGAGATGTAACTAAGGCATGGCAGGTGGGGTGTGTGCCCTGGGCAGCACTTGAGGAGGGGTGACAACAACCAATTTCTATTGGCCGTCATAGTTCCCATCACCAGCAAGGAGAGATCATTCAGCGATTTAGAACTAGTTGCCATAAGCGCTGTTTTCAGTAGATAGGCCCTGCAGGTCAGCACCGCTTATTTCCAGAGCTATTAGTAACAACACTAGGGGCAAAGTTAAGAATGCTTTATTCTGTTGTTCTCTGAGGATAAATGACAGCATGGGGATGCAGCCTGTTCAACTCATTTCCTTCAAACTGGCGTAAGCAATAGAGAAGGCCAGAGATGCAAACTAACATTGGAGAGAACATCATGAATCATTCAAAGAAAGCTTAAAAATTTTTCTAAACAGGTAATATAAAAATACCAGAAATAACCCAGTAGATCACAAATACTATGTCTCACAATAACAGCAAAGGAGACTAACAGGGATGGAGGTGGGATTAGCAACAAACACCTTTAATCTCTATCTTGCCTCTAGAGTTCACAGTTCTTTTTTTTCCCTGTGTGAAAAGAACCTTTTTCCAGCTTCAAGGGGCCTCCTGCTTAAGAGATCTGTAGAGTAGAATTTTATACTTTGACCATATCCCCTTACATCTTTCCAGATCAGAGTGCTAAAATGTAGACTGTCCTGAAGTCTTTACATCCCCTAAATCATGTAAATTGGCTTTCTTTAGCCCTTTCCTGGCTCCTCTTTGTCTCTCTTGATGGACAGAGAAAGAGAAATGCACAACATGTTCCAGGTGTGAAGACACAGTGATGACCCTCGATCAAATTAATTTGAGGTCAAATTTCAAATTTCACTGGCCCTTCTGCCAAGTATAAATGAAAAGAAAAATGTGTTAAGTCTCTCAACTGTTATCAAAGCCTACCTTGTCAGAGGATTAACTGTTTCTCATTCTGTCTGTCTAAGCACCTGTAGCTTTTCCAATAGTCAACTTCAAAAAAAAGGCAAGAGTTCACCCGTGGGGGAAAGAAAGGAGTGTTCTTTTTCACTAATCCTTTGGAAGGGTTTCCTGAATCAATCATTTCTGAACCATCAGTCTTTGCTGGGCTTGTGTTATTTGAAGACTTTATCATTTATTAATTTTAAAATTCAAGGAAATAAATGGCATAAATACCAAAAATGCCAACCTGTGGGAAGTCTACATTTCCTTTTTTTCCTTTCTGGTTATAGTCACTGAACTTCAGAGCCAGGTGAAAGCTTAGAAAAAGCTTAGAAGACAACAACTTATGTAATTGGTTCTGTTCCATGTGGCCAAAGTAGTATGTTTTTGTTGCTGTTGTTAGGTGCTGTCCAGTCGATTTCGACTCACAGTACCCCATGTGACAGAGCAGAACTGCCCCGTAGGGTTTCCCAAGCTGCAATCTTTACAGGGACAGATTGTTAAGTCCTCCCTCGGAGCCACTGGGTGGGTCTGAACCGCCAACCTTTTGGTTAGCAGATTAGTGCTTAACCATTGCACCACCAGGGCTCCTTAAAGTAGTACAGGTATCACTAATAAGAAACAGATACAGCCCCATTTAATGAATGTAGGAAAACCTAAAGCATCCAACATCTCATACATTAGTACTTATTTTCCTTATCTCTCTGTTCTCCATAGTGAAATACCAGCAGTAAAAAACAAACAAAAAAACACCGCTGCAGCTCCCAAACTGTGCACCAAGTGCCCCAACTCCCAGGGTGCTGCTGGATATCTTAAATTTCAAGGGGAACACAGTGATATTCTGCTTGACACCACAAAAACTACCAATTCCAGGTAGTTCACAGCTACATTAGTTTGCGTTATGCCCCTTCCGGTGATGTCACATTTTTGGGGAGCTGGGTTTCAGCAATGCCTACACTAAAAAACAAGTGCCATGCGAAAAATTGATGTGGGACAGGAAATGAGGGTGGCAGTATGCCATCTGATTCCAAGGTTTGAGAAGTTGGCACAGTGTCTAACAGGTACACACATCCCGTGAGTAAGTAATTACGGTTATTTAAGAATGAAAGATCATTTTTCTTTCAGTTAGGTATATTATTTTTTCAAACAACTACTAAGTTGTTAAGACATAAATACTTAGACAGTTGTTTGGAACTAACTGCTTAATAAATGAACTGCTAGATATTTCTTTTGCTTTAGGGCACAAGGAAAAAATTACTGGTCACTAAGCTTAGTTTTTTTTTTTTTCTTTTTTAAGGGTGCCCTAGAGAAGCCCTGGTGGTGCAGTGGTTAGGCACTTGGCTGCTACCCAAAAGGTCAGCAGTTCAAACCAACCAGCAGCTCTAGAGTGGGAGAAAAGATGTAGCAGTCTGCTTCCTTAAAGAGTTACAGCCTTGGAAACCCTACGGGGCAGCTGTCCTCATAGGGTCACTATGAGTCAGAATGGTAATGGGTTTGGTTTGGCTTTGGTAAGGGTACCCTAAACTGAGAAAGTTTGGGAACCTCTAATCTGGAGTCAAGAAACTATTTTCTATATGTACTTTTCTTATGCCAATACATTTTAAATCTCACTCTTCTGAATGCCCTCTTGCAAGTCACCTCTGCAAGAATCCCTCCCACCTCAATCTCAACAGAGGGCATCCATGCCAGTGAACTCTGTACCATCTGTACCAAGAAGTTCTCCCACCTCACTCCCAGGCAAAAGGAGTAAACGTAAGAGTTAAGAGCAAGGGGTTTGGAGAAAGACGATGGGTAAGTTACTTAGCCTACCTATGCCTCAGTTTTCTCATGCTGTAAAATGGGCATATTAATTTCTACCTCTTAGGGTCACTGTGGGGGTGTGATGATAACAATAATAATAGCCAAGGCACTTTAATTTCATTTAAAGTATCTGAATATTTGGCTCAGGCTCTGGCATATAATAAACCTTTGAAAAATACTAGATACTATTTTTATCGCAGTCCCAGTTTAAAGTATGACCACTGAGCTTTCAAGCTCCATTCTACTGGAAATCGCCCAGGATCTGGTTAAGAACGGTGTTCATGAGTCCACTGGTGGCATTCAGCTGAACTCCCTACCCTAGCACAACAACAAAAAAATGGATTGCTCCCTCCCCAGGACCTCGGCTGGCAACTTCCCCAAAGGCTCACAGGCTCTGTGAAAGAGAAGATGGCTTAATGCAGACTAACCTCTGACAGAGGAAATACAATTCAGAGACCTGGTGAATCTACTCCTGGGCAGCCATTTCATAATAAAATATACTTCAGCAACTGGCTTATTATTTTCCTCTTGGGCCCATTCTTTTCTCGACGTCCTTATAGGACGGGAAAAGGCCCTCTAAATTCTGTTTATCTCCCAGGGCCGCAACTCCAAAGGCGCCTCAAAGTCATTTGCTCTTGTGCTGCTACCAGCAGGCTCAGTCATTTCCAAGGTCCCACCTCCAGCCTCTCTGGGGCCGCCCCTTCCCCGCTCAGCCCCGCGCCCAGCAGAGACCGCCCTTCCGCTTTCCTTCTCCCTCCATCCTCTCCGACTCGGCTCTCCGCGCCCACACCTGGAGCAGCTCCTGACAGAAGGCGCGCACCGAGCGCAGGGAGGCGAGATCCAACTCCTTGACGACGAGCTCCCCGGCTCCGCCGGCGTCGGGGTCTGCCTTCTGGTCCTCGGCCTGGCCGACCTCGCGGCGGAGCTGACTCGCCGCTTCTTCGGCGCGCGCGCGGTCGCGGCAGCCCATGATCACCCGCGCGCCCAGGCGCAGCAGCTCGGCAGCGGTGGCGCGGCCCAGGCCGCTGTTCGCCCCGGTGATCAGCACGGTCTTCCCGTGCATGAGGCCGGGGTCCCCGCTGCCCTGAAGCCGCTGTACCCTGGACCCCACGAACCGCCGGGCCGCCAGCCACAGCCCCCCGCCCAGTACGGCCAGTAGTGCCGCCACCGTAGCCACTGCCATAGCCGCCTAGGTTTTGAGGGCCCACCAGCCCCTGTGCCGGAGTCCCGGGGACGCCGGTTTCCCTAAACTGAGGCTGCCACCTGTACGCGAAGAACTCTGGGGCGCGGCCAGTCGTCCCCTGTTGCTGCGGCGTGGGGCATGCTGGGACTTGTAGTTTCCCTTTCTAAAGCATCTGCTTTGATTGGTTGGGCGAGTATAGCGCTCCAGGTCGTGGTGTCCTCGGTGTAGCCTGCCGGTGGCCTCACGATGGAGGCTGAGCCCGAAACGCGAGTCTTCGGGCGGCTGGAGTTCATACCAATTGAAGTTCCAGAGTTGTGGCCTTCCCCGTGGGAATGCCTAGTGAGTACTTTGGATTTACAAATCTCTTTATAGGTCTGTTTTCAGGGCTACTTTAGGTGTTTTCCTTTAAGAGTCCCTGGGACTTGTAAATCACCTCAGTTTACTTCCACTCTCTTGAGCATGGTACCTGCCCAACTGAAGTCTGGAATGGTCCTCCTTTTTTTTCCACAGATGAAGCTAAGCACTTAGCAACGTGAATCAACTGGAAATGGAATGGACAGTGTTTCTCAAACTTTAGCCTGCATCAGAATCACCTGGAGGCTTGTAAACTACAGAAGAGTCTGGTCCAGTGCCAGAGTTTTTAATTTAGCAGGTACAGGATGGGACCTGTGAATTTGCATTTCTAAGAAGTTTCCAGGTGATGGTGATCTGCTGATATGGGGAGGACACTTTGAGAACCACTGAAGAAGACCATTAAGGCATTGGTCCCCATAGAAAAAGCTATACTCAAATGGTCTTATTTGACATTGACTGAGGTACAGTGGGAAAAGCTTGGGCTTAGTGTAAACACAGACTTCTGATCAGTCACAGGCTTGGGCCCTGCCATTAATAAATGCCATCTCCTGTGCCCCGTGGGAAAATGAAATGTAATAATGGATGGGAGAGTATGTTGTAAACTGTAAAATACTTCGTCAGTGTCGGGGGTTATTGCCACAGTGAGCGCAGGTATAACGTCTTCAAGCTGAAAACGTTATACCTTTAGAGAAAGCTACTTTTCAGACATCCTTTATTCATCTACTCAGCCATCCATCAAACATGCACCAATTTCTTACTCTGTGAGAGCCATGGAGAAACAGGACACCATTCCTGCTCTCAGGGTGCTTACTGTCTGGTAATTCCAGAATCCCTAGGATGAGGGGAAAGAGGCATAACTTCTGAAGTTTGAAATAAGTTACCTAGATGATTTCTAAAGGGCTTCCTTCCATTTAAGAATGATGTGGCATCTAATATTCATAATACAAAGGAAAAAGGGCTAGATGACAGGAGAAAATTCCTTAAGGGTGCTAAAATGGTGTTCTGAGGAGGGAAAAAGCATTATCACTGAAGACTAGAGAGGGCGTGAGGAGTGAGAATGCTCCACTCTGTAACCGATACGGAAACCCTGGTGGTGTAGCGGTTAAGAACTACAGCTGCTAACCAAAAGGTCGGTGGTGTGAATCCACCAGGTGCTCCCTGGAAACTCCATGGGGCAGTTCTACTCTGTCCTATAGGGTTGCTCTGAGTCAGAATCAACTCGATGGCAACGGGTTTGGGTTTTTTTTTTTTTTTTTAAATCTCCAATATGAAGCTGCTATTCAAACTCACTGAGCCCCCAGCACATGTTTACTCTCTCTCCTCCTTTCTATCCAGCCACATCATGCCTATCTTTCAAAATCCAACCCGGTTCTCTCCATTTCCTGACCACTTCTAGCCCATACAGACCTCTACTTTCTCAACCTGACGCATGGCCATCATTTGGCACTGAGGACCAAGCGTCCTCAATTGTTGGCTATTTGACTGTACACATTTGACTTCCTGTAGTGGCTTGTTACAGTTATAAATTTCCTAAAGGTTGGGATTATGTCTGAGTCCCTCTTCTGGTCTTCATGTAGGAGGATGCCTAGAAAATAGTAGGTATTCAGTAAATGTCACAACTGATATATTTTAGATTGTTTTGTACCAAATTAGGGTGTAGAGCAAAAGATATGCCACCTGTTGTCTTCTGTCAGCCAGAGCCACGGTTGGAATATGTATGTGTGGGTGAGGTAGAGATGGAGGTGGGGTAGACAGAGCAGGAGGGGTGTGGGGAAGATAGGAATATCTAGGAATATTTAGTCTGGTAACTGCAGAGTAGCTTAAGCATGGAACCTAATAGAATGACTAATCTGTTCAGGATGGTCTAAGGCCATTAATGTGAACAACTTGATTTAGAGGTAGCGTAACAAAGAAGTATATAGCTTTTAAAGTAAACAAGACCTGGAACCTTAGTCCTGCCATTTATTAACTACCCATCCTTGGATAAACTACCTAATGTTTTTGAATCTTAGGCTCTTCGTTGATAAATGGAGGGTAATAAATAATACTATGTAACAAAAATTTGGTTTGATGATAAAATGAAAATAATCAGCCCACTGTACCTAACGTGGTAGATTATGTTGATAGCCAACCATTGTTTGTTTAAAACAAAACAAAACATTAAAACAGAATGGCAACAATGAAGGGCCAGGATATTCCACTTCATGTCACATTTTGAAGCGGCGACCAAGGCTTTTTCGCTATACAAAAACGTGGGCCAACCTGCTAGGCCCGAAGTCAGAGACTTCAAGTATAAAGCCCTGTGGAGTGTGGAGATTTCTACCTAATACTCATCTTTGGTGGAAAGTACCATGTATGAACACACAGCTGCTATATTTTCTGACTGTACAGTGTCAAAATTAGTACACTCATGCAGGTAGAGTGACTTTCTCATTTTGCATTGATAAAAAAGTCTGGACTTAGAGACTATAGAATAAAAATCTTTGATTTTTAGAAGAATCTATCCTTCTACCTTTGGAGACTACTATTCTAGAATGGTGATGACTAAAAATTTATTCCATCCTATCAACATCCAAAAATGAGCAATGCTTTGAAAAATTATGTAGGCTTTTGAAACAGTCCCTTAAACATTCAAGCATTCAATTTTGAAACTCAGTCATTATTATAACTTACACTAAGAAAGGTGCAGTGACACTAAACAGCACTGACGGCTCAAAGAAAAGTAGCTGGCAGGTAACTGAGGGTTCAGTATGTTAAAACAAAACGAGAAAATATTTCCAAGAGAGCTAGGTTCTGAGGTCCAGTCTTCTGAAATATCCGCCTAATTATAGATCAAAGGTCCAATGTTCTGAAATACCCCTCTAATTACCCTAGAGAGCCAAAAGGAGTGGCTTCTGTAATACCAGACTGTCAGTGCTTTATTTCACCTCCTCATCCCTAGGAGTTGATTTTTTGACTAATGCCGTAAGGTACATGAGCTGTGATGGTGCCAAATTTCTGTGCCCCTTCAATGTGGAACATCTGGTCATCAAAGAAGATGTGGGGTCGGATCTTCACCAAGATGGGACCTTTGGGGGCTCCAGCAAGGAAGAGAGCTTCATCTATCTCTAGACCCCAGCGGCGAAGGGTTTTCAACACACGAGCGCCTGAACTGGCTGCACTCCTGGCTGTTACCAGGTAGGTCCTGATAGGGCAAAGTAACCGCTCGTCTTTGGCATAAAACTTCTTCTGCAGTCTGCCTAAATCTTCCAGAAAGCCTTTCAAGGGACCCTGTGAAAGGAACGCATGTCATAGCTGTGATCCAGTGAGCCAAAGGAAGTAAGCACTGAAAGAGCAAAGTCTTATAAGAGCTTATAAAAGGATATAACCATTATAAGAAGATATCCAGTATTATAATGCAGATAGTATAATGCTAAAATACTCCACATTTATGTTTAGATATTTCTTGATATGCATCTTTTTTTTGGGGTTCCTGAAATAAACTTTGTGTAATCATATAATTTATCATGTAAACCCAGATATTTTAAGTGTAAAAAAGGTTCTATAAATAATTAAACCAGAGCAACAGACTTAAATTGAGACTATCCATGGCAAACTGGGATAGAGGGCCACCCTAAATAAACCTTAGTTGATCACCAAATGCTTTTAATTTGCTTTTGGTGAATTGGATATCTTAACATTATGTATTTTTTTGTCTAGTTCAATGAATTTTTTTTTTTTGGCCTGAATTCACCCCTGTCTGATATTTACAATTGCTTGGTATATCTCTGCACATTTTATTTTCAAACGTTTTGAATACTTAGTTTTAGGTGTGTCTCCTGTACAGGGAATGGAATTGGATATTTATATGTGATCCAATACAAAAGTCTTATTTTTTAAAAGACAATAATCAATTTTATGTTTATTAATATTTTAAATATATTTGATACTGGTTCTGTTGTATTATTTTGCACTGCATTTTCCATGTTTAAATCTTTTAAAGAATTGTTCACTATGTATATATATGTGCATGGGTTCGTGTGGTTTTTCTGACATTTAGGAAGGTTTGCATTATTTCCTTCTAGAGATTACCTTTATAACTCTAACCTTTTATAGTACCCTCAGCCTAACATATATTTTTTAAATCCAGGTTCTATTAGTCTTTACAATGAAAAAATTATGGTATTTCTTCAACCTCTCTCTTATCTTCTGTTTCTCCTCCGTGATCCAATTTTAGTCACTTCTTTAATTTCTTTATGATTTACATTTGTGTTATTAAATATTTTAATATTTATGTTTATCAGTTTTACATTTTATGTTTTGATCAGCAATTGTAATTGAAGAGACCAGCATACTTACTCTTCCTTCAACCTTGTTCCCCACATATTTTTCCAGATTTCATTAGCTATATAATTTCTACATTGTTAGAGCACATAATATTTGCTTTTTTTTCTGTCATTCTAATCCCCACAGTTGTTCTTGTTTTATTTTTAGTTCTGTGGTTAAATATATTCTATGCTCATTTGTGCCTTAGTGCTTCTAGTCGTCACGTGTTGGACAAAACCTGCTCTATAGTACTAATTTTTTCCGATAGAGTCTTATAGAAATAATAATCCCTGAGAATATAGTATGTTTTCAACTGCTTATCTATCTCCTCTTTCCTTGAATGACCATTTGGCTAGATATAGCATCCTTGAATTATATTTTCTCTCCATAAATATTTTATAAGTAGTGCTCTACCCTTTTGCCATTGAGTGCTGCTGTGGAGAAGTCTGAGAGCATCTTGAATTTTCCCAATTTATGGTGATAGTCCTTTTGGCCAGGCTGCCCAAAGATTGAGTTCTTCATCTTTGAAGTCACATAATTTTACTAGGCCATATCTTAGTGGTGATCATTCTGGTTCTATTTTCCTATCACACAATGTGCCTTTTAAGCTTTCATTTTTTTAACGTGTGTATTAATCTTCTGATTAATTCAGGAACATTTTCTCAATTTATATTTTTTGGTAAATTTACATCTTTATATGTACAACACCTGGGACATAATTTCAGCAATTTTCTTCAGGCATTCCAATTATGCATATGTTGGATTTTCTTTATCTCTGATCTATTTCTATCAATTTTCTCTCTAAGATTTTACTTTTTAATTCTATGAGTTTCCAGAGTTCTACCATTTTACATTTTCCCATCTCTGCCCTGATTCTTGCATTTCTAATTTTTGATCTTGTTTCAGTAAGTTTTCAAAAGCCATGACACATGTTTAGTCACCATTTTTATCTGCACTTGGCAACTTTTTTTCTAGTGAGAATTTTTAATCTGCTGGATTTTGCTCTTCCTTGTCTGCCTTTTTCTCATAATATCTTTGCATATGTCCTGTGCTGGTTCTTTTTATTACTCATCATGGAAGTAGATTGGTTTTCCTTGGAACAATTAGAGGGTGTCTGGGGAAGGTCAAGGTAGTATTTTAAGGCTGGATCATTTTCACAATTGAAATGCTTCCTTTTTCTCTGCTGTTATTGAAACAAGCTGTTTTCTGCAATCATGGCTTATCTGTGTGATATTTTGTTTAGTACTTCTTTCTTTGAGAGTGCATATAGCCAAAAAAGCAAGTAAAAATTCACTTCCTAAAGAGGCATACACATAGGTGAAAAAGCTATAATTTTTCATTCTTATTATTTTGGCAATAGCAGCAAAGGGTGTTTAGTGACTATTGGCAGTAGTCATGTTGATCACAATTTGCCTTTTAAACACAGTAGAACGCACTTCTCCTTACTGCTTCTGAGTAATTTTCAAAGAGAAGAAATGGAGCATACAGATTTTATGTCACCAGTTTCAAACCACACATTCATCTCATCCATTTTTATTTCTACTTTTGAGTATGTTTTATAATTTATATATTTGTACAGAAGTACAAGTATATAATTTATCATTAAGAATGTAGAAATATTAAGGAAAGGTTACTCAAAAATACTTATTTGAGAACTTGCATGATTTAAAACATTTGGAATCTGCCTAGAGTGTATAAATGTGGAAAGACTGTTATTACCACTCTTAACAGCAAGAAAAAGCCAGATAATCTACAAAATTTTAAGTGTTCTTAAGCACAATCAGAGAGTTTAGGTCACAAGGCAACTGACTAGCATGAAATCCAAGGAAAAACAGGCATCTACAAGAAGACATAGAATGCAAGAACTGTTGCACCTTTGGTGAAACATGGAAAAAAGAGATACCAGATACCATACAAGCAGACATGAAGAATTCAGGTAATTAAAAAGAAAAAAATTGGTAACAATGAAATGTGGGCTAGTGAGAGAGCACAGAACCTTTGGAGCCATGCACACAAGTATACCCTTTTTTACAGGCTCTTCTCCATTTTTTTTTTTCTCCATAGACCTTACTAGGTGCTTCTGAGAAAGAATTCAGGTAGGGCAGGAGATGGAAGATAGCAGTCTTTATTGGTGCAGTACTGGAGTAGGGCAGCAGCTGCCAGTGTCAGAAAAGACTAAAACCCTATCTGATCCCTTCTCCCCTAAGATACAAAAAAAGTTTTAAACTATTAGAAGAAAAGCTCCAAATCTCATCACCCCCAGGGCACAAGTAAAGACTCATTACTACTGGAGGAAGAAAAATGAAAAAACACTTTATTCTTGGGTGAGGGAGGAAAACTGTCTGAGCTCAGACAATTAAAATATTTCCTACCACATGGGACCACTACTCATCTGTTAGCCACTGTGGTGACTTGTGTGATGCTGTAATGCTAGAATACGACATCCATATTTCAAATACTAGCAGGGTCACCCATGATGGGCAGGTTTCAGCAGAGCTTCCAGACTAATACAGGCAAGGAAGAAGGACCTGGAAATCTAAAAAACTGGCCAGTGAAAACCTTATGAATAGCAGCAAAACATTGTCTGGTATAGTGCCAGAAGATGAGCCCCTCAGGTTGGAAGGCACTGGACATACGACTTGGGAATAAGAGCTGCCGCCTCAAAGTAGAGTGACCTTAATGACGTGGATGGACTAAAGCTTTCAGGACCTTCATTTGCTGATGTGGCATGACTCAAGATGAGAAGAAACGGCTGCAAACATCCATTAATAATTGGACTAAGGTGTACCTGGCCCAAGCCATGGTGTTTTCAATTGCCTTATGCATGGGAAAGTTAGACAATGAATAAGGAAGACCGAAGAATTGACACCTTTGAATTATGGTGTTGGCGAAGAATATTGAATATACTATGGACTGCCAAAAGAATGAACAAATCCGTCTTGGAAGAAGTACAGCCAGAATGCACCTTAGAAGCAAGGATGGTGAGAGTATGTCTCACATACTTTGGACATGTTATCAGGAAAGATCAGTTCCTGGAGAAGGACATCCTGCTTGGTAAAGTAGAGGGTCAGCAGAAAACAGGAAGACCCTCAAAGAGCTGTCTTAACACAGTGGCTGTAACAATGGGCTCAAGCATAACAATGATCACAAGGATGGCACAGGACTGGGCAGTATTTTGTTCTATTGTATATAGGGTCGTTATGAGTCAGAACCAACTTAGAAGATGTAAACAAGGCTAATGTATTTCGGTTGCACGTGTGTTCGTTGTATCATGTTAGGCACAAATATTTTATAATTGTCTTTATTCAGAGATTATATATGGTTTAAGGAGATGTGTAGAGATGCCAAGTTGACAAGGGGTGGATTGTGATGGTTGAGGTTGTGTGTCAGCTTGACTGGGCCAGGATTCTCAATGGTTTGGTAGTCACACGATGTGATCATTTCCACGATAACATATGATATAATGAGATCACCTCCATGATGGGATCTGCTGTCACCTGCATCGAATATAAGTGAACATTCTGGCAAGGATCCTGGGCTTTTGCTCATTCTGGATCCTGCAGCTGGCTCCTATTCATCTGACCTCCAGTTCTTGGGACTTGAACTAGCAGTTTACCTGCAATCTTGCCTGCCAGTCTCACTATTTATCGATCTTCGCAGCCTGTGAGCGAGAACCCTGCTCTCTGACTTACCGATCTGAGGTTTGCCAGCCTCTGTGGCTATGTGAATCAGAAGACATCTTTATCCTGACTCACCACTGACTTGGGACATTCCAGCCTTTGCAACCACGTGAGCCATTTCCTTGAGATAAATCTCTCTCTCTATTTACTCACACACTTTACTGGTTTTGCTTCTCTAGAGAACTCAGCCTAAGACCCTAACGGGGCCAAACTAAAACCCCTGACTACTAACTGTACTTGAGAGGGGCTGAGGTAGAAATCGTACCTCATATCTTTCTTGTAAGTGGAACATACCTAGAAAAGCCTTCTGACCTTTATGAACAAGCTAACTCTTTCTATGTTCAAAATAAAACAAACAAAAGCGGTATTTTTATCCACTGGCAAAGGAACTGCATATAAAACAAGCAATCTTACTTAAAATTCATTGAATACTCCTGTAATAACTAGTGTTAAACATCACAATTTCAAGAGGGAGTTTAATGGGGTGGAGGGGGGGAAGATAATTTAAAACATGGAAAAAAAACCTTATGTATGCAAAGTCTAAAAGAAATTTGGATTATTTACTAGAGATGAGAAAAGGGTATTTTAACATTGTCTGGAAGTAATTTTTTTTTTTTTTTAGGTGGGGAGCTCTTCCACATGTCAATGGTGGTAAAAGGCAAATATGCAGTGGGCTCTGAATATCAGCATAGGAGACAGATATAAAATGAAACAAAAAGAATTTTCCTCTCCATAATGAACTTCGTAATATTGAACTACTTCATAACAGTAGGTCAAAGCTTCTAAAGGAGCTATTTAAGAAGGGAATATAAAGTTAAACTTCCACACACTTACAGTTTAAAGTGTTTCTTGCTGTAACATAGAGTGACAAAGTAGTAAAATTTTTCAGGCTTCAGTTAGTCTATTCATACTTTTGTAAATTAAGGAAAAATGGCCAAAATTAAGTTCAAGTAAAGCTGATAAAAAAAACAATAATTTGGATTAAACTCCTTGGGAAGAGTCACAGAATAAAACTGAATCAGTTCAGGTTCAGTTTGGAGACTATTTTGATGCTTCAGATTTCCTTTGGCTCAGAAGTTGTAGACTTTGTTCATTTTAGACTGTGATTGTCTCACTTCAGTTCACAGATTAATTCTCAAAACCCTAAATATTTTGTTTCAGTTTGATTTACTGTTCATAGTTTGCACTTGTTTTAGGCTCATTATTTGCTCCAATTTAAGCTCTCAGTTTTGCAGATTTTCTCAATTAGGTGATACCTATTTATGGAATTTGAGGTCCTGGACAGAGGGGTTGACAAATGCTTCCTGACCTATTTGAAATGACCTTACTAATTTGAGGACCTATAGGAATGGCTTATTGCTAAGCTGTATTAACTCTGTTACTCATAATCTGGTGAACTCATTGTTATGGAAGATTACAGAAGCATTTCACAAAGGATGAATAAAATAATATTTTTAAAAAGTTGTCAGCAGCAGATGCTTCAAAATGAGAAATTCCAACACACACACTCACGCACACACAAAAGACAGAGAAAGAGAGGAAATTACAAAGGATAAAACAGTAAGAAGGACAGCCCTACCTAAAATAATTTTAAAATCCCACACTTAACAAATATCTATATACTGGAAGATAATGGGTCAAAATTAAATAAAGCTCACTGAACCTACCTGAGCAAGAGGCTTATTCTCAAATAGCGTTTCATGTTGAAAGAATTTGTCTAGCCCATGCTCCTTGGCAATATGTTCAGACTCGTCAGAGAAGAGGACGGCATCCCCATCAAAGGCCACACGGAGCTGTGTGTCACAGTAAGCCATGTCTTTGGCTCCATCAAACATTGTCGCAGAGGCGATCCCTGACAGACGATGGGGGTTGATTAAAACTCTTCTCAGAACCATGAGTTTTAGTTTCCTCATTTAAAAAAATAATTCTCCCAGACCCCATGCCTCCTCTTTAGCTATTATCTGATGATCCAAACCCCTTCACGCTCTTAGGCACACACTGTCTCCATTTCTATAAGGGATAACCCAGTGCCATCGAGTCGATTCCAACTCATAGCGACCCTATAGGACAGAGTAGAACTGTCCCATAGAGTTTCCAAGGAGCACCCGGCGGATTCAAACTGCTGACCCTTTCGTTAGCAGCCGTAGCACTTAACCACTACACCACCAGGGTTTCCGCTACAAGGGGTAGAAACATGTAAAATGGGCTGTAGGACTATCACTGAGGATGTCCACCTCCGGGAAGGCCAAAGCTCTAAAGGACAAACTTAAGGGCTACAACCTGTGCAAATTTCTTAGCCGAAAGCCTACATGGAAATAAGCCACACAATTATATACGAAGGCCAGTGTAAAT
This sequence comes from Elephas maximus indicus, assembly GCF_024166365.1. NCBI lineage: Eukaryota > Metazoa > Chordata > Mammalia > Proboscidea > Elephantidae > Elephas > Elephas maximus. Next base: position 34,566,881 of record NC_064830.1, read on the forward strand.
AACCACTAGAACAAAATTAGGTTAACTATAGGGATAAAACCAGGGTTATACCTTCTTGTATTGCTTCTTGCACTTTTTCAGAATCCGCAGAAAGATACAAGTTGGTAAGATATGCCTTCAAATAGCCAATGGGACTTTTTCCACCGGTCAGACAGAAGCGGTCAATTAGTAAGCCTGTTAACAGGCAAGAAAGACTGTTACGGCAGAGACTAAAGACAAAATATCGTAAATCCATGGTGCCCATGATAGTTACCCTCAGAATAACTGAGTATCTACCCAGGTTTTAGAATTACCTTCATAGCACCACTATTGAAAAAATTATCAGCTGCTTTACATGAGAGGATGTGTTGGGTACATTATAATTTTTGAAATACAGCCACATAGACTATGCTAGTTTACTCTCACAATAACTGTATGGCAGGTATTCTTACCCCATTACCAAAAAGGAAACTGACAACCAAAGACTATTCTAAGCCCACTGGCTTACATGCACTGGGTAGACCTGAACCCAAGTGTTTGACTCTTACCTAGACTAGAACAGGGCTCTTTTCCTTAACTACAGCCATCTCACTCATTTAAAGAGCCAGTTAAGGTGTGGCTGTATTTTAAGTCCCATTTTTGCGTTTCTTCAGTAACAATAACCCAAAACCAAACCCAGTGCCGTCAAGTCGGTTCCGACTCATAGCGACCCTATAGGACAGAGTAGAACTGCCCCATAGAGTTTCCAAGGAGCGCCTGGCGGATTCAAACTGCTGACCCTTTGGTTAGCAGCTGTAGCACTTAACCACTATGCCACCAGTGTTTCCTTCAGTAACAATACAATTTAGTAATCTCTAAAAACAAAAGGTCTAAAATTATCACTTTCCTGATTTGAAATTTTAAATGCAGTTATTAGCGAACTAAACAACAGTATACCAATAAATGCCTCTCAAATCAATAACAACTAAAAAAAAATACAGTGCTGGTGAGAGGTTTGCAAAATAGGCACCCGCATACACTATGGATGAAAGTATTAATTGGTACAAGCCGTCTAGGAATTAGTTTGTGTACCAAGAAGTTTGAACAGGTTTATACCTTTTGACCTAGGATTCCTTTTTTGGGAATTTATTCTAAGGGAATAATCTGTAATTACAGTAAAGACTTATGTAGAAAGGACTCAGTACAGGGTTATTTATAAAAGGAAAACATCATCTAACAATGTGAGACTAGTTAAATAAAATATGATGCATATGATAAAATATTATATATTTAGAGTATCTTTTACCGGTTACCCATTGCCTTTGAGTCGATTCTGACTCACGGTGACCCCATGGGACAAAGTAGAACTGCCCCATAGGATTTCCAAGGAGCAGGTTGTAGATTCAAACTGCCAACTTTTTGGGTAGCAGCCAAGCTCTTAGCCACCATGCCACCAGGGCAGGGGCACATGATATAAAGCAGAATATTAAATCTAGTCAGTTACTTATCATCTGTATGTACCAAGAGAGTAGGGTCCCTCAGCAGTAGGGCTGGAAGTGTCTGCTGTGTTATTAACAAAATAGTCTCCTTTTTCACTTAAGTCAGATAATAATATTGACAGATAATTTAATGATCCAGAATTTATTTGGTGACACTGGGACTTCAGAAATGATTGAAACATCATCTCTCTTCTCAAGGAGATCAGTTTGCTGAGGAGACAGATGTGTAAATAGATAATTATAATACAACATAGCAAGACCATAGCAGAGAGAGATACAAATTGCCTTCAGCACCCCAGAGAAAGGGAGGAACGAACTTTTCCAGGTGAGAGGTTGTTATTCTATTAATAAGGCTGTATTTTTTTTTTTTTTTAATGAGAAAACTGGGCTTAATCAGTTCATCAGCAGAATTGGGTAGATACATATGTTACTAGCCTCTATGTGCTCAGTGTGGTGAGGGATAAATGCATTGCCGTAGAGTCGATTCCTACCCAAGGCGACCCCATGTGTTGCAGAGTGGAACTGTGCTCCATAGGGTTTTTTTGGCAGTAATGTTTATGAAAGCAAATTGCCAGGCTTTTCTTCCATGATACCACTGGGTGGGTTTGAACTGCCAACCTTTCAGTTAGTAGTCAAGGGCAAACCGTCTGTGCCATCCAGGGACCTTGTGGTGAGGGATAAAAAATTAAAAAAAAAAACAAACCCAGTGCCGTGGAGTCGATTCCGACTCATAGCGACCCTATAGGACAGAGTAGAACTGCCCCATAGAGTTTCCAAGGAGTGCCTGGTGGATTCAAACTGCTGACCCTTTGGTTAGCAGCTGTAGCACTTAACCACTACGCCACCAGGGTTTCCTGGTGAGGGATAAAAAAAAAAAAAAAAAAAAAAAAATTTTTTTTTTTTTTTTTTAGATAGCCCTAAATCACCTTAAAAGATAATAGCTCCCCTACTAAGCATTCATATGCGTTCTCTCTTTTAACTTCAGAACACTATAAAAACTGCATTTTTAAAAGGCAAAAAGTTATTTTAAAGTATGTACCAGTAAGATACCAACTTTATAATTGTTGCTGCTGTTGTGAGCTGCCTTTGAGTCATCCCAGGCCTTCTTCCTAGTCTTTCTTAGTCTGGAAGCTCTGCTGGAATCTGTTTAGCATCATAGCAACACACAAGCCACCACTGATAGATGGGTGTTAGTTGAGTATGTGGTACACTGGCCAGGAATCTAACCTGGGTCCCCCACATAAATTCAACCACTGAATCACCCATGCCCTCAGCTTGATAATTAGGCTAATATAACATAGATCTTACAGCTTAGAATAAAATAAGCCTAGCACAACAAAATGGGCTTACTTTGACTTGTCTCCAAAAGACTGAATATGCCACTTAAGAAATAGGCTGAAAGTCCTCCAGATAAGAAGTTAGGTAATTCCATAATAGGAAAAAATGGGGACTTTCTCTTAGCGTCCTCAGCACAACTGATGGAAATCCTGCGAAGAGACTGCTATTGTTGTTAGGTGCTGTCGAGTCGGTTCCAACTCGTAGCGACCCTATAGGACAGAGTAGAACTGCCCATAGGGTTTCTAAGGAGTGGCTGGTGGATTTAAACTGCCAACCGTTTTGGTTAGCAGCTGAGCTCTTAACTGCTATGCTACCAGGGCTTCGTGAAGAGGTTAATTAAAATTCCCATGTAAAGGCATAAAGACAGTTTTGCTGCTTACAAGTATGGATTTGATGTGTGGGGAGAGAGAGCAGACGAGGAAAATCAAATTGTAAGAGTGGAAAGGAGAGGTGAAAACCTTTAAACCTTTAACATTTATCTGCGGTGAGCAAGAAGTTTGATCACAGAGAAAAAGCCTTTGGGTTGACGGCTCCTTGAAGTCAAGTTCAGAAGTGAAAAACATAAAACAGAGAAATATATTGCAGGACCTAGGATTAAGACTTTGAAATTCACACTTGACAAGTTAAGTCCAGAGCTTTGGGCCCAGCTCTGTGGTGGAGTTAAAAATGAACATGGCCCCTCTTGTTCTGACATAGGCAAATAAACATTCCTCACGCAGAAGGGGTGTCAGTATCAAAGACACTGCATTAGTTAGGCCACAGTTAGCCAAATAACATGGCTTCTCTCTTCCAGAGCAGCTAAGCAAGTCTTCCACATGGTATTTATTTTACTTACCATAGTGATTGACGCTGTTTATAAGCCGCACTCCCACTTGGGCATGGTTATTAGTCATCAGTACAATATCAAATAAGTCCTGTTCATCAGGATACAGCTCACGGAGTCTTGCATTGACATGCTGCAGTGCCTGCAGGTTACAAACATGAACATGTGTAAAGAGAGGCAGGCAAGGTGGGCATTGGGAGACTGGAGAAAAAAGATCTCATTAGTGTCAAATTCAAGTTCCGAAGACTTCACCGAAAGATTATGGCTCCTTTAAGGCAGACTTATGTGACTCATTTCTGTATTTTCACCTTTTCAAACACAACCTCAGTTAATGTCTACCGAATAAATGGGCAATGCTTGTGGGACATTGTTACATTTGGTTTACTAGAATTTATCTCTGAGGGATAAGTAGAATGAAGGATCAGGCTAACCCTTCTACAGTTTTTATTTTCTAAGCATGGATTTTTAGACTAGGTTTGTTGTTTCCTCCCATGCTTCCAGTATGCCCTGTAAGTCTTTACACCTGCAACTTCTAGAGGCGACATTTGTTTTTGCATAGTTATGGAGTTATTGTGCAATATTAGTATAAGTTACGTATGGTATCAGAGTTATAAATATTATACATTTCTGTATAACTTCAGAGAACCTTACCTCCTGTATAGAAATCATGCTTGTAATTGCCAAGAGCATTGTGGTTTTTTTAATATGCTATGTTTTGGAATCAGAGCAGTTAAAAGGGAATTTCATCTCATTTTAATAAGGTGTTGTATTTCTATTCCTCGATTTTTAAGTCATTACTACTTCTCACTACTACTCCTAGGGAGGGAGAAAAGGTTTCTATTACAGGCCCGTGATTTCAGCTCCACTCAGGGAAACTCAGCATCCCAAATCTCAAATCTAGAGCAGGGAGCCAGGGTCCCTTCCTCAACAGTCTAGAAGTGTAAACTGACCTGGAGTCTATTAGAAAGGGGCAAGAATGACAAGGGTAGGCTAGGAACTATAAGGGAAACCGAACAAGCTGTCAAAAGTCATCCAGCCTCCTGAGTGGCCAAAAAATTGCTTTGCAGAGTACCTTAACAAAACGGAATGCGGGCCCAGGGGTCAAGATGACGTTCTCGTTGTTGAGCTGATATTCCATGTACTTTTCCAGGCCTTCTTCCTCGTAGATTTTCCTGCCGTCCACCATGTTGAAGAGTGCCCGGGATGAAACAGCAATGGTGATGGCGTGCTTGGGTTTGGGCTGCAGACAGGGTGCCAGCAGGAGGATAGGCAGACAGGAAGGGATCAGGGATGAGGGCTCTTGCCAGGGCAGGGGGAGAAAACAGTTGGGCCCCCAGCTTGGAGAACTGGGACTCTAGTCAGTAAAGGGCTCAGACTCCCAGAGGCTGCATGGAGGCAGTTTAGGGGGTGGGGAAGTGGAGGGAGTAGGGTTGCTGTAGGGGGCTGGACAGGCTGTCCTGCACAATGGGGAAGAGAACTGTTTGAGCTGCAAGACTATGAGAAGGGGAGTCAGAGGGCCCTGCTCACCGGCTGGGGGCGTGAGCAGCTTGGGGCTTTCTCGTACAGCATCTTCACGGATGCCCAGTAGGCCTCGTCCTCCTCGTCGTCTTGCAGGTGCTGCTGTTCGGATATACAGTCGCGGTCCGACTGGGCAGAGGAGTAGGTCCCCTTGCGCTGTGAGTAGGCCTTCCATTCGGTGGGGGACAAGCGCGGGTAGTCCCGCTGCTGCGATTCCCGGGCTTCCCGGATTTCCTGGACGATGCCATGAGCCCAGGCTTCTGGATTCTCGTGCATTTTGGTACTGCGCCGGGAGCCTGGCTCCGGCTCCGGGGGCGTGGGAGGCCGAGATTCCGGTGGCATGGGTGGTTTGGACTGCGTGGGAGGCGAGGGCTGTGCAGACAGCTGCAGCGGCGACTCATGCTGGCTAGGGGAGGTGGATGGAGTCCTGGAGGTGGCGGAGCTGTTAGGGAGCTGAAGCAAGAAAAACATCTGGATTCGAGGCCCACCCAGTGTCCCTGCCCCAGCTGCAGTCAAGGTCCAGCTCCAGGCCTGTTCCCTTCCATCTGCCAGTCCCTGTTCTATTCATAGGCTCTAGATTGGTCCTAGTTTCAACCTCAGTCCCTTTAAGGAGGGTTTAAAGTGGTACTGAGGTATTTTAGTGCTCTAAGCATTTGGTATTTCTGTAAAATGGACACAAGGGCCAGGCTGATTTTGTTTCATGCTAACTCCTCTATCAGCATCTCACATATTTGTAGATAGGACACAGGTCCTTATCTTTGTCCTTAGGCAGCCATCACACAGTTTGCAAGGTTCTGCCCCTCGCCTCCCATATACCTGCTCAGTCAGAGCCCTCCAGGTAGGGCAGAGAGCTTGAGAAATGGAACTTTCTCTGCCACTGCCTCCATGTGTGACCTTGGTTAACTGGATGAGGAAACTGCACTAGATGTTCCCACCGGAAGACTCTACACACAACTCGGTGTCTCTTCACATTTGCCGCGGAATATAATGCAATGATTGCTTGAAAGGCTGATAGTCTGGAGAAGAGAGTATCTCCCATTGCCTTCAGAGCTTCATATGCCAGTGGAAGCTCGACTGGAGAGAATGATCTTCCTAAATAGAAAAGGTCCAGTCTATTTTTTAACTAAGGTAAATGAGTATCCATGTTTTATTGCAGTTTCTATGATTGCTTCACATCTAACTTCAAAGTCATATTCTTGGCTAGATTATTGAGAAAAACCTGACACAGAGGTAAAGGGCAGATGGATCAGGCAGGGATATGTGTTTTCCCAGCAGCTGGGTCTGCATTGCTCTCTCTGCAGCCACAAAACTTAATCTCAAAACCAACTTTTTGGCTTATGTGTCCAGGTCTAGCCAAGGGCATAAAAGTTCACACAATCTAATACACTCCAGCAATTTATCTCCTACAGTGGTATTTCCATCACCTCTTCTCTGAGAGTCTTAGGTACCCAATAAATCTTTGTTGAATGAAAGAATGACTGAGAAACCATAGAGTATAATGATGAAGCGTGTAGCCTCTGAACTTGGAGACCCTGAGTTTAAATCTTAGCTCTACTGCTTATGAATGTGAAGCCTTAGGTAAGTTACTCTTGGCTTCAGTTTTCTCAGCTGTAAAATGAGGTTTATTGGGGGGGGGGGGAGGAGTTTCTTGTGAGGGCTAACTTAGCTAACACATGTATGTGGAACAGACCCTGCCACCCATAAAACATCCATAAATGCTAACCCTTATTTCACCATCTACTATTTCTTTTTCATCTCTATCTCTACCTTAAGACTGGTGTTCCTGCTTCTGGGCTCGTCCATGGATGGAGCCTTGGTGGATGGGCTCCGTGATGTCCGGGACCATTGATTTCTCACGAGATACCCTCGAGAGTCTGCCTTCGATAATTCTTGGGATCCCTGTCAAGGAGACAAGAGTCGTAGAGGTATACCACTCCTTCCATAAATGTGTCTGCAGAATAACCATATCAGGCTAAAAATGGTGGGGCCCAATGAGAAGATTCTTGCCCTTTATGACCCTTTATTGAACCCTAACCACTTGTGTATTCTAGCTCTGGTCCAGTCCTGACTTCTGTGTGGCAAATAAAAGGGGGATCCACCAGGAAGAATATCTAAAACCAAGAAACAAATCTGGCACTCCTGTATATTTTCACCTGTTGATTCCTCATATTTCAAACTCTACAGTATTGACTATTTTTCCTCCTTTTTTTCCATTCCTTCTGTTAAAGATAAGTCTGTTCACAGATACTAAAGTGGTATAGCTACCATTTACCAGATTACAAATACAAAGGCAGTTGGTACATAAATAGGAATCCCTGGGTGGCACAAATGGTTAGGTGCTCGACTACTAACCGAAAGGTTGGCAGTTTGAACCCACCCAGAGGCTCTTTGGAAGAAAGGCCTGGTGATCTGCTTCTGAAAAGTCACAGCCTTGAAAGCCCTACGGGGCAGTTCTACTCTGCACATGTGGGGTTGCCCCGAGTCAGAATTGACTTGATGGCAACTGGTTTGGTTTTTCGGTTTTGGTACATAAATAAGGCTGCAGCCGGGCTCCAAGGATGCTGCAGAAAAGGAAATAGAGCCCACTAGCATTCCCTTCAGGAGGTCAAAGGTTGAGGAGACCATGGAGAGGCACGTGGAATAGTTCTTATTCCCCATATCCTTCCCCTCACCCAGAGCGCCTGTGGCTCCCCTCTAAAATCAGTAGTGCAATCTCTGCTCACCCTGATCATGGTGATCTGCCGGCCCTGCTCCCACAACAGGCACATGTGAATGTAAATACGTATTGTGCGGCAGGGGCCAAGAAGTACTGTTCCCGTTCCCTCAGCTGCACAAAGGCAGCGTCTACACGACGAGTGACCTCGTATGGAGCAACATCTCATTGAGTGATTCGGATAGAATGCACGCCTCATCTGAAAGATTGTGCAGAAAATGGTCAATGCCATGGCCAGACTCCCCTTCCCTCCCTGATTTGATCAAATACCAGTCTGCTTCCATAGGCTGAGCAGAGGCAAAAAAAAAAAAAAAAAAAAAAGACCCTTTTCATCGAGTTGATTCCAACTCATAGCAACCCTATAGGACAGAGTAGAACTGCCCCAAGGGTTTCCAGGGCAGTAATCTTTATGGAAGCAGACTGCCGCATTTTTCTCCCTCAGAGCGGCTGGTGGATTCCAACGGCCGACCTTCCGGTTAACAGCCAAGTGCTTAACCACTGCTCTACTAGGGTTCCTCTGAGCAAAGGAAACGACTGTATTTCTGTGTCATATGTTCAGTGTGAACATGGGGGATGTGGACTGGAGGGGAAGGCAGGGACCAGCTTCTCCTAATTTTCCTTAACCTCTCCATGAGGACATTAAAAAAAAAAAACACATTAGGTATCCCTAAATACAGATTTCAACACCTCAGTTACCTTCCCCAAAACTCTCCAACCCCCTAATTTTTTTTTCATTTTGCTTTCTGCCTTCTAATTTTCTCACCAATTCCACAGTGATCAGCTCACCTGAGTGGTCAGACGAACTGCTTTCTCAGAATCCTTTCTTTTCTCTCCTTCTAGGCTTTCTTTTGAGTACCTCATCCCGGCCTCATTCTTAATATGGAAACAAAGAATGTTTGTTTATTTTAAAATATTAGGAACATTAGAAACTTTGGGTTTGAAAATAAACAAAAAATATTTGTCTCTTTATCAATATCTCAATATCAGTATGTATAGAACTCATTGGAAACCCTGTGGGGCAGTTCTACTCTATCCTATAGGGTTGCTATGAGTTGGAATCAACTCAACAGAAACAGGTTGTATCTTTATATAAACATGTAATTACAAATATATATACATACATATATGCATATATATGCGGATGACACAACTTTGCTTGCTGAAAGTGAAGAGGACTTGAAGCACTTTGTGATGAAGATCAAAGACCACGGCCTTCAGTATGGATTACACCTCAACATAAAACTGAAGAACTCACATCCGGACCAATAAGCAGCATCACGTTAAACAGAAAAGACTGAAGTTGTCAAGGATTTCATTTTACATGGATCTACAATTAATGCCTAGGGAAGCAGCAATCAAGAAATGAAAGGACATATTGCATTGGGCAAATCTGCTCCAAAAGACCGCTTTAAAGTGTTGAAAAGCAAAGATGTTGCTTTGGGTGCACCTGACCGAAGCTGTGGTATTTTCAGTTGCCTCATACACATGTGAAAGCTGGATGGTGAATAAGGAAGACCAAAGAGGAATTGATGCCTTCGAATTATGGTGCTGGCAAAGAATATTGAATATGCCATGGTTGGGTGGGCCAGAAGAATGAACAGATCTGTCCTGGAAGAAGTACAGCCAGAATGCTCCTTACAAGCGAGGATGGCTAGACTTCGTCTCACCTACTTTGGACATATTATCAGGAGAGACCATTCCCTGGAGAAAGACATAATTCTTGGTAAAGTAGAGGGCCAGCAAAAAAGGGGAAGATCCTCAAAGAGCTGTATTGACACAGTGGTTGCAACAATGGGCTCAAACGTAGCAACAACGATTGTGAGGATGGCACAGGACCAAACAATGTTTCATTCTGTGTTCTGCTGTATGTAGGGTCATTATGAGTCAAAACCAACTTGATTGCATATAACAATAACAATCTAACTATATATAGAGAGAGAGAGGCAGAGAGAGAGAGAGCGCGCCCTGGTGGCACAGTGGTGAAAGGGCTTGGCTGCTAACCGAAAGGTTTGTGGTTCAAACCCGCCAGCCGCTCCATGGGAGAAAAGGCCTGGTGATTTGCTCCTGTACTCTATGGAGCAGTCCTATTCTGTCCTATATGGTTGGTATGAGTTGGAATCCATTTGATGGCACATAATAGCAACATATACATACATACAGTTGCTGTTAGTTGCTGTTGGATTGGCTCCAATTCATGGTGGCATTATATGTAACGGAACAAAACATTGCCTGGTCCTGTGCCGTAGTCATACTCGTTGGTATATTTGAATCACATACACGCGTTATATGTATATATACAAAATCATATATGTGATACAGTTTTCCCTCTGTTCTCACAAGCATGAGTGAAAAGAACAGGTATCAGTGAACTATACTTTTTTTTAATATAGATATTTGTTGATTCATAGATTTGAGACATGGAGCATTTATCATTTAAAACATGATAACAAGGCAAACACTCTTAATTTATGGGAGAATTTTCCAGGGGGCAGCAGGATTTGGATTTAAATGTGAAGCTGTTCACACAGAATAACTTTTTTTTTTTCCTTACTCCGAAGCTACTTATGGAACTTTTTCTTTTGCTATATATAATTGACACTTTTTTCCCCTAACTTTGATTTCCTTTGTTTTAAAAGATTGATCTAAACCTCTTCAATATTAGGGTGATTTTCAAAATTAAGGCCCTTAATTCTGTACACATTTATTCACAGACATATTGTCTAGAGGCTTGTATCCTTATCATATAATTGTTCATAGCATCTAGGGTTTCATGTCAATAAACTGATACGGAGGATGGTGTAAGAGAGGATGAGGGAGCCATAACTCACTTTATGAAAGCCTATTTACATATTTATGTTTTCACTTTCAATCTAAAGAGGTACTTATTGGAGTACTGTTTGTACTGTTTCATGTTAATTCAGTAGCTGTAATTGAGATTGGTGTTATTTATCTGTTTATGGAGTTCAACTTCTAGGTTAGACCAAGGTGCCCTGGGGTAGTCTGTTCATCTCTATATGTTCAGTGCCTTGCACCCAGTAAAAACCCTGATCAAAGTTAGCTGAATGATTGATACTGTGACTACAGAGATTGACATAGCTGTGTGGTCCTTGAACTAATCCTAAAATCCTTTCACCGCCCCCACCACCCACATACCAAAAACCCATTCAAACCCATTGCCTAGTTAATTCCGACTCATAGGCGCCCTGCGGGACAGAGTAGAACTGTCCCACAGGGTTTCCAAGGCTGTAATCTTTATGGCATCAGACTGCCGCATCTTTCTCTTGCAGAGCGGCTGGTGGATTTGAACTGCCAACCTTTCTGTTAGCAGCCGAGCATGTTACCACAGTGCCACAAGGCTCCTCCCACCCACACACCAGTTACCATAAAATCCTATTACTCTCTAACTCTGTAACCAAAAAACCAAACCCAGTGCCGTCGAGTCGATTCCTGGTGGCATAGTGGTTAAGTGTTACGGCTGCTAACCAAAGGGTCAGCAGTTCAAATCCACCAGGTGCTCCTCGGAAACTCTATGGGGCAGTTCTACTCTGTCCTATAGGGTCGCTATGAGTCTATGAGTCTAACTCTATAAGATTTCTTAAATCCAGTCTCTCTTCTCCATCCCTATTATCATTGCCTTGTTCAGGCCTCGAATCATCATAGGCTAGCCTTCTGAACAGGTTTCATGGCTTCAAATCCTCCCACTTCTAGACCAATCCATCCCATAGAGTGATATTTATGATATGTAAATCTAATTATGTTTTTTTTCCTGGTAAAGTCTTGATTAGATAAACAAGGCACTCCATGATGTACTCCTGTTGTTAACTTGCATTCCCTCCAGTATTTACACTTTATGCCCTACTTATACCAAATGACTTGTATTTCCCTCATACCACCTTTATTTCCTTGTAAACTTCTCATCTCTTTAATGTTCTTCAAAACGCAGTTCGGAGTGGCCTGGGGTAAGTGCCCAGAGTTAAACATTCCCCTGTGCGCCCTGTGTCTGTTACTGAGTTGTACTTTGTTTATGTATTCTCTTTCCTGCTAGGCTGTGTGTTTGCAAAGACAGCAACTGTGTTTTCACCTCCTAGCACTAACGGATGAGCATATGCTCAATAAATCCTGATTTATTGGATAGGATGCTAGCTCTTTAACTTTTTCTCCATTCTTTTCATTTCCTTTTCTTCTCCTTCCCTTTTCCTCTACATGTAGCCATTGTCTGAAATAATTTGGTTTTAGCAGAGCATTCCCAGAGGCAAATGATGCTCCAAAATCAACATTTCTTCAGCTCAATCTATAGCAAGGTCCTAGGACGTTCACATTCACTCACCTTCTTTTTCTGTTTCAAGGACGTTTGACTCATTTCTTTCACTATTGAAATTCTGTTGTTATTATGCAGGTTTTCCTTTCCCCAGCTCCATTTCCCGTTGCTTCCCCTGCTCAGTCTAGCTCTGCATTTAGAATGTCAAATTTATGACATCATATGTGATCCCATAGTAACAAACTGACTATGCATACGTGATTATGCCTTTTTTTTTTTTTATAAAAAAAAAGCAATAGTATTTCCTTATATCAGAGTCTATCCTACGTGTAACCACTGTCTGTGTTTTTAGGAAATAATATCAGAACAAAGTTCAAATGTATAATATGTAGCAATATCAATACTACTACTTCCTGCTTTTTACAACACTTTAAGCATTACTATATCACTCATCATATCAATCCCAATTTTCTGGAACTGCCAAAATGAATGGCAAACTCATTTGTAGACCCAACTTTATCATTGTTCTTCCTGACAGGCTTTGAATGGGTTTCCCCAAATCCAGAGACTATTTTTGACAGCTCAGACTTTTTCTAAACTTGGCATAGAGCTTTAGTGAAAAGGCAACAGAAGCGCTTGGTGTTTCTTTCACAATGGCAAGGCCCATTGAGAAAGACTCTTCAGAGTACTTTGGTTATGACTAGACACTGTGTCAGAATTAGCTGAGTTTGTCTTTCTGATGTTTGCCCAATCTTTTGTCCTGTAAACACACATCTGTCCATTCTGTGTACACACGGAGAAGAATGTAAATGCCAGCCCCTGACTGAGACCAAATGAGTTCTGTACTTTACCTTTCTGATTTTACCTTCACCCAAGCTTTAGGCAAGAGACATGGGCCATGCCAGCCTGAGCCAGTAAAACCATCATGGACTGAGCCAGATTCCTGGCTTCTCTTCATGGGAGAAGATAACTAAATTTGAATATCAGAAGCATTTGACATTTTTACCAAATTTCACCAAGGGATCTTCAAGAAAGTAAAACATGCAGGCTCTGGGTTAAGCTACCTGGGTTTGAATCCTTTTACCCCATATCTGATTGTGATCCTGGATAAGTTGTTAATTTTTCTAAATCTCAATTTCCACATTCATGCAATGGAGATGATAATAGTATCAACCATTACTGGTTATTGTGGTGCTTGAAATACAAAGTACTTGAGATAGTACGTGGCATATCATAAGTGATGAGTAAGTGTTAGCTATTACTTTTATTCATAATTTTTACTGCAGATATACTACAGAACTCAAAGAGAAAATATTTAAATTCTTTAAACCCCACTGCAATCTAATTTCAGCAAGAGAAGCTTAAAAAGTACTTATTCACATTTGTAAACAGTCAAATTTCAGATCGATGGTTTTTCCTATCTCCTGAAGTCTAGTCTAAATGGCACAGACAAAGCAAAGATTGCTGCTGAGAAGAGGCAGCAATCAGAACAGCAATAAAGAACAAGAGCTGCAGAGCTAACACTTGTGTTCTACAAAAACAGAAGGAAGATTCTTCAGAGACAAGGGACTGAAGGCAGCTTTGGTTTCTGACTGGTCCTTCTAGCCTACACCCAAGATTGGCTTTCCTTCTGGTCCCTTCCATGACTCCTCCTCCACGTAAATCAGCATTCATTTACTCAATAAGTTCCTCGATTATTGGTCTTTAGCTGCACCACACAGCCTAACACAGAATGGGAGCCTAATGGGTGTTTTGAATTTTATTATTTTACATTTTGAGATACAAATATGTAACTGTTTATGCTTTGTTCTAACGCTAAGGGTGAATTAAAAAAAATATTTGGGCATTTTTTTCATATTTCTTCATTTTTTTCTTTCATTCTCTTCTAATTCTTAGCTTTGTTAGTGAGAATGGAAAACTACACACGTGTACGCAGCATATATTTTGCTTGGCTTGGACTCATCTCTCCATGAGGTCAACCTTGGTAATAAAGCCAAGAGACTACTTTGTTATGATTTTGTTATACAGCCTTCCTAGATCACCCAGAATTGGTTTTGATAGTGGAATTGTCATTGTCAGTTCTAGTTATTGAAGAGATAAAACAAAACAAAAGACCTTATAGAAGGACCTAACAAATACTTTAGAAAACCACAGACATGGCATTTCCTATCTATTTTTGGCAACTCCTTTTGTTTCTCACCATGGTTGAGAGAAACATACCCATTTCTTTGACAGTGTGAAGAGGATATTGCAGAGTGATTTGTTGGACATGGATCACACTTGACCCTCCTTCCCCTGATTTTTATATTTTTGTGGCTGTTGTGATATAATTCAAAATTCATGGGGATACTCATACCCTCCTTTTTAGCCAGGAGATTTTCATAATGTAGGACACAGATTAAGTGACACAACTATTCATCTTTGTACCCTGGAAAGACTCCAAAGAGTCTTTTTCTTCACTGTCACCACCTTTTTTCATATTGATCTGTAGAAGTAAATGTTGTAGAAAATAACTCTATTATTTTCATTGCTTTTCTTCGCTGAATCTAAAGATAGGAAAATCACTAAAATGTCAACATTTATTGACATTTAATGTGTTTATAGATATCTATCCACATAGATTAAAAGTTAACAAGATTTAGTAAAAATTAGAGAGTTAGAAAAAAGAAAACATCTGTGAACTCAATCCCCTGCCGTAGCCATTACTAGCATGATGGTATATTTCGTCTGAATGTTTTTCATGCACATATTAACCCCTCCTCCTTTTTAAAATATTGATATAACTCTACAGTATATACAATCCAGTGCCCTGCTTTTTTTCATACAATATTAAACAAAAATTTCCCATGCTATTGTAATCATAATTTTTAATGATTCTATAGTAATCTAGAGTGGATGCATGACAATTTGTATAATCATTTCCCTACTATTGAATAATTATGTATGTATATATGAAAGTTTTTGCTGTTATTAATATCTTCATGAGTATCCCCTTTCTCCAGCTAAAGTACAAGTTCCTTAGTACAAAAATCTTTCTTTTCGCAATGACTAGTACATTCAAGCATATAATTGGATGATTAATAGCATCTCCAATTTAGCATGTCCAAATAAAAACTCTTGATTTTAAGCTTGCAAACTTGCTTTCCCCTCAGTGTTTGCTGTCTTCTTAAATGGCACCTCATCCACATGTTTTAGGCCATCAATTTTATAGCCATCATAGGGAACTCTTTTTATGTTATACCCAACGTTCAGTTCTTCAGCAGATCCTATTTACTTTAGCTTCAAAATATACCCAAAATTCAGCCTAGCCACCAGCAACTCTTGCCTGGACTGCTACACTAGCTGGCTAACTGGTCTCCCTGTGTCCTCTCATTTCCTGTGGTCTGTGGATAACAGAAAAGCAATCCTTAAAAATGTAAATCAGAACTTGCTCAAAACCCTTTAACATCTTGCAAACACATGTAAACACAAGCGTAAGATCCAAAGTACTTTCCATGACATCTCCCTGGTCTCATCTCTTACCACATTCTCCTTCACTTACTGTCTTCGGGTACATGGCTGAAGACTGTTCCTGCATCAAGACTTTATAACTTGGTGCTCCACCTGCTGGATTACCCATATATTTGCATGGCTTAATTGCTTAAGTCAGTTAGGTCTCTGCTCTCATGCCATCTCCTCAAAGAGATCTTCTTTGACTATCTGGAAAATGGTACCCTATTTCCATCATTCTCTACCTTTACCAGCTTTATACTTATTTATAACACTTATTTTGACCTGACTTTATTTAATATGTTGGAGAAAGATGTGGAAGTCTGCTTCTGTAAAGATTTACAGCCTTGGAAACCCTGTGGGGAAGTTCTACTCTGTCCTATAGAGTCACCATGAGTCAGAATTAACTCGACAGTAGTGGGTTATTTAATAACTGTTTATGTGTTTGTTGTCTCTCCAGTCTCCACTGTAACAAAAACTCATTGAGAGCTGATACCTGCCTTTTCCACTGCTGTTTACCTAGTGACCAGAAAAGTTTCTAGAAGGTACCTCAGTATGTGTTTGTTGAATGAATACATTAAGCACTTAAAAAATGCATCTTAACAGTGATAAGCAGAGTACAGAATGCTGTGCTAACAGTAGTGGTAACCAAAAAAAAAAAAAAACCAAACCCAGTGCCACTGAGTCGATTTGGACTCATAGTGACCCTATAGTGGTAAAGAGATACAAAAATAATTAAAAAAAAAAAAAAAAGTCACTTTCCCATGCTTTTGAGAAGGCTGATAAGATCAGTGAGGGGCAGGGAGAACATAGAAAAAAATGTTACATTTTTCCCATCTTTTTAAGCCCTTTGTCTAGAGGACAGTGGTTCTCAAACTTCAGCATGCTTTATAATTACCTGGAGAGCTTGTTAAAACAAGATTAGGAAAGATAAATGGTTAAATAAACTGTGGCACATCCATGCCATGGAATACTACTCAGCAATAAAAGAGGAACAAACATGTGATACACATAACAACCTGGATAAATCTCCATAGAATCATGCTGAGTGAAAAAAAAAAAAAGCCAATCCTGTTTGATTCCATTTATATAGCATTCTTGAAATGACCAGATAATAGAAATGGGGAATAGATCTGTGGTTGAGGGGTTAAATAGGGGATGGGGGCAGGACGGAAGTGAATGTGCTATAAAAGGGCAACATGAAAGATCCCTGCGGTGATGGAAATATTCTGTATTTTTATTTTGACTGCATCAATGTCAGTATCCTGATTGTGATATTGTATAAAAAATAACTTCGTAAGATATTGCCATTGGGGGCAACTGGGTTAAGTGTACATGAGATCTCTCTGTATTGTTTCTTACCACAGCATATAAATCTACAATGAACTCCAAATAAGAAGTTTCACTATTTAAAACGCACACACACACAGATTGCTGGGCCTCACCCACAGAATTTCTGATTCAGTAGATCTGGTGGCAGGTTGGGAGTGGGGTGGACTTCAAGAATTTAAATTTCTAGCAAGTTTCCGGATACAGCCAATGCTTCTGACCTGAGCACTACGCTTTGAGATTACACTTTGCTAATCGCTGTCGTTGTCGTCAGATGCTGTCCAGTCATTTCCTAACCATAGTGACTCTATGTACAGCAGAATGAAACCCTGCCTTGTCTTTCACCATCCTCACAATCATCGCTTGTTTGAGCCCATTGTTCAGCCACCATGTCGATCCATCTCACTGAGGGTCTTCCTCTTTTTCACTGACCCTCTGCTTTACCAAGCATGATATCCTTCTCTAGAGTCTCATTCCTCCTTAGAACATGCTCAAAGTATACGAAATGAAGTCTCACCATCCTCACTTCTAAGGAACATTCTGGCTGTACTTTTTCTAAGACAGATTTGTTTTTTCTTCTGACAGTCCATGGTGTGCTCAGTATTCATCACCAATGCCATAATTCAAATTCTTCAATTCTTCAGTCTTTTTTATTCGACGTCCAGCTTTTTATGTATATGAGGCAATTGAAAACACCATGGCTTGTGTCAGGAGCACCTTAGTTCTCAAAGTGACGTCTTTGCTTTTTAACACTTTAAAGAAGTCTTTTGCAGCAGATTTACCCAATAAAATATCTTGTTTGATTTCTTGACTGCTGCTTCCATGGGTGTTGATTGTGGATCCAAGTAAAATGAAATCATTGACAACGTCACTGTTTTCTCCGTTTATCATGATGTTACTTATTGGTCCAATTATGAGGATTTTTTGGTGACTGCTGTGATAGAGTAATTAGAAATTGTTTATACTCACTTGAGTTGGAATCAACCGGACAGCAACTCTTTTTTTTTTAAACTGGTTTATATCCACAGTTGTGCTTTAGCTCCGTTGGTTTCATATGAACCATTTCAAACAGTCTGCTCCCTATCGTAACACTCATCCGTTGCAGGCAAAGTGCATTATCAGTGAAACTGCTACTAGAATGGACCCATGAGATTGCAGGTGCTCATGATGGATGTTGCCTATGCTTAGCAGGGCCAAGCCTGTTGGCTGGGTAGTAAGCAGTTGGTGAGCAACAGCTGTGTCCTGTTATGGCTGCCTCATCAGGGAAGGGACTCTCTAAGCCAGAGATTCACACTCTGGGATACACATTAGAATTACTTTGGAAGCTTTTAAAAATCCCAGTGCCCAGACCACAGCTACAGACCAACACTTCAATATCTTCCAAACACACATAAACAAATTTAATCAGGATCTCTGGGTATAGGACCATATCAGTATCATTTGTGTTTGGCTAAAGGACTAAGCCTCTGGCTCTAAGCAAAATTTCCATTCCCCTACCCCGGTACCGTTGGGTCAAGCTTCCCACATTATCTCTTCAAAAGGGGTACATACCACCATCCTCAAGAAGCTAAACTCCCAAGGGAGAAACCCAAGTCTTCTTTCGCTCCTTTTCACTTATCTCACCTCCTTAAAAAGTCACGTCTCTTCTCTCTCTCTCATCTCCAAGTCAAGTTTTCATCTCTTGAGCTAAGCAAGAGACTCCCACCAACCTCCAAGTCTATGTAGTATTGTGTCCCTTTTCTCAAATCCATCTTTATATAGCCTCCAGAAGGATATGCTAAGGTTGAATTGAGTACCTCAGGAAGTTATGTTGAAATCCTAAACCCTGTACCTATGAATATGATCTTGTTTGGAAACAACATTTTTCTTTGAAGATGTTATCAACTAGATTTATATACAGTCATGCCGGAGTAGGGTGGATCCTGATCCCATCTGAGTGGTGTCTTATAAAAGAGATACGGAGACACACAAGGGAAAGAGGCCACCTGAAGTTTCCTCTACAAATCAAAGACCAACAAGAATTCCTGGCAGCCACCAGAAGCTAGGAGAAAGGCATGGAACAGTTTCTTTTTCAGAGCCCTAAGAAGGAATAAAAAAAGCCAATACCCTGATTTGGACTTTTAGCCTACAAAACTGTGAGACAATACATTTCTGTCCTTTAAAGCTACCTACTTTGTGATATTATGACAGTCTTAGGAAACTAAGACAGGATCTTTCTAAAACACCAATAGAATCTCAGTCTCTTACTTAAAAATGTTTTGTGGGAAAATATTATTTTTCAGGGAACAAATTTGAAACATAAAATTCATATGCAAGGCGCTCTATCACTTAGCTCCACCTCCATTCCTAGCCTACTTCCACAGTCTCATATGCGTACTTCAGTTTCCCCTATAAAGCTCTTCTCACAGTCCACTTTCCAGAACTATTCCCCATTTCCCAGTAGAGTTCTGAATTTTGGAGTCAGATTGACTTGGGTGGGTTCAAATCCTACATTTGGTATTCAATATCTTTGGACAACTTACCCCATCCAAACTTCCGTTTCATTGCCCTCAAAATTGAGTAATAAAATCTACCTTTCATAGTTGTTGGTGAGGATTATTAATAGTATAATAAGTTACCTGAGAATGACTGAAAGTATAATAAAACCAAAAAACCAAACCCACTGCCATCAAGTTGATTCTGACTCGTAGCGACTGTATAGGACAGAGTAGAACTGCCCCACAGAGAGTCCAAGGAGTGCCTGGTGGATTTGAACCACTGACCTTTTTGTTAGCAGCCATAGCTCTTAACCATTATGCCACCAGGGTTTCTGATAGTATAATAAGGTACTTAGCAAAGTAAGCACTTAATAAAACCAGATGCGTCGAGCTGACTGAGTCATAGCACCCCGACAAGTGCCGAGCTGAACTGCTGCATAGGGTTTTCAATGCTGTGGCCTTTTTGGAAGGAGATTGCCAGGCCTTTCTTATGAAGCACCTCTGGGTGGATTTGAAACACCAAGCTTTTGGCTGGTAGTCACACACTTGTTTGCACCATTCAGCACTCCTTATGCACTTAGTAGGAGGTTTACATTTTAGTCATTATAAATATAGGATTTTGCAAAAAACATTACTTTGATCCTTTAACCCATAGTTTACCAACCAGATACCTGATTGGAGCAGTAACCAAACTTTCAGATTGAAAATCGGGATATGTGGTGCAATAAAAAAAAAAAAAAAAAAAAAACCCAGCTCCCTGCCGTGGAGTCAATTCTGGCTCAGCGACCCTATGAGATATTTCACATCAAGACTATCTTAGACAGTTTAGCATAGTTAGCAATGGGCACTGTCCATGTCACGGAGCAAATAGTTTGGGGACTATAGAACCTAAGATTAGTGGAAACAGGTACAACATTTCTGAAGCTCAGAGTGGGCTGTGGAGAAACTGATTTTTCTTGTTGCTTTCACCTGCCACTTGAATTGACTCTGTCTTAGTTTTCTATTGTTACATTACAAATTTAGTAGTTTAAAACAACATCCATTTATTACCATAGAGTTCTGCAGATGAGTCTGGGTGAGCTCATCTGTGTTCTCTGCTTAGGGTATCCTACAACTGAAATCAAGGTGTCCACTGGGTTAAGCTCTTCTCTGGAAGCTCTGGGGAAGAATCTTCCAAGTAAATTCAGGTGCTGGCAGAATTCATTTTCTTGGGGTTGTACAACTGAGGTCCCTGTCTTTTTGCTGGCTGTCAGCCAAGGGTCACTCTCAGCTCCTAGAGGTGGTTCTCAGGCCCTTGCCCTTGGGCTCCTCCATCTCAGCAGTGGGGGACCTCCCTTGTGCTGAATCCCTTGCATCCTTTGAATATCTTTAACTTCCTCCTCTGCTCCCAGCCTGAGAAAATACTGGACTTTTAAATGCTCAAATGATGAGGTTAAGACCATATAATCTCCCTTTTGATTAATTCAAAGTGAGTTGTTCGGTAAACCTGATTGTATCTGCCAAATCTCTTTTGCTATGTATAGTAACACAATCATGGGAATGATGTCCCATCATATTCACATGGGAGGGAATTATATAATGGCAAGTGTCACTGGAGGATCACCTCAGAATTTTGCCTACAATACCCATTTAACTGGCTTCACCTGGGTGATTCTTCAAATCAGAGAATTAAATGACTAAAACCCAGGCCTCCCAAGTGGTGACCACCGTTGTCTGCATCAGAGAATATGGGCTAGCTGGGGCTGGTCTGGGCACTTGATTTGAAAACATAACCTGTTTTAATTTTAAGAGTAGGGCCAGAGGAGATAATGCGTGAAGAAGCATCTGAGGTTGTTGCCAAGTCCTCTGCATTCCGCTGTTTGGATATTTTCAGGATAGCAGACTTTCTCCTACAGGCCTCTGTGATCTGTGATTATTGAGGAATGGGGCAGACCTAGGCACACCTTGACACCTGAAGAGTTTACATAAAAGAATAGTAGTCCTAAAAATAAATATGAAGATAAAGTGATATGTCCTTCTTAGTCCCTTTCCGTACATCCATATGTATCTCTAATGGTTGGACAATGAAAAATATATCGAAAGTATCAGTGTTGGTTTTGGAGTCAAATAAACCTGAGTTCAAAAACCAACTCTGCTACTAACCATTGGTTTAACTTCAGCAACTTCCTTAACGTCTCTGAGCCTTGGTGTTTATGGCTATAAAATAGGATTAAGATACTTAGTTTGATGGTTTTTTAGTCAGAAATAAATAAATAATGCATGTAGTATCTTTGGCCCAGAGAACCTGGTCTGTGGTAAGGGGTCTGTTGTTGTTAGTTGCCATTAAGTCAATTCTGACTCATAGAAACCCCATGTGTGCAGAGTGTAACTATGACCTTTCAGAAGCAGATCACCAGGCCCGTCTTCTGAGGTGCCTCTTGGTGAATTTAAACCACCAACCTTTTGGCTTAACTGTTTGCACCACCCAGGGACTCCAAGGGGTCTGTAAAACCAACAAAGACAAAAAATCACACCCGTTGCTGTTGAGTCCATTCCTACTCATAGTGACCCCATAGGACAGAGTAGAACTGTCCCATAGAGTTTCCAAGGAACAGCTGGTAGATTCAAACTGCTGACCTTTTGGTTAGCAGCCGAAAAGGCTAACCACAGCACCACCAGTCCTCCAAGGGGACTGTGGTAGACTGTAAATCATACATAATATTTTGCACAAGGGGACTGTGGTAGACTGTAAATCATACATAATATTTTGCAGCCATTCCTATCAGGAGGTGGAGTCAGTTTCCCACTGTTTGAATTTGCATCTGTCTTGTGACTTGTTTCATCCAGTGTAATGCTGGAGAAGTGACATAATATGAATTCTAAAGCTCAGGCCTTCAAAGGCCTGTAGCCTCCGCTTTTGCCCTTTTGAAGCTGGATTGAAATCTTCATGAGTGAAGAAAGAGGCAAAATGAATATATGCTAGACACTTTACATATTTTATACTATTTACTACTTTTTAACCACCAAGTGATGCAGAGTAAAGCAACTTGTCCAAAGTCACAAAATTGATAATTGGTGGAACCAAGATTCTAACTCAATGCTACCTTTCTTTAAAGCTCACAATGTTGAAACACAGTTCCTCTTCAGGGAGCTTCTGTAGTGGCCCATTCTTCTATACCCAGTTTAACAATTGGTCAGTCTGGAATTCTGTGCAGTTAATTGGACAGTCTAAAGAATGCATCAGCTAAGTGTTCATTATTTCCAAATACGAGCCTCGTTTAATAAGACTGTGTATCTCTACAAGTCTCAAGTATGTTTGAGTTTAGCTCCTCATATTAACCCTGTTGATAGCGATTATGCAGAGTATTCTTGCCAAAAGCTGATCTGTGGAAATTCTTTGTCCAGAATACTGACTAGAGGCCAGTATGTATATAGGCTCTGCCCAGATGGTGGTTACATCAACATTCTGCTTACACAGGGCAAAGCTACAGAGAAAAAGCTCTGGAAAGGTTCCTCAAGGAGGAGAGCATAACAATACAATTCACCGTGAAGAACAAGTTGTCTTTTAGTTTCATATTTCTTGATTATCCACATGACTCAGGAGTTACCATGGATTCTCATGGCCAGAGAACTCTGTCTATTGGACACTGGAATGGTATGTGTTTGGGGGATTGGGAAAAAATGAAAAATATGTGTAACATTTTTACTTAAAAAAATAATTTAAAAAATTATCCCTGGGTGTGGGGTCTCAAAGGTAATGCTACTATACAAAATATAAATTCTTGAGAAATAAAAATGCCACTTAATTGCTGTGTAGATGAGGAGTCTGAGGTTTGATTTTGTCATCTGTAAAATAGGAATTCAACACATATACACATACTACATTTTGTCGTAAAACTCGAGGTCATGCAAGTGAAAGCACAGAAAACAGTTCGTAGTAGGCTCTTCACCACAAATACCTGCAAGACAACTGGCATTTAAAAAAAAAAAAAACTGCATGTTGAGCAGGTTGTTGTTGTTAGGTGTCAATTCAGACTCATAGTGACCCCATATACAACAGAACGAAACACCGCCCAGTCCTGCGCCATCCTCACAATCTTTGCTATACTTAAGCCCATTGTTGCAGCCAGTGTGTCAGTCCATCTTGTTGAGGGTCTTCCTCTTTTTCGCTGACCCTCTACTTTAACAAGCATGAAGTCCTTCTCCAGGGAATGATCCCTCCTGAGAACATGTCCAAATAATGTGAGATGTAGTCTCGCCATCCTTGCTTCTAAGGAGCATCCTTGTCGTACTTCCAAGACAGATTTGTTCCTTCCTTTGGCAGTCCATGGTATATTTGATACTCTTCTCCAACACCACAATTCAAAGGCATCAGTTCTTCTTCGGCCTGCCTTTTTCGCTGTCTAGCTTTCACATGTGTATGAGGCGATTGAAAACAACCATGGCTTGGGTCAGGCACACCTTAATTTTCAAGGTGACATCTTTGCTTTTCAACACTTTAAAGAGGTCCTTTGCAGCAGATTTGACCAATGCAATGTGTCTTTTGATTTCTTAACTACTGCTTCCATGGACTTGATTGTGGATCCAAGTAAAATGCAATCCTTGACAACGTCAGTCTTTTCCCCATTTATCAAGATGTTGTTTATTGGTCCAGTTCTGAGGATTTTTATTTTCTTTATGTTGAGTTGTAATTGATACTGCAGGCTGTGGTCTTTGATCTTCATCAGTAATTGCTTCATGTCCTCTTCATTTTTAGCAAGAAAGGTTGTGTCATCTGCCTATCTCAGGTTGTTAATGAGTCTCCCTCCAATCCTGATGCCTTTTTCTTCTTCATATAGTCCAACTTCTCAGATTATTTGCTCAGCATACAGATTGACTAGGTATGGTGAAAGGATACAACCATGACGCACAAATTTTCTGACTTTAAACCAGGTGGTATCCACCTGTTCGGCTTGATCGACTGCCTCTTGATCTATGTACAGGTTCTTCATGAGCACAATTAAGTGCCCTGGAATTCTCATTCTTCAAACTGTTAATCCACAATTTGTAATGATCCACACAGTTGAATGCCTTTGCATAGTCAGTAAAACAAACGTAAGCATCTTTCTGGTATTCTCTGCTTTCAGCCAGGATCCATCTGACATTAGCAGTGATACCCCGGTTCCACGTCTCTTCTGCATCTGGCTTGAATTTCTGAGTTCCTGTTGATATAACGCTGCAGCCACTTTTGAATGATCTTCCGCAAAATTTTACTTGCATGTGATATTAATGATACTGTTTGATAATTTCTTTATTCGGTGGAATCACCTTTCTTGGGAATAGATATAAATATGGATCTCTTCCAGTTGGTTGGCCAGGTAGCTGCCTTCTATATTTCTTGGCATAGACCAGTGAATACTTCCAGTGCTGCATCCATTTGTTGAAACATCTCAACTGGTATTCTGTCAATTCCTGGAGCCTTGTTTTTCATCCATGCCTTCAGTACAGCTTGGACGTCTTCCTTCAGTACCATTGCTTCTTGATTATATGCAGCCTCCTGAAATTGTTGCATGTCAGCCATTCTTTTTGGTATAATGACTCAGTGTATTCCTTACATCTTCTCTTGTTGCTTTCTGCGTTGTTGAGTATTTTCACCATACAAACCTTCAAAATTGCAACTTGAGGCTTGAATTTTTTACTCAATTCTTTCAGCTTGAGAAATGCCCTGTGTATTCTTTCCTTTTGGTTTTCTAACTCTAGGTCTTTGCACGTTTCATTATAATACTTTGTTTTCTTGAGCTGCCCTTTGAAATCTTCTGTTCAACTCTTTTACTTCGTCATTTCTTCCTTTTACTTTAGCTACTGGACGTTTAAGAGCAAGTTGCAGAGTCTCTTCTGATATCCATTTTGGTCTTTTGTTTTTTTCCTGTCTTTTAAAGAACCTCTTGTTTTCTTCACGTATGATGTCCTTGATGTCATTCCACAATTCGTCTGGTCTTTGGTCATTAGTGTTCAAAGTGTCAAATCTATTCTTTATATGGTCTCTAAATTCAGGTGGGATACGCTCAGGGTTGTTCTTTGGATCTGGTGAACTTCTAATTTTCTTTAATTTCAACTTGAACTTGCATATGAGCAATTAATGGTCTGTTTCGCAGTTGGCCCTTGCCTTGTTCTGACTGACGATATTGAGCTTTTCAATCATCTCTTTCCACAGATGTTGATTTGATTCCTGTGTATTCCATCTGGGTAGGTCCACATGTATAGTCGACATTTATGTTGGTGAAAAAAGGTATTTGTAATGAAGAAGCTGTTGGTCTTTCAAAATTCTGTCATGTGATCTCCAGCATCGTTTCTATCACCAAGGCTGTATTTTCCAACTACCCTCCTTCTTCTTTGTTTCCAACTTTTGCATTCCAATCACCAGTAATTATCGATGCATCCTTATCGCATGTTTGATCAATTCCAGACTGCACAAGGGAAAAATCTTCAATTTCTTCATCTTTGGCCTTAGTGGTTGGTGTGTAAATTTGTATAGTAGTCGTATTAACCGGTCTTCCTTGTAGGCATATGGATATTATCCTATTGCTGACAGTGCTAAACTTCAGGATAGATCTTGAAATGTACTTTTTGATGATGAATGAAAGCCATTCCTCTTCAAGTTGTCATTCCTGGTGTAGTAGACCATATGATTGTCTGATTCAAAATGGCCAATACCAGTCCATTTCAGCTCACTAATGCCTAGAACATCAATGTTTACACATTACAATTAATTTTTTTTAATTTTTATTGTGCTTTAAGTGAAAGTTTACAAATCAAGTCAGTCTCATATGAAAATTTATATACACCTTGCTATATACTCCTAGTTGCTCTCCCCCTAATGAGACAGCACACTCCTTCCCTCCACTCTCTATTTTCGTGTCCATTCAGCTGGCCAGCTTCTGACCCCCTCCAGACAGGAGATGCCCAGATAGTCTCATGCATCTACTTGATCCAAGAAGCTCACTCTTCACCAGTATTATTTTCTATCCCATACACCAGTGCCGTCGAGTCGATTCCGACTCATAGCGACCCTGTAGGACAGAGTAGAACTGCCCCATAGAGCTTCCAAGGAGCACCTGGCGTATTCAAACTGCTGACCCTTTGGTTAGTAGCACTTAACCACTATGCCAGCAGTCCAGACCAATTCCTGTGTGAAGAGTTGGCTTTGGGAATGATTCCTGTCTTGGGCTAACAGAAGGTCTGAGGACTGTGACCTCAGGAGTCCTTCTAGTCTCAGTCAGGCCATTAAAGTCTGGTCTTTTTACGAGAATTTGGGGTCGCATCCCACTGCTCTCCAGCTCCCTCAGGAGTTCACTGTTGTGGTCCCTGTTAGGGCAGTCATCGGTTGTAGCCAAGCACCATCTAGTTCTTCTGGTCTCAGGCTGACGTAGTCTCTGGTTTATGTGGCCCTTTCTATCTCTTGGGCTCTTAATTACCTTGTGTCTTTGGTGTTCTTCATTCTTCTTTGCTCCAGGTGGGTTGAGACCAATTAATGCATCTTAGATGGCCACTTGCTAGTGTTTAAGACCCCAGACACCACTCCGATGCAGAATGTTTTCTTAATATATTTTATTATGCCAATTGACCTAAATACCCCCTGAAACCATGGTACACAAATCCCCACCCGCCCCTGCTACGCTGGCCTTCTAAGCATTCAGCTTATTCAGGAAACTTTTTAGCTTTTCGCTTAGCCCAGTTGTGCCGACCTCTCCTGTATTGTGTGTTGTCTTTCCCTTCACCTAAAATAGTTCTTATCTACTATCTAATTAGTGAATACCCCTCTCCCTCCCTCCCTCCCCACTCTCATAACCATCAAAGAATATTTTCTTATCTGTTTAAACTATTTTTTGAGTTCTTATAAGAGTGGTCTCATACTTTATTTGTCCTTTTGCGACTGACTAATTTCACTCAGTATAATGCCTTCCAGATTCCTCCATGTTACGATGTGTTTCACGGATTCATCATTCATCTTTATTGAAGTATAGTATTCCTTTGTGTGAATATACCATAATTTATTTATCCATTCATCCATTGGTGGGCACCTTGGTTCCATCCATCTTTTTGCTATTGTAAGCAGTGCTGCAATGAACATGGGTGTGCATATATCTGTTCGTGTAATGGCTCTTATTTCTCTAGGATGTATTTCAAGGAGTGGGATTGCTGGATTGTATGGTAGTTCTAGTTTTAGTTTTTAAAGGAAGCCCCAAATCAACTTCCAAAGTGGCTGTACGATTTTCCATTCCCACCAGCAGTGTAGAAGTGTTCCAGTCTCTCCACAACCTCTCCAACATTGATTATGTTGTGTGTTTTGGAGTAACCCCAGGTTTGTTGGAGTGAGATGGAGTCTCATTGTAGTTTTGGTTTGCATTTCTCTAATGGCTAATGATCGTGAGCATTCCTTCATGTATCTGTTAGCTACTTGAATGTCTTCTGTAGTGAAGTTCCTGTTCATATCCTTTGGCAATTTTTTAATTGGGTTATTTGCCTTTTTTCAGTTGAGTTTTTGCAGTATCATGTAGATTTTAGAGATCAGATGCTGTTTGGAAATGTCATAGCTAAAAACTTTTTCCCAGTCTGTAGGTAATCTTTTTACTCTTTTGCTGACGTCTTTGGGTGAGCATAGGTGTTTGATTTTTAGGAGCTCCCACTTATCTAGTTTCTCTTCTGCATTGTTAGTAATGTTTTGTATACTGTTTATGCCATGTATTAGGGCTCCTAACATTGTCCCTATTTTTTCTTCCATGATCTTTTTCGCTTTAGATTTTTGATCCAATTTGAGTTACTTTTTGTGCATGGTGTCAGGTATGGGTCTTGTTTCATTTTTTTGCAGATGAATATGCAGTTATGTCAGCACCGTTTGATAAACAAACTATCTTTTCCCCATTTAACTGAATTTGGGTCTTTGTCACATATCAACTGCTCATGTGTGGATGGATTTATGTCTGGATTCTCAATTCTGTTCCATTGGTCTATGTATCTGTTGTTGTACCAGTATCAGCCTGTTTCGACTACTGTGGTGGTATAATAGGTTCTAAAATCAGGTAGAGTGAGGCCTCCCACTTTGCTGTTCGTTTTCAGTAATGCTTTACTTCTCCAGGTTCTCTTTCCCTTCCATATGCAGTTGGTGATTTGTTTCTCCATTTCATTAAAAAATGTCGCTGCAATTTGGATCAGAATTGCAATTTACCTATAGATGGCTTTTGGTAGAATAGACATTTTTACAATGTTAAGTCTTCGCATCCATGAGCAAGGTATGTTTTTCCACTGATGTAGGTCTCTTTTGGTTTTTTGCAGTAGTATCTTGTAGTTTTCTTTGTATAGGTCTTTTACATCTCTGGTAAGATTTATTTCTATTTAATCTTCTTGGGGGCTACTGTAAATGGTATTGATTTGGTGATTTCCTTCTCGATGTTCTTTTTGTTGTTGCAGAGGAATCCAACTGATTTTTGTATGTTTATCTTGTATCCTGATACTCTGCCAAACTCTTCTATTAGTTTCAGTAGTTTTCTTGAGGATTCCTTAGGGTTTTCTGTGTATAGGATCATGTCGTCTGCAAATAGAGATTCTTTTACTTCTTCCTTACCAAACTGGATATGCTTTATTTCTTTATCTAGCCTAATTGCTCTGGCTAGGACCTCTAGCACAATGTTGAATAAGAGTGGTGATAAAGGGCATCCTTGTCTGGTTTTGATCTCAAGGGGAATGTTTTCAGGCTCTCTCCATTTAGGATGATGTTGGCTGTTGGCTTTGTATAAATGCCCTTTGTTATGTTGAGGAATTTTCCTTCTCTTTTATTTTGCTGAGAGTTTTTATCATGAATGGGTGTTGAACTTTGTCAAATGCCTTTTCTGCATCAATCGTTAAGATCAGGTGGTTCTTATCTTTTGTTTTATTTATATGATGGATTACACTATTTGTTTTTCTAATGTTGAACCATTCCTGCATACCTGGTATGAATCCCACTCAGTCATGGTGAATTATTTTTTTGATATATTATTGAATTCTATTGGCTAGGATTTTGTTGAACATTTTCGCATCTAAGTTCATGAGAGGTATAGGTCTGTAATATTCTTTTTTTTTTTTTTTATGGTGTTTTTATCTGGTTTTGGCATCAGGGATATGGTGGCTTCATAGAATGAGTTTGGAAGTATTCCGTCCTTTTCTGTGCTCTGAAATACCTTCAGTAGTAGTGGTGTTAACTCTTCTCTGAAAGCTTGTTAGAGCTCTGCAGTGAAGCCTTTTGGGCCAGGGCTTTTTTTTTTGTTGGAAGCTTTTTCAATCTCTTGTTATGGGTTTATTTAGTTGTTCTACCTCTGTTTGTGTTAGTTTCAGTAGGTAGTTTGTTTCTAGGAATTCATCCATTTCTTCTAGGTTTTCAAATGTCATAGAATACAATTTTTCACGGTAATCTGATATGATTCTTTTAATTTCAGTTGGGTCTGTTGTAATATCGCCCATCTCATTTCTTATTTGGGTTATTTGCTTCCTCTCCTGTTTTTCTTTTGTCAGTTTAGCCAATGGTGTATCAATTTTGTTTATTTTTTCAAAGAACCAGCTTTTGGTCTTGTTAACTCTTTCAGTTATTTTTCTGTTTTCAATTTCATTTAATTCTGGTCTAATTTTTATAATTTGCTTTCTTCTGGTGCCTGAGGGTTTCTTTTGTTACTCTCTATTTGTTCAAATTGTAGGGATAATTCTTTGATTTTGGCCCTTTCTTCTTTTTGTATGTGTGCATTTATCGATATAAATTGACGTCTGAGCATGGCTTTTGCTGTGTCCCAAAGGTTCTGATAGGAAGTATTTTCATTCTCATTGGATTGTATGAATTTCCTTATCCTTGATGTCTTCTAGAACCCAGTCGTTTTTGAGCAGGGTATTGTTCAGTTCCCAAGTGTTTGATTTCTTTTCCCTGCTTTTTCTGTTATTGATTTCCACTTTTATGGCCTTATGGTCAGAGAAGATGCTTTGTAATATTTTGATTATTTGGATTCTACTAAGGCTTGCTTTATGACCTAATATGTGGTCTGTTCTAAAGGATGATCCATGTGCACTAGTAAAGAAAGTATACTCGGCTCTTGTGGATGGAGTATTCTGTATATGAGGTCAAGTTGGTTGATTGTGGCATTTAGATCTTCTGTGTCTTTATTGAGCTTCTTTCTGGATGTTCTGTACTTCACCAGAAATGGTGTGTTGAAGTCTCCTGTTATAATTGTGGAGCTGTCTATCTCACTTTTCAGTGCTGTTAGAGTTTGTTTTATGTATCTTGCAGCCCTGTCATTGGGTTCATAAATATCAAATATGCTTATATCCTCCTGGTATATTGTCTTTTTAATCATTATATAGTGTCCTTATCCTTTGTGGTGGATTAACTTTAAAGTCTATTTTGTCAGAAATTAATGTTGCCACTTCTGCTCTTTTTGGATTGTTGTTTGTTTGATATATTTTTTTCCATCCTTTGAGTTTAAGTTTGTTTGTGTCTCTAAGTCTAAGGTGTGTCTTTTGTAGGCAGCATATAGATGGATCATGTTTTTTTTTATCCATTCTGCCACTCTCTGTCTCTTTATTGGTGCATTTAGTCCATTTGCATTCAGGGTAATTATGGATAGGTATGAGTTTAGTGCTATCATTTTGATGTCTTTTTTTTTGTATGTTGTTGACAGTTTCTTCTTCCCATTTAATTTTTTGTGCTGAGTAGTTTTTCTTTATATATTGTCTTTTCCTCTTATTCATTGTTGTTGATTTTGTTTCTGCTGAGTCTCTATTTTTTTTCTTGTATTTTATTTTGATGAGTAGGATTGTTAGTCTCCTTTGTGGTTACCTTAATATTTACCCCTATTTTTCTAAGTGTAAACCTAGCTTTTATTTCTTTATATCTCTTTGTGTTCCTCTCCATATGAAAGACCTGTGACTACCTTTCTTAGTCCCTCTTTATTGTTTTAATGTTGTCTTCTTTTACATAACATTGCCATTACCCTGTTTTGAGCATTTTTTTTAATCTTGATTTATTTTTTTAATTTATTTCCTTGTCTGGGTTGACTTCTGATTGCTCTACCCAGTGTTCTAGTCTTGGGTTGATACCTGATATTATTGATTTTCTAACCAAAGAACTCCCTTTAGTATTTCTTGTAGTTTTGGTTTGGTTTTTACGAATTCCCTAAACTTCTGTTTATCTGGAAATGTCCTAATTTCACCTTCATATTTGAGAGACAGTTTTGCTGGATATATGATTCTTGGCTGGCAATTTTTTTCCTTCAGTTTTTTATATGAGTCATCCCATTGCCTTCTTGCCTGCATGGTTTCTGCCGAGTAGTCCGAGCTTGTTCTTATTGGCTCTCCTTTGTAGGTGACTTTTTGTTTATCCCCAGCTGCTGTTAAAATTCTCTCTTTATCTTTGGTTTTAGCAAGTTTGATTATAATATGTCTTGGTGACTTTCTTTTAAGATCTACCTTTATGTGGAGTTCGATGAGCATCTTGGATAGATACCTTCTTATCTTTCTCAATATCAGGGAAGTTTTCTGCCAACAAATATTCAACAATTCTCTCTGTATTTTCTGTTATCCCTCCCTGTTCTTGATAGAGTCCCACATGATTCTTAAGTTTTCTTCATTTTTTTTTAAATTCTTTTATCTCATTTTTCTTAAAATATATTGGTGTCAAGTGCTTTATCTTCAATCTTACCAATTCTGCCTTCCACTTACTTAGTTCTGCTCTTCTGACTTTCTATTGAGTTGTCTACTTCTGTAATTTTATTGTTAATCTTCTGAATTTCTGATTGCTGTCTCTCTGTGGCTTCTTGCATTTCATTAATTTTTTCATTATGTTCTTGAATAACCTTTTTAATTTCTTTGACTGCTTTATCTGTGTGTTCCTTGGCTTGTTCTGTGTTTTGCCTGAACTCCTTCCTAATCTCATTGCTGATGTCTTGAAGAGTTCTGTATATTAATCTTTTGTATTCTGCATCTGGTAATTCCAGGAAGGCATCTTCATCTAGAGGTCGCTTGATTCTGTGTTTTGAGAGCTTTTTGAAGTGATCATGTTCTGCTTCTTTATGTGATTAGATATTGACCATTGTCTATGAGCCATCTATAAGTTATTGTATTAATTTGTTTTAGGTTTGCTTACTGTATCCTAGCTCCTTCCTTTGTTTTGTTTTGATATGCCCAGATGGGTTGCTTGAGTGAGCTAGCTTGATTATTTTCACCTTCGAAGTTCTTACGTCCTGTCACCAGATGGCTAGAGCTGTTATCACATATATCAGCCTAGGAATCCATTTGCTTTTGTTTTATGACTCAGCTCAGGTGTCCAGGTAGCATGTCATCAAGTGTGTGGTACAGGCTCTGTCCTATAGTCAGTCTTAGAGGGGCAGGGGTGATTGGCCTGGGTACTGGAATCTGGTTGCAGCAGGGGTCATCCTCTGAACAAGGCAGGAGGCTGACAACTGTCCCCTGAGTGTCTGTGAGGAAAGTGCATCTCTGTTCCCTAGAGCGCACAGGTGGGTGTGTTCTGGAGATGGACTATGGGCACCCAATGCTTTTGGTGTAAAGATTGAGAGGTATCAGTTACGCTTGGACCCCTGTCACGGGTGACTGGGTGAGCTGAGTGGGTAGGTAAGGATCCTGTTTAATAGGCAAAGCGATGTCAAATATTAAACACCAACCTGTCTACCACACAGCTGAAACAGTTGCAGTCTGCCAACAAGGGCCTATTCTCCTGAAATAGGCCCACACAGGTCCATGCAGTGGGGAAAGGTATTCAGATTCTACAGATCGTTTGTGCCAGGACAGGAGCAGCTTCTGTCCTGAGTCCCCCAGTTTAGTGGAGCTGGCAAATTATTTTTTCCGCCAATTGTGAATTTATTCCTCAGGATGCTCAGCAGAACCTATCCTCAGGCCCAGGAAATCGATACCCGCTGAAGCCGGCTTGGAAGCAGGGAGCGTGGGAAAATATACACAAGTACTTAGCTTTTGCCAAGAGCACCATTCTTTTCTGGTACCGGAGGTGTAGCAGGCTGTGCAGCTAGCTGTTCCTTCCTAAGGAATCTGCAGCGAAACACTACTACCAGCCCATCAGAGTCACTTCTGGGAATGCTGCCTGAGGGATCCTGGCGATTCAGATCCAATAACTCCTCTCTGCTTCTGAACTCTCTCTCCCTCCCCCTGCTGCTCAGCCTGTTTTCTAACTTTGCCTTTGATGTTCAGGGCTCCCAGCTTGTCATAAATATAATCATTTCACTTGTCTTTTTCCAGTCTTTGTTGTAAGAGGGATCTCCGGAAGCATCTGGCTATTCCGCCGTCTTGGCCTCGGCTCTGTTCCATTTAATTTTCGACATCTTCCAATTTTCCTAGATTCATACTTTGTACATTCTACCTTCTAATTATTAATGGATGTTTGAGCAGGTAGAAAATGTAAATTGGAAGATGGCAACCAAAAAAACCAAACCCCTTGCCATGGAGTCAATTCTGACTCCTAGTAATCTTACAGGACTGAGTAGAACTGCCTCATAGGTTTTCCAAGGCTGTAATCTTTACAAGGAGCCTTGGTGGTGCAGTGGCTAAGAGCTCCGCTGCTAACCAGAAATTTGGCAGTTTGAATCCACCAGTCACTCCTTGGAAATCCCGTGAGACAGCTCTACTCTGACTTAGGGTTGCTATGATTGCAGTCGACTCAAGGGCAACTAGGTTGTTTTTTTGAATCTTTATGGTAGCAAACTGCCGTATCTTTCTCCTGTGGAGCAGCTGGCGGGTTTGAACTGTCCATCTTTATGTTACCAGCTAAGCGCTTAACCACTAAGCCACCAGGACTCCTTGCAGATATCAAAAAGGCCTGAAAATCATGCAGGCTAAGTAGAAAATGGGGACTGTTTTCTCATAAATGTAGGCGAGCTTGGTTCCAGTGTAAGATTTGGGGTCTTCCTCTTAAAAGAAAATTACGAGGATTTTTTTTTTACACTTTCCATTTGGCTTAGTCAGAGAGGTCCATGTTAACCTTTTTTCTCCCCTTCCCATCTTGCAGTTGACACCCACTCTTGCAAGTAAAGTTAACAAATGACCCCATTCCTCCCATTAGTAACAGCCATTAGCAGGAATGTTCGACACTCACCAGCATTAACCAAATCCTAATTAGCCACATACTGCCTGCCACCCCCTCTTACAATGCTCACCTTTCTTTCCTGTGCCTGCTGTGGCTCTCCTAAAAGAAACATTTGTAGAACTCTCCTCCTTAGCCAACTCTCCCTCACATCATTAATCAGTGTGCTATGCCTCATTCAAAAAAAAAAAAAAAAATTATTCAGTTTCCTGCTCCATGCCAGCCAGATGGACAAGTGCTAAGTAGGACTTAAATATGTACCTTCCTCAAGTTCGCACCACATTACATTGCTGCACCTGGATGTATGGCGTGTTAAGGAGAAAGTGGCCTGAATTTCACAGAGGCTGCCTTGAAACTCTGTGGCTCTTATGATGATCAGAGCTGAGACTTGAGTAGAACAAATCAGAGAAATACCTCATGGCCTACGACCTTCCTTCAGGAGTTTATCACCTTGTTAGGAGAACCCTTTACCTGAGGGGCTTACGGACTAAGGGGCTTCCTCTATCAGGTAGGTTTAAAAAAAAAAAAATTAAGAAACAAAAAAAGAGAGAGAATATGGATATTTACGCATACACGTGGTTCATCACACTGTCCCTTCAACATCACCAAGTTAGTTCCTACATGGAGGAGCCCCCAGGCAGCAGGATCACTTCCTTGTGACAGACAACTTGTTGCCATGAAAAGCAAGTTGCCTAATCCGCAAGCTTGACTGAATATGAGTGCTGCCACTTTTTATGTGTCTATGCAGGGTGCTTTAACTGCTAAGCCTCACTGCCTCATTTGTAAAATAGAAATGATAATAATACTGGCCTCACAGACAGGAAAGAAACAAGGAATGTTAAGAATCAAGAGAAATGCCTGGAACAGGGCAGGCACTCAGTAACTATCCTCTTCCCAGGTCCCCTGGTTCCTGATTCACCTGCATAAACATATTTCAGGGGCTCTGAAGAGGATTTCATCTGGACCCAGCAACCACCTAGGGTGGGCCCTGCCCTGAACTCCAGTGCCCTACAGACAAGAGACTGGGAGCTTTGTCTCTTTATTTTTCTTTGGCCTGTTTTTTATTTTGGGTCTGTGTGATTTCCTGGCAACAGCCCCATTGGTGGTGAGAAAATATGTCTGTTTGCTATTTGATGAGCATGCAACTTGTTCCTAGAGGTGCCTCACCACCAATATTTGTTGCAAAATGTAGGTCAGCCATGAATGTCCCTGAGTGTAACACAGCTCACTTTAGGGTCTCGAGCCTGGCCCAGCTTGGATTCTGTGTTTTTTATAATGCATATGAATTGGCTTCAGTGAAATTTTTCTAGTTTTTGGAGTTTGGCTACAAGGTTGATTGCTTTTCATTGCTTTTCCAGTTAGTCTTCTCTGCAGCCCACCTTCTCCATGCCTGTAAATAATGCCTACTTCTACCCTTGTGTTCTATTCCACTGTTCTCCTGGTAGCTCAGGGAAAAATTCTGAGATTAATTTTAGAACCCTGCCTCTTCCTTCCTGTTATATCCAGGCACTGGCCTGAATAGCATCTGTCGACTTGACTTCCTTAAAATTCTCCATAACCAGCCAAGTCCCCTACCACTATCCTGTTGCAGTTCCCTTCCACAATACCCTATGCAGCCTCTGCCCTAAGCACTAAAGATGCTGAATTATAATTCTTTGTTCTCATGTTTTTCTCTCCCACTAATTCAAGAAAACCTTGGGGCATCCTCAGTACCTAGTACAGTGTTTGAAAAAAAATGTTTCCTGAATGAATTAAAAAATGAGTGAAAACATTGTATATTCATTTGGGAAGATTCTGTGTCAGAGGGCTGACTTGAGTTTGAGGAGGAATTTTCTAGAACTCTAAAATTAGTCCCCTAATCCTGTCTCCATCAGCCCTGTTGTCATCTGAGTTTGTGTCTATTTGAGTTTTTCCATCTGTCAGTGAAAATGTCCTCAGAGATTAATTAGTCAACTCTCCCTGGTGGCGAAGTGGTTAAGCTCTCAGAAAGGTCAATGGTTCAAACCCACCACCTGCTCCACGGGAGAAGAATCTGGCAGTCTGCTTCCCTGAAGATTACAGCATTGGAAACCGTATGGGGCAGTAATACCCTGCCCTAGAGGATCACTATGAGTTGAAATTGACTCAAAGGCAATGGGTTTGTTTTGTTTAACAGCTCAACAGGGGCTATTTTAAGTAAGCTAGGCATCAGTGCTGCCCTGAATGACCCACAGACATCTCAAACTCAACATGTTCAAAATTGAACTTATTGCCTCCGTGTAAAATCTTTGCCTTGCCCTGTGTTTCTTATCCCATTGAGCCCAGTTACCTGAGTGAGGTATGTGAGAGCCTTACAGAGCCTCCTCTACCTGTACCATCCTACCATCCATTTTGTCACTGAGTTCTATTGATTCCATAACCTCTCTTGAATCTGTCCCCTCTCCCCCTCATTGTCTAGTTCTCTTCTGATGTGAAATTCTGCGCTAGGTTCAATGACTCGCCCAAGCAGAGACAACTTGCTTATTTCCAGCCACCACTGTGCCCAGTAAAAAATCCTGTATTTGTTTAAATATTTTTCTCCCCATTGCACTGAGCTGACTGAAAGCAGGAGTTATGTTTATTGAATAAATGTGTGAAGTGGTTGATTTTTAATATAATTTGAAACTTATTAACAAGTAAATGGTAAACAGAACTCTTAGATCTTCTGCACACAGATCCTCCAATTATTCATATTCTACCACATTTAATTCCCATTCTCTCTCTCTCTTACTCTTTGTCCCTCCATCTCTGTTTTCCTCATATCTATTTATATCTATAAGGCTATAAAAAAAATTTCTGACAATTCGAGAGTAAGTTGGAGACACCATACCCCTTTACTCTTAAATATTTCATTGTCCATTTCCTAAGAACAAGAATGTTCTCTTATATAACTGCAGTTATCAGGCAATTGAAGATTGATACAATATTATCTAATCTGCCATCTGTATTTACATTTGGTAATTGTCTCAAAAATGTTCTTTATAGCTGTTGTTTTCCCATTCAGGATCAAATCCAGGATCACGTGTTGTGTTTAGTTTTCATATCTCTAGTCCACTATCTCTGGTACAGTTCCTCAGGATCTCTTTTGTGTTTTCTGAACCTGCTCATTTTGAAAACTACAAGCCAATTATTTTGTAGGATGTGTCTCCATTTGAATTTGTATGACATTTCCTCATCATTACGGTCAGGTTATGTATTTTCAACAGCAATGGCACTGAAGTGATGTTGTGTCCTTCTCAGTTCATTTTATCAAAAGGATCACAGTGTCAGTTTGTGCCAACACTGGTGATGCTAATTTGATGACTGAATTTGTGTCCTCCAGGTTTACTTATTATGAAATTACTAATTTTATCTTTGTAATTAATATGTAATTGTAGGGAGATAGATTGAGACTATGTAAATATCCAGTGCTTATCAAATTTCACCTCTAGTTTTAGCTTCCATATATTTATTTATTCCATTTTTCTTTTATATTTATTAGATGACATCCTACTTTAATAAATTACTTTCTCTTCTCACACATTTATTCCTTTATATCAGTTTTGACTCATGGATTCTTATTTTATTCGATGGTTGTAGTTCATTACTATTATGATTTATATTGATGCTCCTGACCCATACCACGGTGCAAAATATAGTTTTGTTAAACAAATTAAGAGCCTTCTTCCTTGTCTTCATGCCTCCAATGTCTTGCCCCAGTTTCTTACTTCCACATAGTGGTACGATCATATTTTGGAAAGTATTTGACACCATAACTCCTATCCTTAAAAACTATCCTGTGGTTTCACACCACATTGATGCATCTTAGCTGACGCTACCTACCTTTGCAGCTGCCTTTCCTTCTCTTGCCTGTATTCCAACACCTCCATACTGCTTGCCATTTCTGAAAACTCTGTGCTCTTTTATATCTACACCTTTATGCACCTTCTTTCCTTCACCTGAATTATTCTCATTTTCTCCACACTTCAGCTTCCCAGGTATCGTTTGCTCTTCTATAGCTGCTAAACTCCTACTCTTCCCTCCAGATGCAACTCAATTATCACATCCTCTGTGAATTTTACATGTGCTTTCCAGGAAGATTTAAGTATTCTCTCCTCTGGGCTACCTGAGCATTTTGTATATTTTCTTCTATTTATGTTATTTATTTTAATGTAATTTAAGAATCTTTATGACAACCATCTGCCTCCTGACTGTTCTATGGGTACATCAGTGGCAGAAGTAGTGCCCTATCATTTTATCCCCTTAGCATAGTACCTAGTGCATGGATTCTTAACTGAACACATTAGTATATTCTCGTTACTGAGTATTTTTTTTTTAACTTAGCTACATTACTGATGAATACATATCTAAAAGACTTTGCTTCTCTTAAGTAAAGGTATAGGCTCCTGAGAATCTACTTTTCTCTGAATACCCCACAGTATTTAGCATGTTGTAACCCCTTTAAAAGAATAATTTCTTTTATAAGAATTAGCACAAAGGTGGTTCCTATAAGGCAGAGGTTAAAGATGTCCCAAGTGTCCAACTTTTCCAAGCTGCTGTACCACTCCATCATCTCTAACATCAACTACTACTCGCCTCAGTATTCTCCTTCCTGCCTTTGGGTTCCCTAATTCACTGCAGCATCTCACAGAGCTCGCAAACATATGAAGGAAACGGCTTACATGGTTGCGGAGGCTGGCAAGTCCCAAATTCATGGGACAGGCATAGGCTTCTCCCTAGCCCTCAGTCTCTGCCCAAAGGCAGTCAGCTTTCTCTCTCCACAGTCTGGGAAGCCCACTGTGCCATCTCTGCAGGTCTCTCTTTCTAATCTCCCTTGCCAGTCTCGCCTGCCTTGGTGGTGGTGGGCTTTTCTCTTTCCTGCCTCTGGGTGGCTCATTTCAAGCCCAGCAGGATGGCAAAACTGACCAGTCCCCGTGGTGGGCAACAATTACCCTATTACATAGTCCTGCCCAATCACCTGGGTGGGAGTTACAAGACCATGGCTAGAAAGGCCACACAAAAAAAGCAATCCATTACATTGCACATTTAACACGTGTTTTGGAGCACAGGTTTTAGAAATTTAAAACAGAAGGCATTTCTCTTTATTGGTAAACAAGTTAAAAAACTATATCTTTAAAAAAAAATCATGAATAATGAACATAATTTAATAAGCATTATTTATTGCTTCAGGAGTGGCTCTATTTGATCATATTTTTGCCATGGAGAATATTGGGGCAGGGCAAACAAATATGACTGAAGAAAAGGTAAAAAAAAAAAAAAATAGTGTTCATGGACTTCTGTAGACTATACTATTTTACTGAATACACACCATAGTATATACAGAGAGCTAAGTTATATAGTTACATGATATTTTCAATCTCCTCATATGCATGTGAAAGATGGACAATGAATAAGGAAGACTGAAGAAGAATTGATGCCTTTGAATTATGGTGTTGGTGAAGAATATTAAACATAGAATGCAAGTCTGTCTTGGAAGAAATACAGCTAGAATTCTCCTTAGAAGTGAGGATGGCAAGACATCGTCTCATGTACTTTGGACTGTTATTAGGAGGGACCAATCCCTGGAGAAAGACATCATGCTTGGTAAGGTAGAGAGTCAGAGAAAAAGAGGAAGACCGTCAATGAGATGGACTGACACAGTGGCTGCAACATTGGGCTAAAACAGCAATGACTGTGAGGATGGCACAAGACCAGGCAGTGTCTCGTTCTGTTGTACATAGGATGACTGTGAGTTGGAATCGACTTGATGGCACCTAATTACCAACAAGTTATATAATTTTTAGAATTTCTCTCATTTACTCCTCAGCATTCACACAAAGAAGTAGTTATTCATAATTTACAAATGAGTAAATGAGAGCTCAAAAAAGTCAAGTAACTTCTCCAAGTCACACAGTTCAACAGTGGCAGAGTTTAGCTTCAAAATTAGGGAGATCTGTCTTCAGAGTCCTTGTTTTTAATCATCATTTTGCTACTCAAGAGGTAACGAAAGATAAAACACAAAGGATTTAAAGAGAACTTAGGTCATTATTACAGAGAAAAATATGTGGCAATAATGTTGAAACTTACTATGGTTACGATAAGCATAAGATTAGGATTTTGTTAATTTTGCTATTCATTTAAAAACTGGGGTTTAGGAGATACTTGTTCCATTGAACAGTTATTCATTATTAAGTGTGAATAACATTATAATGTGAGGACTTTCAGCTTCCCGTATTGTCCTTAAATATATAAAGCTCTTGTGAACCTCTCAAGTGTTTGTGTGCCCAAACATTTTTATGGCAATGAGAAACCCAGAAGCACTATATGTTTTCATATGTAAGTAGATCATTTTTATAACAATCTTTTTGTATACATAGGGACCTGTGAAAATATTTAGATTTTCTTTAGAAATAACTGT
The DNA here is from genome assembly GCF_024166365.1 of Elephas maximus indicus. Lineage (NCBI taxonomy): Eukaryota > Metazoa > Chordata > Mammalia > Proboscidea > Elephantidae > Elephas > Elephas maximus. The sequence continues at coordinate 34,607,783 of NC_064830.1, forward strand.
TCAACTAAAACTCTACTACTTATATTTCCATGGTGGAAGTCAATTCTTTATTAAATATTTTACCCTGCTTTAAAAAAATAGCCTCAGGAGAGAGATCTATGTATTACCTTCAGGTCCATACTCATGTTTCACTAACGCAGAAGAGAGATTTTTGAACAACCAAGTTGGTGTTAGATCTTACCAGGTTTATATGCTCCTATAACATCATGTATATCCTTCTATTAGCAATTGTAATATGCCATATTTTAATTGTCATTTTACATATCTATTCCTACTGCTACACCTTGAGCACCTTGATTGTACTTTCTACTCTGGTTCATAATGCTGTGCCTGCTTTATCATGGAGTCCCTGCGTGGTGCAAAGTATTAATGTGTGCGGCTGCTAACTGAAAAGTTGGAGGCTCAAGTCCACCCAGAGACACTCTGGAAGAAAGATATAAAGAAAATCCATACAAAAAAATCAGCCATTGAAAATTCTATGGAGCACGGTTCCACTCTGACACATATGGGGTCATCTGAATTGACTTGCTGGAGTCACTCTTCGGCTTTGACTTCATCATAAAAAAAAAAAAAAAATTTTTTTTTCCATCATAGCCCTCAGTAAATGTTTCTGAAGAAGTGATAAATGAGTGACTAACTGATTTAATGAATGACCTTCCCTTTATTCTGTTAAACAAATTCACTTCGAGGCTAGATCTCAGGATATGAAGCTGTAGGATAGGAAAGAAGGGCATACATACATTACTTAAATACGGTCTTCCTGACAACAGATGAATACTAACAGTAACATATAATGAGAACCGCCTAGGTGCAAGATGGCTGATTTGTGTGATTATCTTATTTTAGTCTTATAACAACTCAGTGATGAAGGAAATAACAATCTCTCTTTGGAGATGCAAGTTTCAGAGAAGCTAAGTGATTCTGAGACAATGATGGGACCAGTACCCAAACTCTGGATTATCTGGTTTTAAAACTTGAACTCTTTTTGCTATGTGACTCTTCCCATAAGAAATAGGATGATACTGGGGCTATGACAATTAGGAAAATCAAGAGGAAATAAAATAAGTTAGCTAATGCATGAAATTCTGTCGAGGGCCATCACCGAAATAAGTCAACTTACTAAAGTAAATATTGTGGTGAATATAAACACAGTTTGTTGTATTGGAGGAACTGTGACATTTGTGGTGGAGCAACAGGCCTTTAAAAAATTATAGATTAGGGTGGGTGATATTTCAGATATCATCAAGAAAAATGACGTTATTTTATAGATGAGGACACCAAGGCCTAGGAAGAAGAAATGACTGACCTAAAATCACACAACAAGTTGATGATGGAACCAGGGCTAGAAACAAGGTCTTCTAGTCCCATCTGTTCTTACATTATTCAGCTGCTACATTTTTTAAAAAATTTCATTTTCTATTAGTCAGTTTGGAGCCCTGGTGGTGCAGTGGGTAAGAGCTCGGCTGCTAACCAGGTTGCTAACCAAATGGTCAGCAGTTCAAATCTACCAGCTGCTCCTTGGAAACCCTACGGGGCAGTTCTACTCTGTCCTATAGGGTTGCTATGAGTTGGAATTGACTTGACAGCAGTGGGTTTGGTTTTTTGATTTTGTTAGTCAGTTTAAGGAGCCCTGGTGGAGCAGTGGTTAAGCACTCAGCTGCTAACCGAAAGGTCAGTAGTTCAAAACCCACCAGTTGCTTTATGGGAAAAACATGTAGCAGTTTGCTTCCATAAAGATTAACAGCCTTGGAAACCCTGTGGGGCAATTCTACTCTGTTCCACAGGGTCGCTAGGAGTTGGAATCAACTCAACAGCAATGGGTTTATTAGTCAGTTTACCTTTCTGATTTGCTTCAATTCTACAGTAAAACATTTATTGAGAATTAGCCTTGTAACAAGCGTTGTGCCAGGTGCTGGAGATACAAAGACAGAGAACAGCGTCTGGGGTTAGCAAAGCACTTGTGTCTCTCCCTAGACAATGAATAGCTGCCTCCCAGAGTGCAGACAGAGGTCAGAACATGCCCAAACATTAGTATGGCCCTCCATGCTTTGTGTGCCTTATTACTGTGCATATGTTCTGAGGCTTGGTGTCACATTATACAGTGCCCACTGATAAATAGTAGGTGAAGAATAGACGAGAGTGATTATAAAGAAGGAGAAAATGTCCAGATGTTAGTAGCTCATAATGTTTTAATTTAGGGTAGTGCTTTTACCCAACACCATCACCAAAGGTTTGTCTTTGGTTTATTTGTGTTATCACAACAGTGACGATGGAGTTAAATGCAGCCTTTGAAAAGAGGATTTTTGCTTGTTTCATTTATATTCTACTGTTCTTTCATTAAACATTTCTAAATATCCACAGGGCCAAATTCTTACAAAAATAAATCAGATAAACCTAGGGTTCTTGCCAAGTCAAATATCTATAGTTTCTGGCAATTATGTAATTTCTAACTCTGCTGCAGTGACTATTGCTGATAAGTCAATCGTCATAAAGAGAAATGTTCCAGACCAATCTTTATTAGCGTGTCCTTCACTGATATATGCAAACTCTTTTTTTTTTTTTAGAGCAGGGTTGTAACTTTTTTTTTGTCCCTAGTGAATGGCTTCTCATCATAACAATTTATATCTGGCTAATGTCATTGTAGAATGTGAAAATAGTAAATTAAAACCAATGAAATTAGGTTCTGCTGTTATTAATAAAAAACCGCTCTGGTTTTTGCCCTTTTGTTATGATGGCACTGTCTTATAATGCAACTTTGCAGTAATGTATTTCTGGCATCGCACATTGATTTGGTCCAGACAAAAGCAATATTTAGAAAGTTACTCTGTGGAATTTCTCCAGGACGAAGGAACTCTAGAATCATGTGCTGATTTAAATACCTCCTTAGAGTTGTGGTTAAACTCATTATTGATTAAGAAGGGCTATTATGGAGAGAGGAACTACACTGTTTTTCAGTAAAAAATAAACAAACTGAAAATACCAGCTTGCTATTTTTTTTCCAGAATCATCTATCTGTTTGATGCAGATATTAATTTTTTAAAAATGCTTATATTGAAAGCACTACTTTCAAATCCTCATTTCTGTCCATGCTTTGAGGGGGATCCCTTGAAACTATGACCTCCCTTTGTATGTACAGCTCACAATGGCATGATCTTGCTTTTATTGGGGTCATTACAGTTGGTAGAATGTTTTTGTTCACATTCATTTCCTACAATTGGTTACAGAGGCAGGCAGGGTTTAAGTTTTATTTTATACTTGAGGAAGATGACAATCACACTATGACTCACCTACCCACTGCAGCCAAGTTGATTCTGACTCATAGTGGCCATATAGGACAGAGTAGAGCTGTCCCATAGGGTTCCTAAGGCTGTAAATTTTTACAGAAGCAGACTGCCACATCTTTCTCCCACAGAGCTGCTTTTGGGTTCCAACCACTAACCTTTTGGTTAGCAGCCGAGTGCTTAACCACTGCACCACCAGGGCGCCTCAGGACTCACCTGAGGCTTCTTGAATTACTCCTAGCAAATAGTAGTCCTGGGACACAACCAGACTTTCTGACTTGAGTCCAGTACCCTGACCACTTCCCACCCCAGCACTGTGCTCAGGAGGGAAGTGGTCCTTTTATTATGTGCAGCAATGGAGTTTCACTTTCCTGATGATGAAATACAATAGATTAACCCAGATTTGATTTCTGTGGTGGGACATTAGCCTGATCGAGTCATCTTACGTAGATGCTGTCCTCTAGTGTCTTATCTCAAGACATGGTGACAACCAAACCAAAAACTAAAACGAAACCCATCATCTTCGAGCAACCCTACAAAACAGAGTAGAACTGTGGAAACCATAGCGTTTCCAAGTGTGTAAATCTTTATGGAAGCAGACTGGTGGGTTCATCCTTTCCCACCTCACACAAGTGGATTCGGTGAGGAAGGAGCAAACTGGTGGATGCCTACGTCACTTGAAAGCCTAGACTTTTAGCGTCTCTTGGAGCTAAACTTGATTTGCAAACTTTTCTGAAAAATATTCTGTTGATTGAAACAGTTTTTGGAGATCTTTAAGCTGGCTAACTGTTGTCCTCAATGCAACATGACTTTCTTTACCAGTATTAATAAAGAAGACTGGACAAAATAAGAGTAGAACTTCTAATGATTAGAAGCTACTTCTTTCAGGTATCTGTTTCATAGGTTATGCCATAGGACTGGCTGAATGGAAACTTCCAGCCACAGAACATGTGAAGAAACAGGAAAAATCAGCATAAATGGATAAGGAAAGTTTAACTGAGAAGCCAGACTGGGTGAAGAGAACTTAAAATAGGTCTTTCACAGCCTCTCAAGGCAAGTGATATAAAACTTAAAGCTATGATATTACAAAGAATAAGGCTAAAAGAAAACACACTAAACAGGCACCAGGATGACATTGGCTAAATGCAAACCAAACTTAAACCATTGCTGTGAAGTCATTTCTGACTTCATCTCTATAGTATCTCCAAAATTTAAAATGATGTCTGGTAAAAACTAGGTGCTGAATACATACTTGTTGAATGAGTGAATAGGATTAGGAATATACCAATTAAAGGTCAAACCTACCCTGGACCAGATGGACCTGGGTATTTTTTGGAGTTGGGCTGTCTTGGAGAGCTAGGGAGGATTCACCCAGTGAGGAAACCCTTATAAGTCCCTGTTAGCGTGCCATATCATCTAGGTAAAAGCTCCGAGTGTCAACATGTCCTCTTTTTGAACCCTCGGTTAGATTCCTTCCTATTCCCACTGATCTGGTTCTTAGGCTCCAGCACTGTTGCTGATAGTCTTTCTCTAAAACAACTTTCCTGGAAGTAGTGCATCACACAATGAATAGATACCTTTGGGGTTTGGGGTCAGCTCTTAACAAAAAACCAGAAAGCAACCTGTCTCTCCTCCTTGGAGAGTAGCCCCTCGTTTATAGGTGAAGCAGGGAGTTTGGATCACTGTATCTTTTTCCCTGTGTTTTTATTTTTTGTTCATACATTAATGAAATAACAGCCGTGGAATAACAGTACATCAGTTGTCCAAGTGCTCTTTTTTTCCTTGCCCATTGTGATCACAATGTGAGATAACAACCTTTAGAGTAATAAGAAGAAAGACAGACTTCCCCCTTGCTTCTTCCTGTGGTAACAGGTATGACAACAGGCACCTCTGTTTCCCTCCTGCTTTCTGTGCTTTAGAGGGGAATCACTGCTGGTGCAGCCCTATCCTGGCAAAGATATTGCACAGGGCCATGGTGGGGCTATGCCTAAGGCTGCTTTCAGGATGGAGGAAGGATGTTTGGGCTCCCACATATTTCATTTAGGATTAGTTTGGAATTGAGGCCACTTGGATTCCCTGCTGTTCTTGTTTTATCTAGGTCTGTGCAACAGGGCTGGGAACTGGGAGAGGTCTGCAAAGGCAATCATAGGGTGGTGCGCACAGCAAGTTTTACAAGCATGGAATATCTTTAAGTGTCTTCCCTGGGAGTGCTTCCCTCTGAATTAGAAAGCTTTAGTTTTAGCCTGATGAACTGGTCCCTGCTAATTCAATTGTTCTAGTCCCCTGATGGAGTTAAGAGTAATGGATATTCAGAGCAGAGAATGTGGCTTTCTGAAATGACAATTGTGAATAGGATTGTCAGATTGAGCAAATAAAAATACAGGATGCCCAGTTAAATTTGAATTTGAGATAAACAATGAAAACATTTTTGGTGTAAGTATGTCCTGACATAAAACCTCCCAAATATTGCACTGAAATTTACAGTGGAATGAATACTGCATTCTATTTGGCGGCCTTAATCATGAATAATTATAAGTTGATATGCTGTACTGTTCACAGAAAATAGTTTATTTGGTCATTAATTAGGTTCACTGACATCAATAGATATATCTGGTATTTGTCTCCATTGTTTTAGGTGAATTGCATCAATAATATAAAATACATATTTTTTATATGGTAGAAATAATTGAGATATTCATATAGATATCAGTACATATATCTAGATGGCAATGTGGCAATGTACTGTACAGGTTTAGAGGTATGTTTAACTTGTGATTGAAGAGTAATATCTAAATATGAAATTATTTTATGAAATTAATATATTTCATAAATATTGTGGATTGGATAAGCTGAAGAAATTGGAAAAAATAAAACTATTCCTGATTAAATTAGTAATATATATTCCTTAAAAAGTCCATGAGAACCAAAGTATATGCCACCTGAATTTAGAGACCATCTCAAGAATAGACTTGACCCATTGAACACTAATGACTGAAGACCAGATGAGTTGTGGAATGACATCAAGGACATCATACATGAAGAATGCAAGAGGTCATTAAAAAGGCAAGAAAGAAAGAAAATACCAAAATGGATGTTAGAAGAGACTCTGAAACTTGCTCTTGAATGTCAAGCAGCTAAAGCAAAAGGAAGAAATGATGAAGGAAAAAACTGAAAAGAAAATTTCAAAAGGTGGCTTCAGAAGACAAGGTATTATAATGACATGTGCAAAAATCTGGAGATAGAAAAGCAAAAGGGAAGAACATGCTCGGCATTTCTCAAGCTAAAAGAACTGAAGAAAAAATTCAAGCCTCGAGTTGCAATAGTGAAGGATTCTCTGGAGAAAATATTAAACGATGCAGGAAGCATCAAAAGAAGATGAAAGGAATACACAGAGTCATTATGCCAAAGAGAGTTGGTCAACATTCAGCCATTTCAAGAGGTAGTGTATAATCAGGAACTGATGGTACTGAAGGAAGAAGTGCAAGCTGCAATGAAGGCACTGGCAAAAAACAAGTCTCCAGGGGTTGACAGAATATCAGTTAAGATGTTTCAACAAACAGATGCAGCACTGGAAGTGCTTGCTCATCTATGCCAAGAAATTTGAAAGAGAGCTACCTGGACACCTGACTGGAAGAGATCCATATTTATGCCTATTCCTAAGAAAGCTGATCCATCTGAATGCAGAAATTATAGAACGATATCATTAGTATCACACACAAGCAAAATTTTGCTGAAGATCATTCACAAGTAGCTGCAGTACATCGACAGGGAACTGCCAGAAATTCAGGCCAGATTCAGAAGAGGATGTGGAACCAGGGATATGATATCATTGCTGATCTCAGATAGATCCTGCCTGAAAGAAGAGAATACCAGAAGGATGGCTTATCTGTGTTTTATTGACTCTGCAAAGGCACTAAACTGTGTGGATGATAACAAATTATGGATAACATTGTGAAGAATGGGAATTCCAGAACACTTAATTGTGCTCATGAGGAACCTGTACATAGACGAAGATGCAGTTGTTCAGACAGAACAAGGGGATACCACGTGGTCTAAAGTCATGAAAGGTATGCATAGGGTTGTATCCTTTCATCATACCTATTCAATCTGTATGCTGAGCACATAACCCGAGAAGCTGGACTATGTGAAGAAGAACGGGGCATCAGGATTGGAGGAAGACTCATTAACAACCTTCGTTATGCAGATGACACAACCTTGCTTGCTGAAAGTGAAGAGGACTTGAAGCACTTACTGATGAAGATCAAAGACCACAGCCTTCAGTATGGATTACACCTCAACATAAAGAAGACAAAAATCCTCACAACTAGACCCATAAACAGCATCATGATAAACAGAAAAGTTTGAAGTTGTCAAGGATTTCATTTTACTTGGATCTACAATTAACACCCATGGAAGCAGCAGTCAAGAAATCAAAAGATGCAGTGCACTAGGCAAATCTGCTGCAAAAGACCTCTTTAAAGCGTTGAAAAGGAAAGATGTCACCTTGAAGACTAAAGTGTGCCTGACCCAAGCCATAGTAATTTCAGCTGCAAAAGCTGGATGATGAATAAGGAAGACTGAAGAAGAATTGACGCCTTTGAATTGTGGTGTTGGCAAAGAATATTGAATATACCATGGACTGCCAAAAGAACAAACAAATCTGTCTTGGGAGAAGTACAACCAGAATGCTCCTTAGAAGCAAGGATGGTGAGACTACATCTTATATACTTTGGACATGTTGTCAGGAAGGATCAGTCTCTGAAGGACATCATGTTTGGTAAAGTACAGGGTTGGCAGAAAAGAGGAAGACCCTCAACAAGATGGATTGACACAGTGGCTTCAACAGTGGGCTCAAGCATAACAACGATTGTAAGTATGGCACAGGACCGGGCAGTGTTTCATTCTGTGGTACATAGGGTCGCTATGAGTCGGAACCGACTCGACGGCACCTAACAACAACAGCATTCCTTGTAGAACATTTGGAAAATACATAATAAGATTAAAACAAATACTTGTTTCTGATCTTTTTTTTTTTAATTTTTTTTTGTGAAAATACTTATTTAAGAAAAAGAATGTTGGACAATGCACAGTATAGGGGAAGTCTGCACAACTGGACTAAACCAAAAGCTAAGAAGTTTCCTGAACACAATCAAGTACTTCAAGGGACAGTGTAGCAGGGGTGGGTTTGTGGGGACCATGGTTTCAGGAGACATCTAGGTCAATTGGCATAACAAAGTTTATTAAGAAAATGTTCTGCATCCTACTTTGGTGAGTGGCATCTGGGGTATTAAAAGCTAGCGAGTAGCCATCTAAGATGCATCAATTGGTTCCAACCCATCTGGAGCAAAGGAGAACGAAGAACACAAAAGACACAAGGGAAATATTAGCCCAAGAGATGAAAGAGGTCACATAAACCAAAGACTCCATTAGCCGGAGACCAGAAGAACTAGATAGTAGCCAGCTACTGCCAATGACAACCCTGACAGGGAACACAACAGAGTCCCTGATGGAGCAGAATAGTGGGATGCAGAACTCAAATTCTAGTAAAAAGATTAGACGTAATGGTCTGAGACTGGAGGAACCCCAGAAGACATGGCCCCCGGACTCTGTTAACCCAGAACTAAAACCATTCCCAAAGCCAACTCTTCAGACAAAGATTAGACTGGACTATAAGATATAAAATGATGCTCATCGAGAGAGTGCTTCTTAACTGAAGTAGATGCACGAGACTAAATGGGAAGCTCCTGTCTGGAGGTGAGATGAGAGGACCGAAAGGGATAGGAGCAGGGTGAATGGACGTGGGAAATCTGGGGTGGAAAGGAGGAATGTGTGGTCACATTATAGGGAGAGCAACTAGGGTCACGTGACAACGTGTGTATAAATTTTTGTATACTTGTGCTGTAAACCTTCACCTAAAGCACAGTAAAAAAAAAAAAAAAAAAAGGAAGGAAAAAGAAAAAAGAATGTTGGGATCACGTTATAATACAATTTTATTGCTTTTTAAAAAATTCACTGTTACAACATGAGTGTTTTTTAATTTCACTAAATGCATTTATAAAACGTTTTAATTGTAATATCCTATTCTTTTCCCTTACTGTTTTTATTTTTATTTTTCCTGATATAAAATGAAGATACTGGTACCTAACTATTTGCATCACAGATTATTTTGTTTGGATATATGTTTGGAAGTACAGTTACTTGACCTAAATATCAAAGTACTTATGAGACATGAAATATTTTTTTGCCAGGCTGTTCATCCCTATGCTGTACATTTTAATGTTCTGCCAGGATGGCTCTCCTTTTTTTATCCTCCCCACCTTCACTCACTCTTCCCCAAGTGCCTAGAGGTGACTTACCTGATGGAAGAGTTTAGAGGCAGGAAATTTGGTTCAGCTCCTACTACACTCTATTTCTTTTATATATGGCTGCCCACGAAGAGGGTGCAGCTGGGTCTGTCAAGGCAGATTTTGTTGGCTGGGCATTCGTGCAGTTGTCTACTCTGCCCAGGGGTAAATTGATTCTGGGAAAAAAAAAAAATTAGGAAGTTCATTGTGACCGTTCACCTAATTCATGTTTTCTTCTCTAGTGATTTTAAGTAATATATCTGATGCTTAGCCTTCATATTTCTGATATCTATATCTAATTCTCAGTTCCAAAGTCAAATTGGGGAGAGAGGTATGATTAATTATGACAAGTTAAAACCTCAAAATAAGCTCACCATATAAGAATACTTGAGCCTTGTAACAGAGAGTGGCACTTAAGAGACCAAAATAACATGAGGTGCCCCCAGCATTGTCTTTAGGTGTTATGGTTTTGGTTATATAGATCTTGTGGTTTTTGACCTTCAAGCCTGGCAGTTTGCATGGTGTATATTGTAGCTGTGCAGGATATTACCAAATGGTAAGGGTCATACAAACTTTGGATGACATGTGTTGTGTGGTCTTTTGTGTCTCATTTTGATCTGATATACAAAGATATAGCTTAGATGAGATGAGAATCAGGTGGCTGGAAAAAAGAGTCTTTTAATTCCTGTTGAAAATTATTTTAGAACCAGTATATAGGCTTTTTAAGTATTTGCTGAGAAAAGTGGTTTTTTTTGTTTGTTTGTTTCCCCTCTAGTGTAGAATTTTAGCATAGACAGCAGGCCAGAACTGGACACTTCGAAGACAGCTAAGTTCCAGGAGGAGTAGGCAGGGCTAGTGTAGGAGTTCTGTCAACTCTGTCTCAGCATGTAGAATTCCAGAGATAAAACACGTCCTGACTGGGTTCTCCACTTCGCAACCTTCTTCCTGTCTCCTTTTAGTACACACTGTATTTAGAGCCCACAACTCTGGAGCTCCATCCTAGATTTTTGAACCTTTCAAAGTCTAAGCTGAGAGAAAGAAATTCATCTGTTTCATCTTCTTCCACTGGGTGGATCTGAATTTTGGGGGGTGTTCAAAGCTTAAGAAATGTAATAAAAAAGGATGAATAAAAAATTGAGTATAAAAGTAAATTTTTATTAAGAATGAGAAACAAAATCACAACAAATTCCTGGAAGCTTGGAGATCTAGATCCCTTCCTCTGAAATCTCTTTTGCCAATTTACCAAATCGATTACATAAAAAGCCTTCCTGATCTTGGCCTTGCTTCTCCTCCACACCCAGAACACGCTAAGACTCCAAGCCCCTCAAAATCATGGGCCCTGATGCTTAAGCTTCAATAAGCTTTATCGTGTACCTTTGCTTTTTTCAGGGCCCATCTTCTCAAGCCACATTATTTATCTGAGGAAATATACCACACCTCAGGAAGATGATTCTTTCTACTCAAAATTCTGAGATTCTACACAAACAGCAAAATCTTAGCCTAGCACAGAACAAAAGTGCACCATTTCACAAGACAACTTATTCTGGGATAGAGGCAGAAGGAGGGGTTATTGCCTCACAGTATGATTGTGTGCTGAATCAGGCAGCTTCCAAGATTGTAAGCATGAGGGGAAAACAGGTTTATTCTGAGTATCAGAAGCCTGCAGAACTCTGTGTCCTGAAGAGCCCTTTCTGAAGAAATGGGTTTATTCCATGTGAGCAGCTCACAGTGGCAGCTCCTCATTCTCTGCTTTGCACTTTGTTGACTTACATTCCAATCTGTTGCAAACTTATTATAACCATCCCTCCTGCTGCCTTTTCAGATCTCGTTCCTGGTAGGGGTAACCACTGATTGCAGGGGTGGCTGTGTTCTAACTGTACCACCTACTGATCTCTTCTCAGTAAATTCATGCTTAATCACATGCTACTCAGTGAAATGCTGAATTCTTCAAATAAACATTGCTGGGAGAGCTAAGCTCAACAGTTTCGGCTTGTGTGTTAGCAGTCATCTCCAAAAGAATTTGGGGAGGCTTTTTTTTTTTTTTTTTTTTTTAGTCTTCTAGGTGCCATTCAGTAATCACTATTCCTGACAATCCAACGTCTCCCTACATTCCCCACTCCCACTCCTGGATGGGTTAGGCACTTCCTCTTTGATATTTGCATTGAATTCACCCTGTGCTTAATTCTTACCTAGTATGTACTACTACATTGGAGCCCTGGTGGCACAGTGGTTAAGAGCTCGGCTAACCAAAATGTCAGCAGTTCAAATCCACCAGCCACTCCTTGGAAACGCTGGGGCACGGTTCTACTCAGTCCTCTATGGTCACCATGTGTCGGAATCGACTCCATGGCAATGGGTTTGGTTTTGGTTTACTTAGCACATTACATTGTGAGTGTTTATTTGAAGCTCTTCTTCAGGTCTGCAAGTTCCTTTTATTCATGGGCTCTTTCTGATTCATCTCTGTATCACTAGGTGTTATCACACTGCCTAGCACAGAGTAGGATCTGTATAAATGAGCCTTGAGATAGCTCTTCATCTTAAAAAAAAAAAATGGGGCTTGTTTTTCAGGTGAAGTTTACATAGCATTGACCAAGAACATACTCTCATAAGCTTTGTCCTTTATAAGTTTTGCCTTTAAAAAAAAAAACCAGTTCTATTCAACAAACATGTGTTGAGCTCCTACCATGTACCAGGTGCTCAGGGATAAAATGATGAATTTAACTCAGTCATTGCCCCTAGGAGCTTAACAGTCTATCAGACAGAGAGAGACAAGTGTAGGTATAATTATAAGTGACTGCCATGACCATTCGAAGAGAAGTAGAAAAAAGACACTGTGCTCTGAGGTTCTAGAGGTGAGATGGTGAGATTGAGGCCAGGAGAAGTTAACACTGAGGTAGATGAGTGTGTAGGTTTTCAGGAGGCAAAGATTAGAGGGAAGGGAATAAGAAGGAAGATTCCTTAGGAAGAAAGAGCAATTTATACCTTGGTTTTAATAAACTTTTGAATTACTGAGTCCCTGACCATTCCTTTTGCTACCTCTCCCTGAACATTTTGGTAGTTTAGTTTCCTCTGCTAAGAATTCTCTGCTTTTGCTCTGCCTCCTAATTCCTACTCCAGCATGGACCGTTGACTCCTACCTGGTTGTGACTTTAAGACACTGCCTTCTGGACACCTGGACCCCACCCTTGGCCCCATGCTTTAAAAGGCCCTCTTTGGCCTTCCTTAGCCATGCCTCTTTTTACTGGGTGCAAAATTCATAATGTCAAAGAGAATGTGTCCTTCTTGAGGTCATACCCTACTCCTTCCTATATTCCACATCATGCTCTGAGTACCTGAAACACCAGAATTCTCCATCTAAAGGGCTCTAAGCCTGCTTGGATATCCTCCCCAGGTCAGTCCTCCAGAGAATAGACCATACAGATAGAAGGCATATCCCTAGAAGATGACAGTGGGAAGAGAAAGGAGGGGACTCCAATTGTATTGTCCTCAGCCTTCTAAATGTCAGATGTGATAAAAATGGGTCCCTTTATATGGCCTTTTGCTTTGGTTCCTTGGAAAAACAGCTTGGGAGATTTTTTTTTCCTCAGCCCTGAGGAGTTGTTACCTTCACCCTAGTTCTTTGGAGAAGCAACTGGGGAAGGAGGTCCCAGGTCGTTTTCTACCCTAGAGGGTTTGTTACTTTTGTCCCAGGTTGATTGACATTTCCCAGGTGTGCTATAAACAACTTGATGGCTTACTACTTTTTGTCTGGTCATCTTCTGCAGTCTGCCCTGTGGTTGGTCTATTTTACACACCTTTTTGCAGCGGTTGTTCAATTTGCTATGCAAATAGTGCTGGCATAAAACCACCCAATAGAATTTAGTGATTTGCGGGGATTAGTTGGTTCCTGGTCCTGCTGGGAGGTCCACACCTTGAAATTGACAAGAAGTTTCCTTATATATCCACCTAGTGGATATTCAGAGAACAGAGAAGAGACAAGGAGAGAAGAGAGAGGAAGCAGAGAGAGAGGAGGTGAGGAACCTCCTAAAAGAGCTATAACATGAGTCAAGGTCTGTAACGATGAAGTCAGTGAGGAGCCTGGAAGGGGCCCTGCGGCAGAGTTGGAAGCGATGGCAGAAAGCTGCTGCTAGGAAAGTAGCTAAGAGAGCTGAACAAACTGCTACACTGGCTCTGAGTTGGCCCAGTTAGCAGTGGAGGGGCCGACACTGGGGAGGCCAAAGGCAGAAAAGCATGCACGGTGTCTGACTGGCTTCTTGCTTGCACAGCAGAGGGGAGCTGAGAAAACTGTCCTGCACTGAAGAAGGGAAGGATATGCTCTCTGCTTTGGAGGAGCCTTCCAGACCTTGCCTACCTGCTTTCCAGTTCTGATCCTGAGTTGTAGCGTGTTACCTTCAAATTGATCCTGATCTCAAGTTGTAGTCTGTTACTTCCCTAATAAACCACATAACTGTGAGTGTGGTCTGTGAGTTCTGTGTGTCCATTGCAGTGGATTATTGAACCCAGCAAAAGTAGAGAGTTCCATGGGGAGAATGGCTGGTGTCAGAAATGGTGAAGAAGTTAGAGTGTGGAGGTATGTCTGACCTCCACCTCATAGGAACCAGCTTTGTGTGCTGATCCTGATTCTTATCCCTTAGCAACCTAGGCAATCCCCGATGCTAAATTACAGCAGGGATGGGGTTGCCTATAAGAACCAGGTCAAACACAACTTTTCTTTCCTCCACAAAACAATTCCTGATCCTCATTCATATATGCTAAGATCCTACCCTCTACTCCATTCCTTAGTCTCTGCCCCCACTCCCCTGGCCAGGCATTTGGTCTGAACCTCTCTAAGATCAACTGTGGTGTTTTATGGTAGTCATTTTCGTATTTTTCCTGTTTCCCCTCCTTGTTTTCTTCTCCCCCACTCACTACTATCTCCATTCCTAAACTAACCTCTAAGCTTCTTAGAAGCAGGGATTGTACTTTCTTTCTTTTTTTTTTTTTTTGTAATGCAACTGAGTTTGTACACTCAAAGAAAATATTTATTGAATACATTCAGAGTTTTTTGATTTATACTTTGGAGATGGATGGACCTGGATTGGCTTCCATCATTTGATATCAACAAATGGGGCAGGGTCACTTTTTAACTCTTCAAAACCTTAGTTTTCTCTGCTGTTGAAATGCATCTAATACATTTAGCTTCTAGTTGTTAGTTGCCATGAAGTTGGCTCCAACTCATGGGGCCCCAATTCATGTATTGAACAGAATGAATGTTACCTGGTTTTGTGCTATCTTCATGATCCTTGGCTTCATTTTTGTGGCTATTGTGTCAATCCATCTCATGGAGCATTTCCTTCCTTTTTTTTGACCCTCTACTTTACCAACCAGGATGTCCTTTTCTAGTGATTAGTCTTTTCTGATGACATGTCCAAAGAAAGTGAGTCATAAGTCTCGACATCCTTGCTTCGAAGGAACATTCTGATTGTATTTCGTCTGAGACTGATTTGTTCATTCTTCTGGCAGTGCAAGGTACATTCAATATTCTTTGTCAACACCACAATTCAAATGCATCAGTTTTTCCGAGTTCCTTTTTCCTTGTCTAGCTTTCTCATGAGGCAATTAAAAAGACCGTGGCTTGGATCAGGCACATCTTAGTCATCAAAGTGACATCTTTGCTTTTTAACACTTTAAAGAGGTCTTTTGTAGCAGATTTGCCCCATGAATATGTCCTTTGATTTCTTGACTGTGACTTCTGTAGATGTTGATTGTTGATCCAAATAAATCAAAATAATTGACAGCGTTAGTCTCTTCTTCATTTGTCATGATGTTTTTCATTGGTCCAGTTGTAAGGATTTTCATTTTTTTCTTCATGTTCAGGTGCAGTCCGTGCTGAAGGCCGTAGTCTTTGAACTTCATCAATAAGTGATTCAAGTTGTCATCATTTTTAGCAAGCAAGGTTGTGTCATCTGCATATTTCAGGTCATTGATGAGGCTTCCTCCAATACTGATGCAGCATACTTCCACATATACTCAAGCTTCTCAGATTATTTGTTCAGCATACAGATGGAATATGTAATGTAGAAGGATATAGCCATGCTGCACAACTTTTCTGATTTTGAACCATGCAGTATCCCCTTGTTCTATTCAAACAACAGCCTATTGATCCATGCACAGGTTCCACATGAGCACAATTAAGTGTTTTGAAATTCCCATTCTTAGCCTTTTGTAGGAATGACTTAATTGATCATTGTGACAGAAGAGCAAAACATGATAAGCATGAGAAGTTTCCTTGCCCCCCTGTTCTATACCAGTGCCCTAGCCCTGCATCAGATTTACCTGAGGAGTTTTAAATTTAGAAATGTCTAGGCCCAGTTCCAAGATCTGAGTCATTAAGTCTGGGATTGGCTCTATGATTTTGCATTTTAAAAAATACCCTCAGGTTATGCTACTATGCAGCCAAATTTGAGAACCTCCATTCTAGACTATCCTTGTTGATCTCAGAATCTTTTATAAGATAATTGGCATTTTGAATCTTTAGTGAGACTTATCATTTATGCATTTTTTTGTGACCACGTAATCATGGATTTCTTCATGAGGTTTTATTTTGCAAAACATGCTGTGAACTGCTATAGGAAGTATTTCGGGTTTCAATAATCTTATATTTGATCACTTTTCTATATTGGACTGTGCCAAACAAAATAAAATAGGTTGGCTCTTTATTGGGAAAAAAGAAAAAATAGAGTTATGTTTTCCAAAAAAATAGGAAAAAATATCTCTATGTTTCTTACTGATTTGATTTAAGATTTTTCTGCAACTATTTATGCTTCAATCATCTCTTTGGCTGAAATGTTAATCTCTTGCTTTTTTAGCCTGTATTTCTTGTTGTCTAATGACATGACTACTTGGGTTATTTGCTGATTCCTTAATTTCAGCAACATTTTTCACCCTGTTTCTAGTCCCTCTTTTCCCTGATAATTCCTTCCATAATAAAAAGAAAACTGTCTTGTAGGTAATAATGATTTATTTTCACTAGAGAATCTTCTGTTAAAGAGCTGATCTGATTAGGTCAGGCCCACCCAGTACAATCTTTCTTTTAATTGAATCAAAGTCAACTGGTTAAGGGACTTCAATTACATCTACAAAAATCCCTTCACTTTTGACAGCCATCATTTTCAAAGATCCTTCACATACCCAAGAGGAGGGGATTATGCAGTGTGTACAGCAGGGGGTAGAATCTTGGAGAACCATCTTAGATTTCTGCCCACCACAGGCAGATTCTCTACTGCTCAGCACCAGTGAGTATGGACAGAGATTTTATACGCAGTCCCCATTGGACTGAAACTTAATACAGTGTACAAATGCAAAGATGGCGATGCATGGCATTAGCATTAAATGCCATTGCAGTAGTACAGATTTTTGAGGCAGCAGGAGTTCTGAATACTCCTTGTGGGCAGACAAAGGCTTCATGAAGGACATAAAATATAAACTGGGCCTTTAGAAAAGAGGTGAATATACTGTTGAAGAAATACTTGTGCAGTCAATGTATAATAACATTTCATCTACACTGTAATATTTGCTTTTATTTATAGTATTTTAACATTTGAAGTCAGTTGATTTAAATGCTGCTTAATACTAATTACTCTAACATTTTTAATTGCTTACCTGCAGTGCACCAGCCTCTGTTATGCAGTGATCTTAAACTCTTGTTTTTTTGAAAGGTTGCATTTGGAGAAGTAGCAGCAAGGCAGAGGAATAAATGCATGAAGTTTGCCTTCACCCATTTAGCCTTTAATTCACGAGGAAAGCTGGTCACTTTATCTTTACAGCCTGAAATGCCCTTATTTGTAAGTTGTGGGTTTAGATGGAATGATTTATAAAGTCTTTTCCCTGACTCCTCCTTCACCCAGATTTCTTTGACATACTAGAATAAGCAAACCCATTACCCATTGCCATCCAGTTGGTTCAGACTCATAGGGACCCTATAGGGCACAGTAGAACTGCCCCATAGGGTTTTCGAGGTATAAATCTTTATGGAAGCAGACTGCCACATCTTTCTCCCATGGAGCGGCTGGTGGACTCAAACCACTAACCTTTTGGTTAACAGGCAACTCTTAACCACTGTGCCACCAAGGCTAGAATAAACTAGGTTTCTTATTTTATACATTTCTATATGGTATTTGCACCTTTACATTATAACTTTTATCTACCTTATAACTACTTGTCAAAGTTTATCCCTGCTAGTTTTTCAAATACACGTAATATACCTTGTTCACCACTGTATCTTAACACCTGGCATAGCGCTCAATACTTAGTAAAAAAAAAGTGCTCAATAATTATTTCTTGCTCAAAATGAATAATAATTTATAATGACATCAGATGAATATGCTCTTATTTCTAATGCTCAGTTAACATTTAAAATAATCTGGCAGTGATGAGGCATTTCCAACATATGTAATTTTGACCAGTTAATGAAGCCAATCTATTGTAATGCCATGAAAGTACTGGTCTTATTTTCTCTTGTGGGCTGGGGAGAGCTAATGGTGGCTCCATCTGTGGAGTACACTTGAGTAGAAGGTCTTGTGGTGACTCCGCAAGTATGCTAATTCAAGGTAGCCCAGAGGAATCATAACAAAAAGGGCAGTGTTGTTGAGAGACACCAAGATCGAAGCCTTTCTTCTGAGATTCCTCCAGGTGGACTTGAACCTCCAATGTTTTGGTAAACAGCTGAGGGCTTTAACCATTTGCACCTCCCAGGGATTCTAGGAAAGTGGTAGAGAGTCACAAATCCAGCAGGCAAGGTAAGGACTAAGACGGGAAATGGGCAATAGGTTTAACAGACAGTTGTTGGAAGGCAACATGGAATTAGGTATAAAGGACCCAAGAGAGTGATTTAGAGCTAAGGCAATGAACAACAAAGAATGCCCTAACTCTCCCAACTCTCTCCCTTTATATTGTGCTCCCCTTTTATACTGTAGGTAGAAGGGTAATTATGGATTGGTGACCTAAGGATTATACAAGATTGAGGAATTTTAATGCCCAAAGTAGATCCATTCTGTAGGTTTATAGAATATTATTCTCTGATATTTACAGTACTCAACTTAAAAATGGGCCACAATCAGATCATTTGTTTTAAATTCTTTTTAATTTAGAAACTAAACATATTTTTCCATGGAAGGTTGATTAGATCTTCAAGATAATTCAAAAGCACTATTTAATATGTGTTGCACTAAGAATATTATAGAAATGTTTATATAGTTTATTTTGGGGAAATCAAGCATGTTTAGTCTTTTCAGATTGCTTTATAAGAAATAGTTTTTTTTAATATATGTATTGTGCTTACCAGTTTTTTAGTCATAGATAACTAAAATACTTCTTTGATTAGTTAACATTGCTTTGATTGAAGTTATAAATATTTTTGATTTCATCTTGTGGGAGTAAGTACATCAGTCTCCATTTTAAGTATCAACTTGGTATTAAAATTAGAACATCTTGGTCAAATGCTGTAATTTTTATCTTGAATAAGTATTGCTAAACTTTCATTTGAACAACTTGGCATGACCTTAGTTTGGGAAAGTCATCAAAATTTTTTCCCTCATCTATTTCATCGGATGCAAATCCATTTTCGTTTTCTGCTTTCTTAAAATTATTTTTTAGATATCTTTTTGCCTTCTATAAAAGTTAAATCGTGTGTGTGTGTGCATGCACGCATGCACACATGTATATGTGGCTTATTTTAAATAACACAAGTTGTATGCTTTCACATTCAGGAGCAATGTATGGTATGGTGTAAATTTTGTCTCATTTTAAATTATTACCAGACTTTTTGAGTTTTAGGACTGCTAAGAAGCCTTTGAGGTTATCCTAATGTAACCCACAATTCGATTTACAGATTGGTAAAAAGCCATTCAGAAAGGCCAAGTTATGTGTCCAATGTCAACAGCAAGTTAAAAGTGAGACATAACTAGAACTCTGATATCTTAACTCTGATGTCAGAGACTTTTTTTGATATACCGTATTACTTGCCTGTAGCATTCAATTTGTGTTAGAGTCTAGGCTATACTTCTTTCCTATAGAAATACCTTATGTATAATTTTATGCAAATGTCTTCTTAAAAAGGAAAATAGTCAACTAAAATTCCCAAAGGGTCTCAGACTTAGGCGGGTCTTTAAATGGAAAGGTCATAAAAATATTTATTCCTTCTGAAACAGGTTAATTTTCAGTAACATTGTTTTATTAGAGAATCAGCTGATATTAAGAAGGACTAAATAATCAGCCCAAGGTCACCAAGACCATTAGCAGCACAGAAACTGCTTCTGTAGCCTCCTACCCTACACAAGTGAAGAAGATTCATGACCACATTGTCTAATTGTTGATGCTGCTGGTGGGGGAAAAAGTGAAACTTAGCCATATTCATTTGTGGAACATGATAATGATGGAGTTTAAGAAGCAGGAAAATATAGTGCTGGTACTTCCATACCGCAGAGGTTGCTCAAGTTTCAACCATTCATTCAACAAGCATTTATAGAGTTCCTATGGTCCAACAGACAAAGATGGAAGAGATGTTCCTGGCCCTTCAGAAGCTCACAGTTCGAGGTATGAAAGGAAAAAGAGGCAGAGAGAAGTTTGGAGGAGAGAATCTAGAAATAACTAGGCCATTTCTGGAAGAGGAGAAAGAGCTAGCACGACCAGAGTTATTTCTCTCCCTCTTTGTGCTCCCATTCATATGAGTTTATTGTTCCTGTGCCATTTCTTCCTTTGCTTTCCACTGTCCTTCTTGTTCCCTGATTACTACCATGCTCGCCAACCTTGTTGTAGTCCTAAAACTATGCATTATAATTGTTCTTGGGAAGAACTCAAGGTACTCTGCTGAGAACTTTCATGTTTTCCAAGGGAAGTACTGTAAAAATTGCACGTAAACAAGAATTATTGTTTTAGACAAGTTCATCCAAGACAAATCATCCATGCTACCAATTTCTGGCACAGCCGTATCGCTAACCATCCATCTTACTCATGTTTGAGGCTCAAGTGCTTTTCTTACCTCATGCTCTTTCCTTCCCTCCTTATTTTCTGACATTTCCAGTTATTGCCAAATATTTTTTGATTAGAGGTTGCATAGATCACTACCTTGTTTGTGATGATGCTGTCAATCAGGCTGTGATTCATTTCAGATACTGGAGCTCTACAATGGGAGGCTGATACCAGAGTATTCGCTAGTCTTTTCTGAAAGATTTTGCTGTTAATGTAACTGCTAATTCAGACCTGGAATGACTGGTTGAAGCATTTGGGCTAATTTTGAACCATGAACTCAATTTGTCTTTAGTGAAGTTAATTTATTTACGATGGCAGTAGGAAATTATGAGAGAAAGGCTGAGGGCTTTGGAGGTCAGAACTGATTAATGGCTGTAATTTCATATTCTTTCTCTATGTCGTTGGGAAATAAGAATCATAGCTTATATATCTGCTTGTGCCAGATATTCTGCTAATGGATTATTGCATTTAATCTTTACAATGATTCTATGAAGTAGATACTGTATTCCCATTTCACAGATGGAGAGACTGAGGCTTATTGAGTTTAACCTTGTCACACGGCTATTCAGTGTCAGAGTTAGGATTGAACCCAGGTCAGTCTATCTCCAGAGCCTGAAACCCTAATCACTGTGCTATATTTTGATCTTCCTTCATTTTAATGCATCTCATCTTTTTTTTTTTTCTTTTAATGAGTTTTATACCCTTCTCCCCTCTTTCCATCCAAACCATGGGAGACTTATTTAGTACATTTTCACATGTATTCAGTTTAAAGGGTCTCTCATTACTTCACAAGAATGAGAAGCCCATTGTTAACTTCATTTTAGACAGAACTTTAGGCTATATGACTTGTGAAAACTCCTGCCAACTCTGAATGTCTGTTACTCCAGAGAGGTACTGTATTCTTTAGAGAAGCGTTCTGACCAAGGACTGCCAGATGAATGCAAATCTGTTAGCCTGAAGGGCATAGCTTGTCTTGGGTCTCAGAAGCAATGTATTAACCAAGCCTAAACTATACCCTAATCCAATAGGGGCTAATCCCTTGTTGTTGTTAGGTGCCATCAAGTTGGTTCCAGCTCATAATGACCCTATGTACAACAGAACAGAACACTGCCTGATCCTGTGCCATCCTTGCAATCCATGCTATGTTTGATCTCATTGTTGCAGCCACCGTGTCAGTCTATCTCATTGAGGGCCTTCTACTTTTTCGCTGACCCTCCACTTTAACAAGCATGATGTCGTTACCTCTCAGAGCCTTAATTTCCTTGTCTGTAAAACGGGAATAAAGGAACATATTTCAAAATTGATGTAGCATAAGTGAAAGCATCGAGCACAATGCCTGCCACAGACTCTGGGTCTTGCTTTTTATATTTTTATAGATTGTTCAGTCAGCTATTTTTCTCACTCATGACTTAATTTTTTAACATGAAACTCATTTCTTAAGATTCCATTAATTAATAAAGTCACAATCATTATGGTTGAGGTAAAGTATATCTTTTTACAAAGACAAAGGTTTCTCAACCAATAGGTCATAGACTATCAAAATGGTGAATGACCATAGAGATGGTACACTTCAATCCCATTATTTTGTATATCAACACTGAAGCTCAAAGAGGTTAAATAACTTTACCAAGATTACACAACAAGATGGTGTTAAACTCAGGGCCAAAACGTCTTTCTCCTGATTTCAGACCCAGTGTTTTTGCTGCACGATTCCAATAAACTCAAGGTGGAAGGTGGGAATTAGAGGAAAGGATACTTAAACTGTATTAAAAAAAAAAAAAAAAGACGTTATATGTACCTAATTTTTATCATGTAAATAACTGTTCACGCATGAAGTATTATTGGCAGTAAACTTGTTAGGTGCCATTGAGTTGGTTCCGACTCATAGTGACCTTATGTAAAACAGAACGAAACACTGCCTGGTCCTGCTTCATCCTCACAGTCACTGCAGTGTTTGAGCCCATTGTTACAGCCACTTTGTCAATCTGTCTGATTGAGGGTCTTCTCTTTTTCACTGACCCTCCACTTCACCAAGCACAATGTCTTTCTCCAGGGACTGGCCCCTCTTGATAATATATCCAAAATACGTGAGACAAAGTCTTGCCATCCTCGCTTCTAAGGAGCTTTCTGGTTGTACTTCTTCCAAGACAGATTTTTCATTCTTCTGGTAGTCCCTGGGATAGCCAGTAGTCTTCGCCAACACAGAATTCAAATGCATCAAAAAGGGTAAAATCTTAGGCTATGGAATTCAGCAGACCTGGATTAAAGGCAATTAAAGACACAGCTCTACTACTTATTAGCTACATGACCTAGAAACTTTACTTAAATTCGTTAAGTTTTATTTTCCTTATCAATACAGTGGGTATAATGATAGCTTTCTAGCTGTTGGGAGGATTTCTAGTTGCCTAGAAGATTAAATAAAGAGGATGAAATGTGGTAGTATATGTAAAATGCTTAGGGAGTACCTGGTACCTAGTGATTATAGCATAAATGGTAAGTCTTAATGATAACAATATCAACATAAAATCTATGGGAACAACTTCAGCCACCACCACAACTACTCTTGCTATGGGTGAAGTGATCCCAGAAGAACCCACAATGCCTGACTTCCAGTGAAAGTCAGTAAATGTTAAGTAGACACACTGTATTTTGAATGAACCAAGATGCCCCTTGTCCACAGCCTACTTACATCACTGAGTGATTGTAGACACAGTCCTGAAGCATCCAGAGGGTGCCGAGTAGTAAACTACTCCATAAAGTCCTAGTGCACAGGCTTTTACTATGACCGGAGGAGGGGTGACTATTATCACCAGAACGCTATTTATGTTCCCGTTTAATTTGTGTAAGTAAATCTGAGCAAATACATTGTGCATTTAGTTTATGAAGGCTTCAAGGAAGAGATTAGTGCCGGGTAAATAGCAACATAAGGATCCGTGGTGGTACAGTCGTTAAAGCGCTTGGCTGCTAGCTGAAGTATTGATGATTTGAATCTACCAGCTGCTCTGCAGGAGAAAGATGTGGCAGTCTGTTTCCCTAAAGATTACAGCATAGGAAACCGTATGGGGCAGTTCTACTCTGTCCTGTAGGGTCGCTATGAGTCAGAATTGTCTCCATGGCAACAAGTTTAGTAGCAATATGCTAACGGTTTGATTAAACCTGTAGCTAGATACGATTCCTGTTCATCATTTCTCCCTTTGAAAGGACTCTAATGAGATCAATGGTAGACAAAAGTGGGCTATATGGAAAAGTGCCCTCTGACATTATTAAGAAAGACCATGGCTGAATGAACTGGTTTTATATCATGATGACTATCATAAAGAGAAATGCCATCTTATTTTTTTTATCATAAAGAGAAATGCCATCTTATTTTTTTCCATGTATTACCTAGATAATTAAATCCAGTGGTGCATTTTGTTTGTCTTATTAAAATCTTGACACATAGAACAGTGGGAGAGAAATTAAATAATCCATTCCTTTTTAATTCAAGGCAAGTGGTACTTTACTAATCCTAGATACTTGGGCTCTGCTATTTCAAAATGAAAGGCCTCTTTAAAATCATAAATTCTACAGCTCATTGTATACCAAAGAAATCCACAATCTACTTGGCTAGACCTTATACAAGTAGTGAGCCTCTTGACATCTGTTTGCAAATGCTCTCTTTCTGTTTACTTATACAAACTGTGCTGGTAAGAAATTAGAATTTTTGTTATAAAACACAGATTAGTTCTTTTAGTTCAGTGATAATGAAATCTAGAAGGAAAAGAGGCTACACTGAAGGGGAAGTGGGGGTAATTGCAGATTTTGTAAATCAATTCAATGTGGAACTTTGGAACCTGTTCCCAGAATCTAAGTTGATTAGATACTGTAACAATACATTGTTCAAATATAATAATGAGTGTGTGGAAATTGGCATTTATTTGACTATTCCTTCTCTGCTTGACAATGTTTTAAACCCCCCAAAACCAAACCCATTGCTGTCCAGTCGATTCTGACTCATAGCAATCTTATAGGGCAAAGTAGAACTGCCCATAGGGTTTTTAAGGAGTTGCTGGTGGATTCAAACTGCCAGCCTTTTGACTGGCAGTTGAGCTCTTAACCACTGCACTACCAGGGTTCCAACAATGTTTTAAAAGAATCTCTAAATATTATGTGCTAATAATATAAAATTTTCATTTCTGAGTCATTAAAAATCCAATTTCAGGAAAAATCAAGAAAGAGAGAGAGACAGGGAGACAAAGAAAAAAGGGAAGAGACTAATAAAATGGCGCTTAACCAATGTCCAGAGCAGTTATTTCTCAATTTAGCTTCTATCCTGTAGTGCAAAAAAAAACAAAGGAGAAAATATTGACGTTGTCAAGGGTTTCATTTTACTTGGATGCACAATCAATACCCATTAAAACAGCAGTCAAGAAATCAAAGGACACATTGCATCAGGCAAAACTGCTGCAACAGACTTCTTTAAAATGTTCAAAAGCAAAGATGTCACTTTGAGGATTAGGCATGCCTGACCCAAGCCACGTTGTTTTCAATCACCTCATATGTATGTGAAAGTTGGTCAATGAGTAAGGAATCCCGAAGAAGAATTGATGCCATTGAATTATGGTGTTGGTGAAGAATATTGAATATACCATGGACTGCCAGAAGAAGAAACAAATCTGTCTTGGGAGAAATACAGCCAAAATGCTCATTAGAAGCAAGGATGGTGAGACTTCATCTCACATGCTTTGGACATGTTATCAGGAGGAACCAGTCCCTGGAGAAGAACATCATTCTTGGTAGAGTAGAGGGTCAGCAAAAAAGAGGAAGACCTTC
Organism: Elephas maximus indicus; assembly: GCF_024166365.1. NCBI lineage: Eukaryota > Metazoa > Chordata > Mammalia > Proboscidea > Elephantidae > Elephas > Elephas maximus. Next base: position 34,633,227 of record NC_064830.1, read on the forward strand.
AATGAGATGGATTGTCACAGTGGCTGCAACAATGCACTCAAGCATAACAATGATTATGAGGATGGTACAGGACTGAGCAGTGTTTTGTTCTGTTGTATATAGGGTTGCTATGAGTAGGATTTGATTCGAAGAAACCTAACAACAAAAACCCAGAGCAGAACTGCCCCATGTGGTTTCCAAAGAGCGCCTGAGGGATTTGAACTGCTGACCTTTTGGTTAGCAGCCGTAGCACTTAACCACTATGCCACCAGGGTTTCCAACAACAAGTATAGTGCAAATCTGAAAGCAAATAGCGTTTGACTGCATCTCAGAAATAGGAAAGGGCTGTGTATCAGTCACCCCTCAAGAAGTCATGCCTATCCGGGGAGATGGCCCAGGCCCTTAAGAAGGGTCTGTTCATCTGTCAGCACACATTTCTCATGTCTGTCTTTCTGTCCAGAATAACGATGTCCTTACTTGCCTAGTGTGTCTTAACTGTTTTTATTGCTGTGTAAATCTTTCAAGATTTGGAATTTTTCCACTTGCAATCATATTGTCTTTAAGAAATTTGAACATGTTATGAGTACACGTTATCTTCAGCTGTGATGAGTTGATTCATTACTGAATGCTAGTTAGCCAAAGATAGAAGCAATTTTTATGCTATTAATCATGTTTTCCGCAAACTCTATAGTAGTTTTCAAAAACAGAAAATTATATCAAATATTTTATACTTGACTCTAATCTTAATGTTTGAGTGTCTTGTATTTCTTAGAGGAAAGCATAGCAAAATTTAAGAACAATGTAGATCTGTTCATTCATGGTTTTTTAAAGGAAGAAGTAGTTGTTGCATGTGTAACCTGAAAGGAAATCATTTAACATTAATAGGGAGATTTACATAAGATTTGATTAATTTTTGAGCTGGGAAAGGATCTTCTTAGTTATTCATTTTTGCTTTAATAAACTAGGAGTTAGGGAGAAGAGACTATGTTTTTCGGGTTAGAACCTCTGAACTAGAACACAGCCAGTCTTTGAACCTGGCCAATGAATCTCATTCTGATTGACCTTATGTCCACCTTCTACATGCTGATCAGGAGTGGTATCATTCACTATTTATGGAGTGTTCATTATGCATCACAAACTATGTGAGTCATTAAGGATATGAAGATAAGAACAAGGTAAATTTACACTCTTTGGGAGCATAGACAATGAATGAAGATAAACAAGTCTCTACTTCATGGTATGAGTTGGAATTGACTTGATGACAACTGGCTTGAATTTGGTGGTTTTATAACTCATGGTATGAGCAAAGGCAGCTCTAGGGCCCAGTTCAGACTCTTCTACTAGCTGAGTGACAGTAGAAAAAATACTTTGTTTTCTTATCCGTAAAGTGGGAATAATAAGAATTCTTACTGAAGAAGCTTCTCACAAAGGTCAAATAAAAATAGAATAGCAATGCCTTATAAATGGTTAAGCTGTGAATATGTAGGAGTTGTTTTAGGAAGGAAATTGGTATAGTGGTATGGATGGTGGTTTGAAGGTCACTAAACTCAGTTCAAATTTCAGCTCCACTGCTCAAAAATTATGCGAAATTGAGTTGTCATGAACACTAAGTAATTAATTCATTCATTTATTCATTCATCCATTTGACAAAGTTATTAATCACCTACTGTTAGACAGACACTGTTTTAGACGTGGGATCAGCAAACCATTTCATAAAGAGCCAGATAGTAAATATTTTAGGCTTTGTGGGCTGTATGGTCGCCTTCACAGCTACTCAGATCTGTTGTTATAGTTCAAAAGCAGTCATAGACAACTTGTAAATGAGTGAATTTACCTGTGTTCTAATAAAACTTTATTTACAAGAACAGGTGGTGGTCCAGATTTGGCCCGTGGGCTGTAGTTTGCTTACCCTTGCCTGTTCTAGATGTTAGACATGGCCTTTGATCACAGGATGGTTTTATTTTAGTGGACAAGAGAGGCAAAACTCCAGTAAACAAATAAGCAAGATAAGTCCATATATTCTTTCTATAATCACCTATGGAAAGAACTTTTGTACCTTTCAGTGCATGGCAGAGAGTAGGAGCATGGTGCATGCCTGTTGATACATACATATGCATAGATATTTTCTGCTTGGTCTCTGGTCTCTGGCACAATGCTCTCTTCAGTGTTGGATATGCAATTGGTGCTCAAAAGACGTTGGGTGAATTTGTAAATTTTTCCTCTCAAGTTGTGTGCCTCATCAGGATTCTGAGGCGACACATACTCCTAAATGCTGATCTCTGTCAACCATTTACTATTTTCCAAACTCTCAGAGGAGGCCATTGGTATTCAGATTTCAAGTGAACTGAGACTCTGAATCCATACCGGAAATCTGGAGATAAGGTAAGGTTGCCAGTGCTGGGCCTTTCAGAGCTGTTCTTGATGTCTCCCGCAAAAGTTCAGAAAATCTTACCAGAAAGGCAAAGAGAATTGCCTGTGCCTTTGTCCTAATAACTGCTGAGGTCACTATAGAAGGAAGAAAGTCAGCATAGATTAAAATGAATTTTCAAAATGCATTCTTGTGGCAGTGTCTGCTTTTGAGCAACAGGGACAAACTGACCATGAGATAACAAATTTTGTAACTACTACATTTCCAGACTTCTCTAAGTCTCATGTGACCATACAATTCAGCTCTTCTCTTATCCCCATTTTCCTCCTCAAAAGTAAATGGAAGCTGTGGGGATAAATGGAACCGCTTCAACTCTCCACATTCCTCTACCACATGGCCTGCAGGATATGGAGAATGCCATAGTGTATTGCTCAAATAGTGAAATTTTTTTATAAGAGAACAAATAATTCATTCATTCCAAAATTATTCATTTTAACAGATAAATGTCTCCTTGAGAGGTTGACGATTTCTTGGGGTTTGGAGATTGGGAAGTGTTTAAAATCAAAGTAATTTGAATTTAAAAATAAATGATTACATTATGCTTTTTATTTTTATAAATAATACTATTTTTAGAATTCAATCTACAATAATATATTATTATAAACATTAATAACACCAAACACATAATGACTACTAAGTCATGGGAAGGAACCCTAGTGGCACAGTGATGAAGAGCTCAGCTGCTACCCAAAATGTCGGCAGTTCGAACCTACCAGCTGCTCTGCAGGAGAAGGATGTGGCACTCTGCTTCTGTAAAGATTGACAGCCTTGGAAACCCTAGGGGGCACTTCTACCCTATCCTATAGAATCGCTATGAGCTGGAATTGACTGGGTGGCAGCTGGTTTGTTTTTGTTTAAGCCATGGCTTTTTCAGTTGCCTCATATGTGTGCTACAGCTGGGTAATGAATAAGAAGACCTAAGAAGAATTGATGCATTTGAATTATGATGGTGGTGAAGAATATTGAATATACCATGGACTGCCAGAAGAATGAAAAAATCTGTCTTGCCAAGTACAACCACAATGCTCCTTAGAAGCATGGGTGGTGAGACTTTGTCTTTTGTACTTTGGACATATTATCAGGAGGAACCATCATGCTTGCTAAAATATGGAGTCAGTGAAAAAGAGGAAGCCCCTTGAAGAGATGGATTGATAACGGTGGCTGCCACAATGGACTCAAACAGCAACAATTGCGAGGCTGGCATAGGACTGGGGACTGTTTCATTCTGTTGTACATAGGGTCACCATGAGTTGGAAGTGACTCAACGGCACCTAACAACAACAACATTGTAACATTTATATAGTCTGCTCCCGACAGCAACAGTCTTGGGGTTTTTTGGCTTGGACAGATTTAACCCTCTTTATGCGGTTTGCCATGAGTCGGTATCCACTCTGTGGAGGAAATGGTGGTTCAGTGGTAGAATTTGCACCATTCTTGCAGGAGACCTGGGTTTGATTCCTGGCCAATGCACTTCATGCACAGCTACCACTCGTCTGTCAGCAGAGACTTGTGTGTTACTATGATGCTGAACAGGATTGAGTGTAGCTTTGAGACTAAGGTGAACTAGGAAGAAAGGCCTGATGATCTACTTGCAAAAATCAGCCAGCAAAAATCCTATGGATCACAGTGGTCCAGTCTGCAACAGATCACGGGATGGTGGAGGACCAGGCATCGTCTCGTTCCATTGTTCATGGGGCCACCATGATTCAGGGGCCGACTCCATGATAGGTAACAACATCTGTCTTCGAGATGGATGCTATTATATTCCCATTTTGCAGATGAGACAACTGTAGCACATAAAGTTTACACAAACTGACTTAGAATACAAAGCTAGGAGCTGGGCTGCTAACTGAAAGGTTGGTGGTTTGAGCCTACCAGCCACTCCATGGGAGAAAGATTACAGCTTTGGAAACCCTATGAGGCATGTCTGCTCTGTCCTGTAGGGCTGCTATGAATCGGAACTGACTCAACAACGATGGACTTGGTTTTGGTTTTTTAGTCTGCCTTAGTAGTTCTGGCTTATGAAGCTATTTTTCAGTTCTCATGACAACAGAGAGATAGGGATTGGACCCTGGGCATGATTACAATTTACACATAAGTACATAATGTGAATAAGTTAGTCTTATTTAGGCAATAACAATGATTTTTCTCAGAGACCTTTTTAATACTGGTCACAGTTAAAACAGCCCCATTGGTAATCTTAATTATATTTCATGGAAATACATTTTGAAAGCTATGGTTTGAGCACTTGTGTCTCAATCTGTGATAATGAGCTATATCATGGATGCTCCCCAGAGGTATTTGAAGAATTTACTGTGAGTTCTTAACTGAGAGTTTCCCCAGAAGAGTGTTAGGGAAAATTACATGTTTTCCTCCACTTGGGTCATATCAGTACTTTCAGAGATAAAAATTGTGAAAATCTGGGGGTGGGAAGGGAAGTATAAAATGTCTGGACACAGTAGGCTCTAAAAATCTGCATGATTATTATTATTTTTATTAGGAAATGTAAAATAGTAGAACCAAATGTATTAAGAACCAATCCAAGTCCTCACCATCGTCTACTAGGGCCTTCCAATCTTACCTTTGCTGGTTTCAGCCTCCTTTGCTGTCATTCTCCCTGCTGCCTCACTCCCTGCTCTCCAGGCACATGGACCTCTTGCTGTTCTGTCCTGCTTCAAGGCTTTAGCATTTCCTCTGCTGGTATCCCTGCTCCAGGAAATCTTCAGGACTCTCACTGCTCAGTTGTCATCTTATCAGAGTGGTCTTGCCTAAGCACTCTCAACTGAACTGGCCCTCAGGCCCACCTCCTTCCTAAGTCCCTCCCTGGGCTTTGTTGTATTTCATAGCCGGTAATAACCAATCAACCAAACTGTTGCCATTGAGTGGATTCCGACTCATAGTGACCGTATAGGACAGAGTAGAACTACCCCCATAGAGTTTCCAAGGAGCATCTGGTGGATTTGAACTGCTGACCTTTTGGTTAGCAGCCGTAGCACTTAACCACTATGCTACCAGTGTTTCCAGCAGGTAATCGTGTGTACTTATTTGTTTATTATCTATTTTTACCACCTAGAAGTGAGTTTAATGAGAACAGAGACTTTTGTTTGTTTACTAGCATATCCCCCATGCGAGGAAGGTGCCTGGAGACCTAATGAATATTTGTTGATGAATGAACCCATGATGAAAGGAGAGGGATGCAAATGAATAACATTTCCTTCCAGGCTTGCTGAGAATTTCCTGAGAAATGTAGCAGTGACCACTGGGTGGCCACAGTTGCCTTCACCATCCATGTCCAGTCACTCTCACTGACAAAATACTGCACCAGAGAGCTTTTTAAGCCATCATTCTTCTGAGTGGGGGGCTCAGGTTGTTTGTCTTGTTTCTCATTGCCCATGGGAAATGAGCATTTAATTGACCTCATTAGATTATACTTAGCATGCATTTGGAATCCATCATTCATTCATTTGTTCACTCAAGCATTTACCTAGCACCCTTTGCATGCCAAATGCTTACAGGACAGAGATGAATGCTCTAGGGTCCCTGCGTCCAAGGGCCTGGCCCAGCTCTGTGAGAGGAGGCAATTGAAGAGCAAGTGACAGTGCTTGCTGGTTAGAACTCAGACAGTGAGAGTCGAAAGCCAGCCTATAGGGGGCAGTGTGAGAGTATAGACTTCCCAAACAAAGTGACAAACAAATATAATTTTGAAAGAAATCAAAAGTTATCCAGGAGGAAATGGTAGAAGTTGTTCTTTTATATAAAAATTTTGTGGACCCCTGATGTAGAGGGTATTCTAGTTTTAATTATTAAATTCTTTAGTTTTCACTCACTTTCCATTTGCTGTCAGTGTTATAACTTTCATTTGTTTTGTGGCTCTAAACACTATAAGCTTCAAGCTCACTGTTGTAACCCCAGGTCTAAGGTAGTGGCTGACACATACTAAAACCAAAACCCAAGCCTGTTGCTGTCAAGTTGATTCTGAGTCATGACGACCCCTACTAGGCTCTCCACAATATCTAATAGAAGTTGAGTGCTGTAAACTATTGTTATGTCTATCCCCTCTTTTCTACTGTATTTTATATCCTCAAGGCAGTTATTACATGGGAGAGAACTTCATTCCCAAAGGCATCCTGTGCAGTGCTTTGAATAGTGAATGTGCTCATGCTTCGTAAAAGTTGTGGCAGTGAGCTGGGTGCACAGTAGTTGTCCTGCTGCCTGCTGAAATCCTTTAGATGTAGGAAGTTTATCAGTGGAGGAATTCCTAAAGTATGTTTGGATGCTTCAAGATGAAAGACTCAAGATAAAAAGCAATTTTTAATCTTAGGGCTCAAGGCAAAAAAAAAAAAAATGCGAAGATTGTAGTACAGGGAATGTCTTCTTGCAAAGACTAGATGAACCTAGTGCATCAGGGATGCTGACATATGGTAAGAAGCAGTGTCTTGTTTATGTGCCCATAAATTCCAAATCTATATATTTCAGTCCTGACTTCTAAACTAATATATCCAACTGCTTACTTGATGTCTCCACTGGATGTTTTATAGACATTTCACATTGAACTTATCCAAAAGTCAATTCTTAAAATTTTCCCTCCAAGCCTGCTTCTCTCACAGTCTTCCCTGTCTCAACAATACTATCAAAAATTACTTAAGGTGAAAACCAATAACTTCATTAAAAAAATACTTATGTTCATCAGAGGACTTCTTTTAAAAAATGAATAAACAACCTACAGATTGGGAGAAGAGTTTTGGGAACAATATATCCAATAATGATCTAACTATATGTGTATATATATATATATATCTTCTGCAACTTAACAAAAACCTATCAAAAAATGGGCAAAGGATTTGAACAGGCATTTCATCAAAGAGGATATTCAGATGGCTAACCAGCTCATGAAAAGATGCTCAACATTAGTCATTAAATCAAAAAACAAACCTTTTGCCATCAAGTTGATTTGGACTCATAGAGACTCTATAGAATAGAGTAGAACTGCCCCATAGAATTTCCAAGGAGGAGCCAGTGGATTTGAACTACCAACCTTTTGGTTAGCAGCCATAGTTCTTAACTACTGTGCCATCAGGACTCCATTAGCCATTAGCCATTAGAGAGATGCAAATTAAAACTACCATGAGATACAACCTCACCCCAGATAGAATGGCAATGATCAAAAAATAGAAAACAGCAGTTGGTAAGGCTGTGGAGAAGCTGAAACCCTCATTCATTGCTTGTGGGAATGTAAAATGGTACAGCCTCTGTGGAAAAGTGTGGTGGTTCCCCAAAAGCTGAACATATGACCCAATAATCTCAATCCTAAGTATATACCCAGAAGAAGTGAAAGCGAGAGTGCAAACAAAAATCTACACACTAGCATTATTTGCAGCACTTTTCACAATAGCCAAAATGGAGAGATAACTGAAATGATGATAGGATAGATGAAAGGATAAACTAAATATGGTGTAGACACACAATGGAATACTACTTAGCCATAAAGAGAAATGAAGTCCTGATGTATCACGGATGAACCTTGAAAACATCATGCTGAGCAAAATAAGTCAGTTGCTAAAGGACAGATATTGTATGATCTCACTTACAGGAAATAAGCACGTATATAAACACCAAAGATAATTAGTGGTGACTAGGGGGAAAAGGGACATTTTGCTTAGGGGGCATTGAATTTATGGTAATGGTAGTGGAATAATTTGGAAAGGTATAACTTGAAGGATGTAATCAATGTACCTGAATTGTACATGCAGAAATTATTGTGATGACATATATTTTGTTACGTATATTTTCACCACAATGACTTTTTTTTTTAAAGTAGTCATTCTGATTCTTCCCTTTTTCTCATCACTCTGTGTCTCATCTCATTTATGAGCAAGTCCTTCACTTTACCTCCAAATTATATCCAATATCACCTCTTCTCTCCACCTTGCATTCTGCTTCCTTCCTAGACCTCTGTTGCATCTTTTTGTGGACCCCTGCAAAGGCCTCCTATGAGCTTCCTGCTTTCATTCCTACCCCTCTATCTTCTATTATCCAGATGACAGGCAGCATGATCTTTTTTATTATATTTTGAGCATGTATAAATTATAAAAAAAAATATATAACACATACCTAAAAATCTATCACCCAATTTAATAAATCATTAAAAAAAAATGAAAACTTCCGAACGCTTTGATCATTTATTCATTTCCCCACTATTCTCAATTTGGTGAATGTCATTCCTATTATTATGTTTATACTTCTGCAATACAAAGTGCTGAACAAGATATAGAATTATTTTGCATGCCGTTAATATTTATAATTATTAATTGTATCACACTGTTTGAATCAAGTAGTTTTTCTTTTCCCAGTCTTATGTATTTGTTTATCTACTGAGTCTAATTTTCTTTTCACTCTTGTATTTCACTATATATCATACTACAATTTATTTATTCCTTTTTATTTTGATGAATATTTAGGTTGTTTTCAAATTTTTACTATACATGAAAAATGTAATGAAACTTCTTGTCTGCTTCTTTGTGCACATGTTCAAGAATTTCCATAGCAGCCCCCAGACACCATTCAGTTCAGTAATGAAATCACTCCTGAAGTTCACCCTTCAGCAACAGATTGAACGGGTTCGTAAAACAAAACAAAACAAAACAAAAGAGGCAGACCAGCCCTGGGGCAAGGACTAGAAGGCAGGAGGGAACAGGAAAGCTGGTAATGGGGAACCCAACCCACGTTTGAAAAGGGAGAGTGATGATATGTCGTGGGGTTGTTAACCAATGTCATAAAACAATATGTGTGCTAACTGTTTAATGAGAAACTAGTTTGCTCTGTAAAAACTCATCTAAAGTACAATAAAAAAGAAATTTCTGTAGGGCAGCAATTTTCAAACGTTTTTTAATATGACCACAGTAAGAAATACTTTTACATCATGACCATGTGTGTGTTGTGTTAATAATGTAGGCGTTTGTATGGTTGGAACTGAAATTTCATGAAATAATGCTTGCCTTGAATACTTGAAATGTGCTCAGATAATTTCTTATTCTACAGTAGGCTATGTTATGCTTTTCTATTGTATTCTTACTTATGAAAATATTGTTCCTGGCTTCCAACATTTTATCTTATCATTAATGAGGAAACACCATCAATCTAAAGAATATTATTCTATGTCATGCACTAGGAGCAGAATTGCTGAAGTATATATGTCTATACTAGATATTCCCCTATTACTTCCCAAAGTAGTTGTAGTAATTTATACTCCCACATGCTCAATTATTCTTAGTATTGCCCAACTCTTTAACTTTTGTCAATACGATGGTTGTAAAATGTATCTTGTTTTAATGAACATCTTCCTAATTAATGTTGATTTTGAGCATATTTTATATGCTCTATCTAAAACAAGGTGGATTGACACAGTGGCTTCAACAATGGGCTCAAGTGTAACAACAGTGAGGATGGAGCAGGACTGGGCAGTGTTTCGTTCTGTTGTACATAGGGTTGCTATGAGTCAGAACCGACCCAACGGCACCTAAGAACAACAACAATCTAAATTTCTGCAGTAGTATCCCAGCACATTTGAATAAAATTTTATCTCTTTACTATGTTCGACAGGTTCTGCAAGTCTTTCCCTCTCCTCCCCCACTTTGATCTCATTTTACATCATTATTTCTTTATGTTCCTCCAATCCACCAAGCTTATTCCTCTTTGTTTCTGTTTCCTGCAATGCTTTCTTACAGATTTTTGCAACTTGATAACTATTTTTACTCTGGTTTAAGTTCAGGTAATACATCACAGACAGACTTTCTCTACCTTAAAAAAAAAAAAAAAAAAAAGGCTCTTACTACTCCACACAACCCACTTACAATCCTAGACTCTTTATATTTTGATTTCTAATAGCTATTGCTTTGTTGTTGTTGTTAGGTGTCATCGAGTCAGTTCTGACTCATAGCAACCCTATAGAGAACAGAGTAGAACTGCCCCATAGGGTTTCCAAGGAGCAGTTGGTGGATTTGAACTGCCAACCTTTTGGTTAGCAGCTGAGCTCTTAACCACTATGCCACCAGGGCTAAACTGGACAACCACATGGTCTACTATGCCTGGAATGATAAACTGAAGAGAAATGGTATCACATTACCCTCAAAAAAAAAAAAAATTCAAGATCTATCCTAAAGTACAATGCTGTCAGTGATTGATAGGATAATAGCCATATGCCTATGAGGAAAACCAGTTAATACAACTGTTATTCAAGTTTATGCACCAACCACTAATGCCAAAGATGAGGAAATTGAAGGTTTTTACCAACTTCTGTGCTCTGAAATTGATCAAACATATAATCAAGATGATTGATGTATACTGGTGATTGGAATGTGAAAGTTGGAAACAAAGAAGAAGGATCAGTAGTTGGAAAACATTGTGTTGGTGATAGAAATGACACCGGAGATCACATGATAGAAGTTCCCAAGAACAACAGTTTATTCATTGGAAATACCTTTTTTCAACAACATAAATGGCAACTATACACCCCTGGTGGTGTAGTGGTTAAGTGCTACGGCTGCTAACCAAAAAGTCGGCAGTTCAAATCCACCAAGTGCTCCTTGGAAACTCTATGGGGCAGTTCTACTCTGTCCTATATAGGGTTGCTATGAATCGACTTGACAGCAATGGGTTTTTTATACACGTGGACCTCACTGGATGAAATACATAGGAATAAAATTGACTATATTCGTGAAAAGAGATGATGGTGAAACTCAGTATCATTAGTCAGAATAAGGCCAGGGGCTGACTGCACAACATACAACCATTGCTCAAATGCAAATTCAAGTTGAAGTTGAAGAAAATTAAAAAGAGTCCACAGAGCCAAAATATGACCTTGAGTATATCCCACCTGAATTTACAGACCATTTCACGAATAGATTTGATGCATTGAACACTAATGACTGAAGACCAGATGAATTGTAAGATGACATCAAAGACATCATATATAAAGAAAGCTCAAGATCACTAGAAAGACTGGAGAGAAAGAAAAGACCAAAATGAATGTCAGAAAAAAACTCTGAAATTTGGTCTTGGATGTAGAGTAGCTGAAATGAATGGAAGAAATGAAAAAGCAGAAGAGTTGAATAGAAAATTTCAACTTCAGAAGACAAAAGTAAAGTATTATAATGAAATGTGCAAAGACCTAGAGATAGAAAACCAAAAGGGAAAACACTCTCACCATTTCTAAAGCTGAAAGAACTGAAGAAAAAACTCAAGCTTCACCCATTTTCAGAAGGTAGCATATGATCAAGAACTGATGGTACTGAAGGAAGAAATCAAAGCTACACTGAAGGCCTTGGTGCAAAACAAGACTCCAGGAATTGACAGAATACCAAGTGAGATGTTTTAGCAAACAGACGTAATGCTGGAAGTGCTCACTCATCTATGCTGAAACATTTGGAAGACAACTCCCTGGCCAACCAACTAGAAGAGCTCCAAAGAAAAGCGATCCAACAAAATACAGAAATTACTGAAAAATATCATTAATATCACATGAAACTAAAATTTTTCTGAAGATAATTAAAAAATGATTGCAGTAGTATATTGACAGCGAACTCAGCAATTCAAGCTGGGTTCAGAAGAGGACGTGGAACAAGGGATATCATTGTTTATGTCAGATGGGTCTTGGCTGAAAGCAGAGATACCAGGAAGATGTTTGCCTGTGTTTTATTGATTATACAAAGACATCTGACTGTAAGGATCATAGCAAATTATGGATAACATTGCAAAGAATGGGAATCCCAGAATACTTAATTGTACTAATGAGAAACCTATACTTAGACCAAGAAGCAGTTATTCGTACAGAGCAAGGGGATACTATGTGATTTAAAATCAAGAAAGGTGTGCATCAGGGTTGTATCCTTTCACCATACTTATTCAATCTCAGGCTGAGCAAATGATCTGAGAAGCTGGACTATACAAAGAACAAGGCATCAGGATTGGAGGAAAATGGATTATTACAACCTGTGATATGCAGATGACACAAATTTGCCTGCTGAAAGTGAAGAGGACTTAAAGCACTTAGTGATGAAGATCAAAGACTACAGCCTTCACTATGGATTACACCTCAAAATAAAACAAAAATCCTCACAACTGGACCAATAAGCAACATTATGATAAATGGAAAAAAGATCGAAGTTGCCAAAGATTTCATTTTACTTGGATTCACAATCAATCAATGCCCTTGGAAATCAAAGGACATATTGCATTGGGCAAATTTGCTGCAAAAGATCTCTTTAAAGTGTTAAGAAAGCAGAGATGTCACTTTGAGAACTAAAGTGTGCCTGAACCAAGCTATAGTCTTTTCAGTTGCCTGATAGGCATGCGAAAGCTGGACAATGAATAAGGGAGCCCGAAGAAGAATTGATGCATCTGAATTATGGCATTGTCGAAGAATATTGACTATACCACAGACTGCCAGAAGAATAAACAAATCTGTCTTGGAAGAGGTATAGCCAGAAAGCTCCTTAGAAGGGAGGATGTCAATACTTCGTCTCATGTACTATGAACATGTTATCAGGAAGGACCAATTCCTGGAGAAGGACAGAGGGCCAGGGAAAAAGAGGAAGACTCTCAAGAAGATGAATTGACACAGTGGCTGCAGCAATGGGCTCAAGTATAGCAACAATTGTGAGGATGGTGCAGGACTGGGCAGTGTTTCCTTCTGTTGTACGGAGGGTTGTCATATGTCTGGACAGCACCTGACAACAAGAACAGAGTCTCAGTTGAAATTTCCATTATAACATTCTGATACCTATGATAAAACATTGCAGGTGGAGAAGTTGGAGTTTTACTTCTACTTAGAAAATGACAGTCAAATGAGATGATGCTTGAGGGGAGATTATGTTACAACATGATTAGTGGTTCTCTATATACGTATAAGGGCTGGACACTGAGGGCAAATTACCTCTCAAATCAGGTAAACATTAAAAAATGAAGAGACTGGCTTAATATTGCTGATGAATTGGCTGAATTTCTTCCAAGACAAACTTGTTCGTTCTTCTGGCAGTCTGTGGTATATTCAGTAGTCTTCAACAACACCGTAATTCAAAGGCACCAATTCTTCTTTGGAATTCTTTATTCATTATTCACCTTTCACATGTATATGAGGTGATTGAAAACGCCATGGCTTGGGTCAGGCGCACCTTAGTCCTCAAAGTGACATCTTTGCTTCTCAACACTTTTAAGAGGTCTTTTATAGCAGATTTGTCCAATGCAATATGTTTAATTTCTTGACTGCCACTTCCATGGGCATTGATTGTGGACCCAAGTAAAATGAAATCCTTGACAACTTCAATATTTTCTCTGTTTATCATGATGTTGCTTATTAGTTCAGTTGTGAGGATTTTTGTTTCCTTTATGTACTCAAGGTCATGCTTTGGCTCTTATTGGACTTGTTTTAATTTTCTTCAACTTCAACTTGAATTTGCGTATGTGAAATTGATAGTCTGTTCTGCAGTCCTTGTTCTGACTGATGATATTAAGCTTTTGTTTTGTCTCTTTTCTACAGATATAGTCAATTTGATTCTTGTGTTTTCCAACCAGTGAGGTCCATGTATATATCTGCCATTAATGTTGTAGAAAAAAAGGTATTTCCAATGAGTAAGTCATTGGTCTTGAAGAATTCTATCATGTGATCTCCAACATAGTTTCTGTCACCAAGGCCATATTTTCCAACTACTGATACTTTTTTTTTTTGTTTCCAACTTTCTCATTCCAATTACCAGTAATTATCAACGTATCTTAATTGCATGATTGATCAATTTTGGAGTGCAGAAGTTGGTAAAAATCTTCAATTTCCTCACGTTCAGCATTAGTGGTTGGTGCATAAATTTGAATACTAGTTGTATTAACTGGTCATTTTTGTATGTGTATGGATATTATCTTATCACTGACAGCATTGTACTTCAGGGTGAATCTTGAAATGTTCTTTTGGACAATGAATGTGATGCCATTCCTCTTCAATTTGTCATTCCTAGCATAGTAGACCATACGATTATCTGATTCAAGGTGGCCAATATCACTCCATTTTCAGCTCACTAATGCATAGGGTATTAATCTTTATGCGCTCCATTTCATTTTTGACTACTTGCAATTTTCCTAGATTCATACTTCATACATTTCATGTTCTGATCACTAATGGATGTTTGTAGCTGTTTCTTCTCATTTTGAGTCATGCCATATCAGCAAGTGAAGGTCCTGAAAGCTTTACTCCATCCACATCATTAAGGTTGACTTTACTTGGAGAAGGCAGCTCTTCCCCAGTCATATTTTGAGTGCCTTCCACCCTGAGTGGATCATCTCACTCATTCAGACGGATGCATGGTGGCAGTTCTGGTTAGGATATAGACATTTGCAAGACTGCGGCTTTTACTCTAACAATAAGAACAAGCTAGACAATCCTCAGAACCATGGTTATTTTAAAGCCGTCATAGAGTTAAGGATGCCAAAATTTTAAATGAGCTAAATTCCAGAAATAGCTACATACCAGGAAAGAAGAGACTCGCGGCTGCTTTCAATCCTGATAGAATGGTAGAAGGATCCTGAATAGACCAATGTCGGGATAAGGAGAAATTTTAATGAACTTTCAATGGCCATATGTGGGCTGGCTGTCATGAAAATTAAAATACTGAGAAATACTGAGGACAACCCTCGTCACAGAATGAGCCTGCACCTACTCATCAACTCTTTCTCATGCACGGGCAAAGTAGGTGGAAGGCTAGGGAGAGGGCAGAGATGCTAAACAAGATCCCACTGAGTCATAAAGGTCATTCCCAATGTGCAAAAAGTAGTCCATGAAAGTCTGGGAACAGGGTAGGAGAACTGAGAGATTCAGACAGAGCACACAGAGCTTTGACTGAATGTAGAGAGGCTTGCAGAAATTTGTGGATGGTGCGGGAAAACTGAAAGAAATCCTTCTGATGTGCAACAGGCCTTTACAGAGGGCACTATAGTAGCCCACCGAAGGCTGGGGACAGGGAATCATTAGAAAGGTGAATATTCTGAAGCAGGAATATTCACCCAGGGCAGGAACCAAGACTACAAAGAGAACTCAGTGACTCAAAAGACTGGTGGCCAAGCTGTAAAATGGTGAAACAATTCCATTGTTTAGAAATCTTAAGGCAGGACTATAAAGCTTTATAAAGCTTAAGGTGTTCTCCAAAGTCTTGCTATCCTCAGATTTCAAGCCCTGTTGCAGAGAAAGTCCTGATCCTTTCCTCTAATCATTTGAAGCCAGTGGTGAACTGTCTAACCAGAGCTGCAACAGAGCCCAGATCTAGATCAAAGCTGGAACGGACTGACACAACACATTTCTCTTCCCTGCTTCTCCCTCTAAGTACATTTACACACTTGTGATTGAAGAGAGGAACAGCATACAGTTTTCTGGAGTAAATATTATTAACTTCAATTTCTATTGCTTTTTTGCACATAGTATCTACCATCTAATAAAAATTTATGAAAAATGTAATCGAACCCAAAACCCACTGCTGTTGAGTGGATTCCATTTTCATGCTTCTTTACATTTTGTGGGTCCTGATGGTACAGTAGTTAAGCACTCGGCTGTTAACCAAAAGGTCAGTGGTTCGAACCCACCAGCTGCTCCATGGGAGAAAGATGTAAAAGTCTGCTTCTGTAAAGATTACAGCCTTAGAAACCCTGTGGGACACTTCTACTCTGTCCTATAGGCTCCCTATGAGTTGGAATTGACTCAAGGGCAGTAGATTTAGTTGTTTTTTGTTTTGTTTTGTTTTGTTTTTACTTGCTTTATTAAGTTTTCTTCTACAATAATACTAAAAAAGACATTTAAATTTTGTGTTTTAGTTACATTGCTAATAATTCTGACACTGTTTTGGGGACAGGAGACTTAGATGATTTTGTGTAGTGAGGAATTGCTGGATCCTTTCTAAGTCATAAGGATTACATTAATTCAAGGACTAATACTCTAGTCTCTTTCCTTAAGAGCAGGGTGAAAATAGAATCTAAACTCTGAGTCTCAATTTCTTCATATGTAAAATGGGGATAATAAGCGTTTCTATTTTTTATGGGTTTTATGTTATAATATTGTTATAATTAAATGAGGTAATGAAATAACGCAGTCAGCATAATAGTTTGTTATTCGATGAACTTGTTGACATGTATTGTACTTGCTGTATCCTCACTCAGTGTTTCCATATCATTTTGACATTCTTTTATTGTAGTACCTTACAGCATTTTAACTCCATTTTGTAAATATGCCTATGTATTTATTATGTGAGGGCTGGAATCTCTCTTGGAAACCCTGGTGGCATAGTGGTTAAGAGCTACAGCTGCTACCTAAAGATCTGCAGTTCAAATCCACCAGGCGCTCCTTGGAAGCTCTATGGGGCAGTTCTACTCTGTCCTATAGGGTCGCTGTGAGTCGGAATCGACTCAAAGGCAGTGGGTTTTGGGTGTGACCAGAGATAGCTTAAGCCATCACCCAAAGTGAGGCAGCTGAGCTGGGGAAAAAAAGAGGGTCATTTAATTTCTTTGTTGCTTTTGAGTGATTTATCTGCTGTTTGGCAAAGTCTGGTCAGTGTAATATGGGAAAACCCTTACCTTTCTTTCTATCTAAGCATTTTACATGCTATATCATTTAATCCTCATATCAATCTTACATGGTCAGTGATGTCATTCCCAGTGTGTGTTATCGTTAGGTGCCATCGAGTCCATTTTCAACTGATGGTGATCCCATGTGACAGAGTAAAACTGTCGCATAGGGTTTCCTAGGCTGTAATATTTATGGGAGCACATCACCAGGCCTTTCACCCGGGGAGCCATTGGGTGGGTTCTAACCACCAACCTTTCGGTTAGCAGTTGAGTGCTTAATCTTCATGCCACCAGGGAAATTATGGCAACCAGAGTTTAAATAAATTGTCCAAGGTATTGCAGGTGTTCTGTGAAAGAGCTGGGACTTGTGCACAGTTTGACTCCAAAATGAATCTTCTTAGCAACTCTGTGAGACCTTCTTCTTTTATGCCCCTTAACATTCCCCATTTGAGCTCTTGTCTTCTTTACTTGTGCTGTAACCTTTTCTCCAACCCTGAAATGTTTTTTGTTTTCGTTTCCACTGTATATTTAAGTGCCAGTCAATGACTATTGGAAGAGGAACTAATCTCTTTTATAGCACCATCGTATTGCTTGCTTGTCACAAGACTCCCCGTGATCTTTGGGGATGAAATTCAATTTCTGACATTCATTGCCCTTTAAGTTTGACCTCTGGTTGCATTTTCAGTATTCTTTTGTAATGGACTTTTTCTGATAACCTATGCTATATCGGTATCTAGTCACTTGAAACTTCCAAAATATCCCATGTTTTCTCTGCCCTGTGCCTATGCTGTTTCTGGTGCCTGGATAATCCCCTTTAAAATGTCTTTTAGGAAGCCTTCACTGACAACATCAAGCCAAGTTTCTTCTATTTCTTCACACTTCATGAATCACTCTGTCAAAGACCATTTTACATTCTACTGAATATTTCCATTTACTCTTCTGAATTTCCAAAGAGGTTGTGAACATATTGAAGAGAGGAGCTATGATCAATTCAGTTTAGTATTCCCAGTGCTGAACATAGGACCTGGCTTATAATAAAACTAGTTGCTATCAAGTTGATTCTTACTCATGGTGACGCCATGTGTATCAGAGTAGAACTGCACACATAGGGTTTTCAATGGCTGATTTTTTGGCAGTAGATCACCAGGCCTTTCTACTGGGTGGGCTCGAACCTCTAACCTTTTGGTTAGCAGCTGAAATTCATAATAGGCACATAATAAATGCTTGATGAAAACACAACTTGAGTCTATTCTATTAATTCTTTTAACAACAATGTATAGAGTGTCTATTACGCACCAAGTCCTATGCTAGGCACTGAGGATGCTGTGATAAAAGATGTAGCCAGTGCTTTTAAGTAGCTTACAGACTAGGCAGAGAAACAGATATTTAAACAAATAATGTAGAAATGTGCTACAGGTTAACATGGATGAATGTGTACTACTGTGGAAGTGCCGGTTAAAATGCCTGCAAGAACAGAGAATTTTTGCCCGACAGTATAGAGTACATTCCATTCCACAATCTCGAGCATCCTCTTTTGCTCTAAGGTAAAGATCAGCAAAATGTTATGGTGAAACCTGCAAAAGCCAGAACTCGACAGTACTGCCTTGTTTTTTCAGGTCTCGGAAGTTTTCCACCTTTGACAGGCTGCAGTCTTACCACTTTTCTATTGCTCTCTATTGGTGGAAAATGTTTGGGTTTTCCTTCTCTGACAGATTTCTACCTTACATGGGTTCTGGCTTTCACAGGTTTTACAGTCCACTGATATCATTAGTTCTAGTATCACTCTGCTTAAGCATTTGATCTTGGGGAAATGATTTACTCTCTTTGTGTCTCAGGTTCCTTATCTGTAAAGTGTGGGTAATAAATGTACTTGCTTACTTCATAGGATTGTTGTGAGCGTAAAATGTGATAAAGCATTAGAACAACATCTTCTACTTTATTGAAATTATCACTGTGGTCCTCAGAAAACCAGCTATGTCCGTAACTTTGAGATGGGCCTTTGTTGAAGACACTAGAATACATACTAGCAGGTCCAGGCCTATATTCATCTTCATACTCGTGGCTTAGAGATTTGGAATTGGGGCTTATAAATAAAGTAGGAAAGAAAAAGGAGCCTCCGGTTGGATTGACTGGGAAAGCACCCATGTTGAACTGATGGGAAGTTAGAAATGAAACAGCAAAGATATCCTAGAAATTGCTGCTGAAAGCACTGGAAATGCTTCCTGATTCCTGGGATCGGGAAAAAAGAAAAAAATATTTTCCTCAATCTAATAGTAAGAGAACTGTCATGCTACAATTCAGCTTTCTCAACTAGATGAGAAAAGCAGACTCAAAAGCTTTCCAATGCCTTGAATAGTTAGTGAAAGATGTGAATCTGATAGAGTCCCCTGGTCCCGGTTTGTAGCCTCATTATGCTTTCTCTGGAATTTTGTGAATTCCTCTTACACGCACAGAGATTGGTGGATACAGCCCTGGCTCATCACAGCCAAGTCCACCACATGTTCCCTTCTGGGAATTTTCTCCAACTCCTGCATAAATGGCACAAACCTTTAGTTGTAATCTCACAAACACTTATATCATTTCCCTCCACCATTCTCAAGACTTGAAAGTTGCATTTGTCAACTCTTCAATTAACTCCCACATTTAGAATTCCTATGTCATTTGCCTTACATCTTCTAAGTTTATAAATGTATTTTGTTCCAGGGATGAACAATCGGACATAACTAACTTATTTTGCCTGGAGAGAGAGGACTCTTGGTAGCAATCTCCCTCTGGACCATTCTAGTATTCCTAGCTTCTTCTTGATTTAGAGTCTGTCACTGTGCATGTAGACCCATTGTTCTCAGAAAGAAACCTGATATTCTCAAACAGCTCCAAACACCTTCACTGGCAGCCTCCCCATTTCACTTTCCCTTTTCTCACCCCACAGCCTCAAAGGACTAACCCCACACATTTCCCCTACACTTCTTGGCCTAGCACTGCTCTACTCCTCCATCTTGGCCTCCCCCTACCCCCTCCCGGTGACTTCAGGCTGTAAAATGCTATAGTATCTTCTGGCTTGGGCTGCTTATCTGGCCCCAAATTCTTTCCTTCTCCCTCTTAAGACATTGAGGAAGAAGGAATGCTCATTTATAATATTATACTTCTCTAGCTTTTTTCTCCAGGCTCGTTTAGATGACATTTTTGCTCATGCTGCCATAAAATTGAAATGTCCTTTTCTCACTTGCTCCAGGAGATGTGGCATTTCCCCAGAATTAGTTGGGATAAGATCCTTCGGCTGTTGCATAGGATGAGAAATAGTTTGAATAAAGTTGGTGATGGGCTGTATATCAAAACAAGGAGAAGTGGGAGGCACAGGCTGCTTTGAAGACAGCATCCTCCTTCCAAAATGGAATTTCTGGCACAGTCTTCAAGTTCTTGAGTTTCCTTTTCTCTTTTATTCCCAGGACTGTAGGAAAGAGTGATTTCATATTGTTTGGGCTTCTCACCACTGCTTTATTGTCCTGCCATGCATTGTAACAAGCTATATGTGAAACCCGAACCTCATACAAAGTTCAGAATCAGGAAAACATGTTCAATGACTATTCTAATTTCTCTGAACCAGATAGGAAGTCATGTTAATAATAGCATCATAGACTGGCTGTGCTTTTATACCTTCCTAAAGCACTTTCACACACATTTTGATTTGACTTCAAAAACCAGCTTACCTATGTTCTTCCCAAGTGTTAGCATCTGGCCAAGGTCTGCAGTGTGTTCAGACGAGGACCCACCCTCACCTCCTAGAGTAAAAACAACCAAATCAAAACCAACTAACAGAGGAAACTTAGATATGCAATTGTTTCTATAAGATGGAGATAATAGTACTTGCTGATAAAATATTGTAGGAATTAGAGTTCCAATCATAGAGACTGGTCTGCACAGAGTTGGCACTCAATACATGGTTATTATTATTGTTACTAGAAGGCTTTCATATTTTCACTCACTTGGTACTCACAACCATACTGTGAGGATTGCAATTGTATCATAAGAGGAAATTGGGTCCAGAGAGTCCCAAGTTACATAGGAGGTATGGAAGTCAGAACTCAAACCTAGTTCAATCTAATTTTGCTCTTTCCAGTACACCACACTGCCTCTTAAGAGTTCATATATGCATTTGTTTATTTAGTAGATAATTTTTTTTTTATTAAGTAGCTACTGTGTGTCAGGTACTATGCTAAGTACTAGAGATACAGGCATAAGTAGACCTGGTCCTTTCTCCTCAAGGCACTAACATCCTGTGCTTCCCTCAGGTTACTCCAGGCCCCATTCTGCTGCATTTATAGAAATGGCTGTATTTGTCGTACTTTGAAACCTGGGTTCTTGTAAGATGCTCTAACTAATGTTTCTTCCATTTATAAAATATCAAGGCAAGTACTTTATAAGGCACTAAAAATATTTTATGCATGGTTGACAAAGGCAAATATAGATGTGATTATTTGCAATAAAGCTCACCTGCAGGCTGTGAGGAATTAAGAGACTGCTGTCAGATGCTCTGTATGTTAGGAAGTGAATAGGTGTGAATATATAAAAATACACACATAACGTTCATATTAAATACTGTCGTTTTGATTCTGACCCATGGCCACCCTGTGTGACAGAATAGAACTGTGCTCCAAAGGGTTTTCTTGGCTGTAATCTTTATAGAAGCAGATTGCCAGCGCTTTCTTCTGTGTTACCACTGTGTGGGTTCAGATTGCCAACGTTTAGGTTAGTAGCCAAGGGCCAACCATTTGCGCCACTCAAAGACCTAATATATTAAAAAAAAAAAATACCAAAAAAACCAAACCCAGTGCCGTCGAGTCGATTCCGACTCATAGCGACCCTATAGGACAGAGTAGAACTGCCTCATAGAGTTTTCAAGGAGCGCCTGTTGGATTTGAACTGCTGACCCTTTGGTTAGCAGCCGTAGCACTTAACCACTATGCCACCAGGGTTTCCAATATTATGTAAATATATATATACATGTAGAAATATTTTAGGGTTAACATGATAAGTAAATAATCTGACTGAGAGTATTTTGTTTTCTTTGCAAGGAATTTTGTTTATCCTTGTAAATGGCTACTACCTAAACAGGATTCTATTCAAGCAACCTTTGGTTTATTGCAGTGATTGGAGCCTAGTGATTTTGACTTGGAAAACTGGTGTGTCTACTGTCATCATTTGCCATAAAGACTTGGTGTAGGACTTGCCCCAGGGGGAAGCCTCATAGAGAGAGAGGTTTTTATGTGATGGAGTCATCCAGTGGTTTGAACAGCTGTATTAGCTGAGTTGTTTGAACAATTCTACACAATAACATTTTGTGATAAAACTTTGGTATGTGAAATGGTCATTGTTTCTCAAAGTTCGTTGACTCAGAAACAGAACATGAATTCATGAGGGCTCACAATTTACTTGAGAAAATGAAATATATCCATTTGAGATGTTACAGTTAAACAGAAATGGCTTTTGCTCCATCCCAGACATTCATTTGAAGCAAAGCATTCCGCTGGAGAAGAAACCCATAAGGGCTTCTTTAAATAGGATACACTTTGATTGGGATCCAAGGAAGAAATGATAGTAAGAGATTAAAACATTTCCAGAGTAATTTACAGCTTCCTGCATTTTTCAGGTTACTCTATTTTATGTCTCAATGGTCAGTGATAATTTATATATGCCGTGGCAGAAAGCAGCGTAGCCAGAGATTTCCTCTGCTGCTCAGTCTTGGTTGATTTAAGAGGGGGAGATTCTATCTTGTGTTGTACCAAATGGAGCCAAGACCTGTACACTCCACACAGCAGCCAAGCCTGTCCCTGTATGTTGACAAGTTTTGCAGGCAGTGTTTTTCTGAGCTTTTTATCAAGATCAGCAGAAGAAGAGAAGGGAGATGAAGAAGGTGGAGGAGGAAGAAGAAGAAGAGGAGGAGGAAGAGGAAAAGGACAGGGAAGAGGGAGAAGAGGGGCAGGAGGGAGAGGAAGAGAAGGAGAACAGAGGTAGCTACTGTATCAGAAATGCTAAGATTAGCATCAGCAATTAATAATACTAGGACTTTTGAAATTCTAGTGTGTGTTCTAATGAGATTCAACTCAGCAAATGTTTACTGAGTATGCACCATGTGTCAAGCGTTGTACTGGACCCTGAGAGATTAGGAAGAAGATTAATCCCAGTATTTAGTTTGGAGTCTCTCCTATGAGAATTATTACTCCAAAAGTGGCCATCAAATATGGCAGAGAGGCTCAAGGAAAAACGGTGTAGCAATAAAACCTAGAGATTATGTTGGACTAAGAGATTGGGAAAACCACATGGAGGAAGTGAGATTTAAAAAGGTTTTAACAGAAGTGTGAATTTTGATAAATGGCTTTGGAACAGGAAAAAGTTATAATATAACATGGACAAAGGTGTGGAGATGAGTGTATATATAGTTTCTGTCTGGAGAATGAAGAGACTGTGTGGCCAAATGAGGGATGATTTGTGAAGAGTGTAGTGAGGAAAAGCTCAAACATTATTAATAGACTGGTCTCAGAGAGCCAGGTTTGCTTTAGTGCCAACTTAGAATATGCCACACAGTGAAGTCTGATATAGGTATGCCCTGGCTTGGGGCCCTACTTTCTGCTCTGTTCCATCATCCCAAGTTGCCATCCCATGACTAATTTTGGTTTGAGTTTACTCTGTACCATGTAATAGATTCTACAAAAACTAAGAATACCTCTAGACAAAGAGAAGGTTTCCCTACTAGTGAAATGTCAGGCACCATGCCGGGCTGGAGGGTTTCTAATGCTTCTCTGGTCCTATTCCAGAGGTGCCATCCTAGGGCTCTGCAGGTCTTCTCCCTGCCTGCAAGCTCCAGACTCTTTTCCTTTGATTTCTAGATGTAATGACTCCTGTGTACCATGAAGAGTGCAGTTATGGGCTTTGGAGATTGTGCTGGAAGGGGCTGCAGGAAGAAGTTGAGGACAGAGACCCCGACACCGTATGTATCCTGCCAACTGGTTATAGAGAAGCCCTGAAAGGGTACTGTGTCATACATATAAGCCAATCATGTGCCCTGGCACCCATTACAATAATTGGACTGGAAGACATTAACCTAGGCTCTAGCCCTGACTCAACTAATCTAGCAGTGTGAGTTTGGGCCAGTTACGTAACCTATTTGTATCCCAGTTTCATCATTCTTAGTATAGTTCTACTTGATTTCCAGCTTTCCTCCCATTTCTGATTTTGTTGTTGTTCCACAAAGACTTTTTAGTGGTAGTTTTTAAAATGTAAAGAATATGAGGGTGCCTGAAGTTTCACGTTTCATCTTGACTTTTGGATTAAATGCGCTGTTAGCCAATATTATTCAAATTTGATATGAAGTGGCAGACATGTCAAATCATTCTTTCCGAGCAAGTATAATTCTAATGTAAGTCTTTAATCTTGCCAAGGAGAAAAAGAAGTCAAACATTTTTTGTGAACAAACAGCAGGATAGGAATCCTAGGTTTATTTAGTTTTTAGAAATCTGTGCAGAGGAAGTAGTATCCCATAGTTATTAAATCAAACAGCTATATTAGGAATTCTTTTACCAAAACCCAGGTATTTACAGTAAATTTTGCTGTGGAATGTTGGCTGGTTTCTGTACAGTTGTGAAATTATTTTGCTTCATCTTGAAAGGAGCAGAGCACTAAAATAGAAGAAAAGACCATGAACATTTCACCCTGCAGCTCAGATGCCTTTTATTTAAGGAAGGAAAAAGTAAAAACTTTGGAATACAGTTGTATAACGTCATATAAAAAAGAATGCCCGCGTGTTTAATGCTGCACAAATGGAACTTCAGAAAACCACAGTAGCTCTTAAATGGTGCATTGCAAGAATAAAAACATGATCCAGTCCTGAAAGCATTCCTGCTGGGGGGCAAGATGTTACTGCCTTTTAAGCCTTTCTTTTCTCGGGAATAAAGCAGATCTGGTACAACATTTTATAGAGTGAGGTATAGATTATTACATTATGTTTTGGAAAATATGGAGAAAGGGCTAAGAGTTTCAGCAAATGTTGAAGCTAATTGAATTAGTAAGGCAGAGGCAAGAGACGGAGAGGTTCTACATCTGGCCCTTTGCTTTGGGCAGTGATATTGGAGGCAAATACATAAAATATGAATTGTAAATACTTGCTTGCTTGCCTAAATTGAGTTTCTTTAATGAAAGGACATTGACTTACATATATTTCTGTCTGTGGAGACCAGTACATGCATGGGACATAGTGGGCCACCAGTAATTATTTATAGAATTGAATAGAATTTATAGATAGACTCTACACATAAAGGTACTATTTAATTTATGGAATTGGATAGTAATTATTTATAGAATTGACACTGATTGGAGTAGGGTAAAATAACAACAATGAATAAATGAGAAGAATAATAAACAAAAAAGTCAAGATTAAATAATAGGAATTTTTAGCTTTGTGAAATCAAAGATTCTTCAGTGGTTGTCATCTTATGTGTAATGTTCTGTTTCAAACGCATCCATATTTATTAAGCCCTCGTCTTTGTACTGTCATGGCCAACTGCTAACAGAAAGTTCGGTGGTTCAAAACCACCAGTGACTCCACTGGAGAAAGATGTGACAGTCTCCTCCTGTAGAGATTTGAGCCTTGGAGCCTTGGAAACCCTATGGGGTCACTTTGAGTTGGAACTGACTGGACGGCAGTGGGTTTGGTTTTCGGTTTTCAGTAGTTGTTACCTTTTGTGTGAAGTTCTGTTTCAAATACATCCGTATTTATTAAGCCCTTGTTTTTGTCCTGACATGGTGTTTCGCGAAGTTAGTGCTTTTGCATTTCTACTAAGATAGGAGTTGATCCTACAGATTAAACACAAATCATTACAAGGTTCATTCTTGGAGAAGCAGTAAACTAGATGATGGAGTCCATGGGTGGCACAAATGGCAAACTGCTCAACTACTAAATGAATGGTTGGCAGTTCAAACCCACCCAGAGGCAACTTGGAAGAAGTGCCTGACAATATGCTTCTGAAAGGCTACAGCCTTGAAACCCTATGGAGCAGTTCTACTCTGCACATATGGAATCAACATGGGGTTGGAATGGACTCTGTAGGAACTTTTTTTTTTCTCTGTTTATACTCGATGGCATTGTCTCCTAGGGCCTTTTGATGCTGGAATTTGATTCATAACAGAAATGTAACATTTTACTACCCTTTTACTAACTACTGTTAAGTTGACATTTTCATACTAGCTTTCTGATCATCCATCAGCTTGATGTAGTATAAGAGCGCTGCAAATTTTACATTTGGCATTCTGGAGCATCGTGGGCAAGTTCAGATATTGTGAAATTATTGTTGTTGTTGTTAGGTGCAGTCCAGTCTGTTCTGACTCATAGCGACCCTGTGTACATCAGAACAAAACACTGCCCCATCCTGCACTATCCTCACAGTTGTTGCTATGTTTGAGTTCATTGTTGCAGCCACAGTGTCAGTCTATCTCATTGAGGGTCTTACTCTTTTTCACTAACCCTGTGCTTTACCAAGCATCATGTCCTCCTCCAGGGCCTCCTGGTTGCTCCTGACAACATGTTAAAAATACATGAGACAAAGTCTTGCCATTCTTGCTTCTAAAAAGCATTCTGGCTGTACTTCTTCCAAGACAGATTTGTTCCTTTTTCTGGCAGCCCATGGTATATTTAATATTCGTCGCCAACACCATAATTCAAAGGCGTCAATTCTTCTTCAGTCTTCCTTATTGATTGTCTAGCTTTCACGTGCATATGAGGTGACTGAAAATACCATGGCTTGAGTCAGGTGCACCCAAAGTGACATCTTTGTTTTTGAACACTTTAAATAGGTCTTTTGCAGCAAATTTGTCCAATGCAATACATCATTTGATTTTTTGGCTGCTGCTTCCATAGGTGAGGATTGTGGATCCAAGTAAAATGAAATCCTTGACAATTTCAGTATTTTCACAGTTTATCATAGTGTTGCTTATTGGTCCAGTTGTGAGAATTTTTATTTTCTTTATGTTGAGGTGCAATCCATACTGAAGGCTGCAGTCTTTGATCTTCATTAGTAAGTGCTTCAAGTCACAAAAATATAGACATATATATTCATTTTCATATATATAATATATATTTTCATGTATAATCTATATTTACCTATTGCGCTTACTGCATATTGAGTCTATAAATACCCAAAGTGACAGAATATTAAGGGGAAGTAGTTGTATTTTCCTCTTCCTGTTATTGTGATATAATATTAAAGTAAAGTCACAGAAACTCATGAAATATTTAGCAATCAATTTTCTTCCCCTGCTTTTAAGAAGGGTTTATAGCTGGTGCCCTCAGGCAGAGAGGTCTGAGGCCCTTCTTCTGGGCTCCCATAACATCTTGCTTACACCTGCATCCATAAATTGAATTTACTTTATTGAAATTGCTCATTTATATGTTCACCTTCTCAACTAGACTGTGAGGTATTCAAGGGCAAGGGCAGCACTTTGTGCAACTTTGTGTCCTAAGCAAAGAGACACAGGTCCTGGCACAAGGTACCTGCAAATAGTCCCCTACTTTGAGCCATCAGATTGCTTTTGTGTTTCTCTCATTTCATCATGTATAAGACTAAATGAATATTGTTTCCAATAAAGCCTTGTTTGATTCATTAAATTTCCTTAGTATGATAATAAACACTTACATTTATATATTTTGTGTTTTACTTACATTGCTAAGTATTTTACATGTGTTGTTTTAATTAATCCTCATAATAACCCTCTGAACTGGGCACTTTTTACAGATCCCCATTTAACAGATGAGGAAACTGAGGTTGAGACAAATTAATAGCTTGTCCAGGGCCACGCAGCCAGTAAGCAAATCCAAAACTACCTGAGCCCAAAGCCTGTGACCTTAACTCTTCTGCTCTATTTTTGTTTATTCCTGAGACGTGCGATTCATAAATAAAAATTAAGAATGTTTTTAAGATCCTTGAAATACTAAACGCTGTACAGGAAAGGGAACAAGATGTTTTGCTGTGGTTGTTTAAGCTTTGAATCATTCGTTTCCTTAGCACTTAGCGTGTGTGCCTTCCTATGTCTCCCAAGGAGGGTTCTGTATATGTGCTGAGCAGGGAAAACATAATGGCATCAGCCAAGCTGACCATTCAGGCCTCTGGATTGTTCCAACAGGTCTCCTTGATAGGAAGGAGTTCAGTGAAGAATGTGGTTAACCCTGTTAGGTCAGATCAAAAGCACTTCATTCTTTGTGATGTTGAAGCTTTGATACAGGTTTGGACCACGCATTGACTGTCCCTAACAGGTTTGTGACTCCTCTGAGGAGCAGCGGGGGGCTGCTGTTTTATACCGGCCATGCACAAAATCTTTAAGCAGAGATACCAATGTGTCTCAAGTCAAAAACCAAGGAAAGAGATATTGGCCTAGGAAAGCTCGTTGACCAAGTGCGAAACATTCCAGAGTAATGCCTATGTGCCTGATGTCTGGCTCTGTCTGAGGATCATGGACCTGAGGATTTCCATTTTATGTGCTTCTTTACACACCCCCATCTCCCAATAAGTATGTTGTTGTTGTTGCATGCCTTCAAGTCGATTCTGACTCCTCGCAACCCTATAGGACAAAGTAGAACTGTCTATAAGGTTTCCTAGGCTGTAATCTTTATGGGAGCAGATCACCAGATCTTTTCTCCCCAGAGCTGCTAGTGGATTCTAACTTCTGACCTTTTGGTTAGCCCTTAACCATTGTGCAACCAGGTGGCACATATAAAATAGCATAAAGGATTCACTGAAAGTAGTTTATGGTGTAGGAAGAAAGATTGTCCTTGGCATGGTATAGTGGAAGAAGGGACCAAGGACTTGAATTAGCATCATGGAGTAGCTTGTGTGCTCCTAAGTAAGAGTCATCTTCTGTATGATGGTTTCTGTTTCTTAATTTGTAAAATGAGGAGGATGAGATAAAATAACCTACTAAATGTTCTTCTAACTTTTGAGCTGGTATAATGGAGAATGCTATAATAATGTTTAATAGCTGGCGATTGTGAGTTAGACAAGAATGTGTGCTCAGAATCTAGCTGTACGACTTACTAGGAGTGTGACTTTGTCCATATTCTGGACTTTTCTAAGCCTCAGTTTTTATATGTGTAAAACGGAACTAATAATACCTTTCTTATTTAGTTGTGGGTAGGATTATTTCAGAAATATGTAGAGCTCAGTGTCTAGCATATAGTCATTCTACACTAAATGAGGGCATGGTAATGATGATGGTATCTATGACTCTACTTACCCCATGAGTTTGCCATACAGAGTCATGTGAGCTGTTCATTGTCACTGCACTCCATGATCTATGCAGGTTTATGCACATATAAAGCAGTAAAATTATTGTTTCAGATAGTGATGAGCGGTGCTATGGAAAGTCAGAACATAAGTGAGTGATGGCCATGTCATCCTGATTTCACTGCATGCCAAGTATTTCGGATATTCCCAAAGTCATAGATAACTAAAGTCACCCGAAATTTCCAATTTTGGGGGGTATTGTCTCTGTTCCTGGAGCTCTAGTGGCCCAGTGGTTAAGAGCTATGGCTGCTAACAAAAGGTCAGCAGTTCAAATCTACCATCCACTCCTTGGAAACCTTGTGGGGCAATTCTACTCTGTTCCATAGGGTTGCTATGAGTTGGAATTGACTCAGTGGCCACAGGTTTGGTTTTTAGTTTTGGTTCCTAAATGAGGGTTGATTTCTGCAGAAATTTTGATTCTGTCCATCTTTGGGGATGGTGACTGCTGAGAGCAGTTAAACGATCCTAGAGTTGCAGGGAACTTGGAAAAGGCCCTTTCTGAGAGAGAATGGCTGCTAACCAGGTGTCAGTCAGGTGTGGGAGCAGGTGACTCCAGGTCTCTGGTTCTGCTTTGGTTTCTCCAGACAGCTCAGAACTGCTTCACCTGTGCTCCAGCCAGCCTCCCTGGGAAAGACCCAGGTCAGAGGGTCCATGAAAAATTCTAGCACTAACAGCATTCCTTACTGAGCTAGAACCCCTTGATTTAAACCCGCCAGCATCATGACTTAAATCGCCATTTCTCCCAGCAAGTGTGAATTTTGAGGGAGTAGTTCTGAAAATCCCCAAGATATATATTGTCTCCACAAGAATGCCAAAGAGGTCTCGGGGCGGAGCCAAGATGGCGGACTAGGCAGACGCTACCTCGGATCCCTCTTACAACAAAGACACGGAAAAACAAGTGAATCGATCACATACATAACAATCTACGAACCCTGAACAACAAACACAGATTTAGAGACGGAGAACGAACTAATACGGGGAAGCAGCGATTGTTTCCAGAGCCTGGAGCCAGCGTACCAGTCAGGTACGGCACAAGCACAGAGACCTGCTCCACCCCCCTGAACTAACCCCGGGAGGGGGACCAGCTGGTTCTACGGGCGGCGTGGGACGCAGCCGGTAGGAGAAGTCCCCGGGAGGCAGTGACTGATCTTGGAGCAGAAAGAGCAGCATCCGAGCCGGGGAACCGTCCCGCAGGGATTAGGACTGCACGCAGGTACGCCATAAACACGGAGAGTTGCTCCACCCCCTGAACTAACCCCGGGAAGGGGACCAGCCGGGTCGCGCGGGCGGCGTGGGACGCAGCCGGTAGGAGAAGTCCCCGGGAGGCAGCGACTGGTATTGGAGTGGGGAGAACAGCGTTCCAGCCAGGACACTCGGTCGCGGCACAAGCACAGGGAGCTACTCCACCCATCTGAACTAACCCCGGGAGGGGGCCCACCTAGTTCACGGGGGCGGCACGGCCACGCGGCTGGAGAGACGAGAAGTCCCCGGGAGGCAGCGACTGATTTTGGAGTTGAGAGTGCACCGTCCCAGTAGGGGAGCCTTGACGCTGGGCGTGGGGCTGGAAGCGGAGGATCTGACCGTGACTCCAGCGGGCCAGACCCCCCGGGGGCAATATCCACACAGCCAGCACACATAGGCGACGCGCCCGCGAGAATCTCAGATATAACAGTCATTCCAAGCAAGACAAGCAACTCTGGCTATATTCTGAGGTGCTACTCTCCTATCTCTCTGTTCCCTCCCCCACCCTTCCCAGGCGGCTTTATTAACATCTGAATAGCCTGAGCCAAAGGGAGAACTCTGATAGGGATCTGACTGCAGTTTTTTTTTTAGCGGATTTTCTGGAAAAACTAGTTTCCCAGTGATGGCTCGGAGACAACAATCCATATCAAACCACTTAAAGAAGCAGACCGGGACAGCTTCTCCAACCCCCCAAACAAAAGAATCAAAATCTTTCCCAAATGAAGATACAATTTTGGAATTATCAGATACAGAATATAAAAAACTAATTTACAGAATGCTTAATGATATCACAAATGAAATTAGGATATCTGCAGAAAAAGCCAAGGAACACACTGATAAAACTGTTGAAGAACTCAAAAAGATTATTCAAGAACATACTGGAAAAATTAATAAGTTGCAAGAATCCATAGAGAGACAACATGTAGAAATCCAAAAGATTAACAATAAAATAACAGAATTAGACAACGTAATAGGAAGTCAGAGGAGCAGACTCGAGCAATTAGAATGCAGACTGGGACATCTGGAGGACCAGGGAATTAACACCAACATAGCTGAAAAAAAATCAGATAAAAGAATTAAAAAAAATGAAGAAACCCTAAGAATTATGTGGGACTCTATCAAGAAGGATAACCTGCGGGTGATTGGAGTCCCAGAACAGGGAGGAGGGACAGAAAACACAGAGAAAATAGTTGAAGAACTTCTGACAGAAAACTTCCCTGACATCATGAAAGACGAAAGGATATCTATCCAAGATGCTCATCGAACCCCATTTAAGATTGATCCAAAAAGAAAAACACCAAGACATATTATCATCAAACTCACCAAAACCAAAGATAAACAGAAAATTTTAAAAGCAGCCAGGGAGAAAAGAAAGGTTTCCTTCAAGGGAGAATCAATAAGAATATGTTCTGACTACTCAGCAGAAACCATGCAGGCAAGAAGGGAATGGGACGACATATACAGAACACTGAAGGAGAAAAACTGCCAGCCAAGGATCATATATCCAGCAAAACTCTCTCTGAAATATGAAGGCGAAATTAAGATATTTACAGACAAACACAAGTTTAGAGAATTTGCAAAAACCAAACCAAAGCTACAAGAAATACTAAAGGATATTGTTTGGTCAGAGAACCAATAATATCAGATATCAGCACAACACAAGGTCACAAAACAGAACGTCCTGATATCAACTCAAATAGGGAAATCACAAAAACAAACAAATTAAGATTAATTAAAAAAAAAAAATACACATAACAGGGAATCATGGAAGTCAATAGGTAAAAGATCACAATAATCAAAAAGAGGGACTAAATACAGGAGGCATTGAACTGCCATATGGAGAGTGATACAAGGCGATATAGAACAATACAAGTTAGGTTTTTACTTAGAAAAATAGGGGTATATAATGAGGTAACCACAAAAAGGTATAACAACTCTATAACTCAAGACAAAAACCAAGAAAAACGTAACGACTCAACTAACATAAAGTCAAACACTATGAAAATGAGGATCTCACAATTTACTAAGAAAAACGCCTCAGCACAAGAAAGTACGTGGAAAAATGAAATTGTCAACAACACACATAAAAAGGCATCAAAATGACAGCACTAAAAACTTACTTATCTATAATTACCCTGAATGTAAATGGACTAAATGCACCAATAAAGAGACAGAGAGTCACAGACTGGATAAAGAAACACGATCCATCTATATGCTGCCTACAAGAGACACACCTTAGACTTAGAGACTCAAATAAACTAAAACTCAAAGGATGGAAAAAAGTATATCAAGCAAACAATAAGCAAAAAAGAAGAGGAGTAGCAATATTAATTTCTGACAAAATAGACTTTAGACTTAAATCCACCACAAAGGATAAAGAAGGACACTATATAATGATAAAAGGGACAATTGATCAGGAAGACATAACCATATTAAATATTTACGCACCCAATGACAGGGCTGCAAGATACATAAATCAAATTTTAACAGAACTGAAAAGCGAGATAGATACCTCCACAATTATAGTAGGAGACTTCAACACACCACTTTCGGAGAAGGACAGGACATCCAGTAAGAAGCTCAACAGAGACACGGAAGATCTAATTACAACAATCAACCAACTTGACCTCATTGACTTATACAGAACTCTCCACCCAACTGCTGCAAAATATACTTTTTTTTCCAGCGCACATGGAACATTCTCTAGAATAGACCACATATTAGGACATAAAACAAACCTTTGCAGAGTCCAAAACATCGAAATATTACAAAGCATCTTCTCAGATCACAAGGCAATAAAACTAGAGATCAATAACAGAAAAACGAGGGAAAAGAAATCAAATACTTGGAAAATGAACAATACCCTCCTGAAAAAAGACTGGGTTATAGAAGACATCAAGGAGGGAATAAGGAAATTCATAGAAAGCAACGACAATGAAAATACTTCCTATCAAAACCTCTGGGACACAGCAAAAGCAGTGCTCAGAGGCCAATTTATATCAATAAATGCACACATACAAAAAGAAGAAAGAGCCAAAATCAGAGAACTGTCCCTACAACTTGAACAAATAGAAAGTGAGCAACAAAAGAATCCATCAGGCACCAGAAGAAAACAAATAATAAAAATTAGAGCTGAACTAAATGAATTAGAGAACAGAAAAACAATTGAAAGAATTAACAAAGCCAAAAGCTGGTTCTTTGAAAAAATTAACAAAATTGATAAACCATTGGCTAGACTGACTAAAGAAATACAGGAAAGGAAACAAATAACCCGAATAAGAAATGAGAAGGACCACATCACAACAGAACCAAATGAAATTAAAAGAATCATTTCAGATTATTATGAAAAATTGTACTCTAACAAATTTGAAAACCTAGAAGAAATGGATGAATTCCTGGAAAAACACTACCTACCTAAACTAACACATTCAGAAGTAGAACAACTAAATAGACCCATAACAAAAAAAGAGATTGAAACGGTAATCAAAAAACTCCCAACAAAAAAAAGTCCCGGCCCGGACGGCTTCACTGCAGAGTTCTACCAAATTTTCAGAGAAGAGTTAACACCACTACTACTAAAGGTATTCCAAAGCATAGAAAATGACGGAATACTACCCAACTCATTCTATGAAGCCACCATCTCCCTGATACCAAAACCAGGTAAAGACATTACAAAAAAAGAAAATTATAGACCTATATCCCTCATGAACATTGATGCAAAAATCCTCAACAAAATTCTAGCCAATAGAATCCAACAACACATCAAAAAAATAATTCACCCTGATCAAGTGGGATTTATACCAGGTATGCAAGGCTGGTTTAATATCAGAAAAACCATTAATGTAATCCATCACATAAATAAAACAAAAGACAAAAACCACATGATCTTATCAATTGATGCAGAAAAGGCATTTGACAAAGTCCAACACCCATTCATGATAAAAACTCTTACCAAAATAGGAATTGAAGGAAAATTCCTCAACATAATAAAGGGCATCTATGCAAAGCCAACAGCCAATGTCACTCTAAATGGAGAGAACCTGAAAGCATTTCCCTTGAGAACGGGAACCAGACAAGGATGCCCTTTATCACCGCTCTTATTCAACATCGTGTTGGAAGTCTTAGCCAGGGCAATCAGGCTAGACAAAGAAATAAAAGGTATCCGGATTGGCAAGGAAGAAGTAAAGTTATCACTATTTGCAGATGACATGATTATATACACAGAAAACCCTAAGGAATCCTCCAGAAAACTACTGAAACTAATAGAAGAGTTTGGCAGAGTCTCAGGTTATAAAATAAACATACAAAAATCACTTGGATTCCTCTACATCAACAAAAAGAACACCGAAGAGGAAATAACCAAATCAATACCATTCACAATAGCCCCCAAGAAGATAAGATACTTAGGAATAAATCTTACCAAGGATGTAAAAGACCTATACAAAGAAAACTACAAAGCTCTACTACAAGAAATTCAAAAGGACATACTTAAGTGGAAAAACATACCTTGCTCATGGATAGGAAGACTTAACATAGTAAAAATGTCTATTCTACCAAAAGCCATCTATACATTTAACGCACTTCCGATCCAAATTCCAATGTCATATTTTAAGGGGATAGAGAAACAAATCACCAATTTCATATGGAACGGAAAGAAGCCCCGGATAAGCAAAGCACTACTGAAAAAGAAGAAGAAAGTGGGAGGCCTCACCTTACC
Organism: Elephas maximus indicus; assembly: GCF_024166365.1. Classification (NCBI taxonomy): domain Eukaryota; kingdom Metazoa; phylum Chordata; class Mammalia; order Proboscidea; family Elephantidae; genus Elephas; species Elephas maximus. The sequence goes on from NC_064830.1 coordinate 34,668,511, forward strand.
TGACTTCAGAAACTATTATACAGCCACAGTAGTCAAAACAGCCTGGTATTGGTACAACAACAGACACATAGACCAATGGAACAGAATTGAGAACCCAGACATAGATCCATCCACGTATGAGCAGCTGATATTTGACAAAGGACCAGTGTCAATTAACTGGGGAAAAGATAGCCTTTTTAACAAATGGTGCTGGCATAACTGGATATCCATTTGCAAAAAAATGAAACAGGACCCATACCTCACACCATGCACAAAAACTAACTCCAAGTGGATCAAAGACCTAAACATAAAGACTAAAACGATAAAGATCATGGAAGAAAAAATTGGGACAACCCTAGGAGCCCTAATACAAGGTATAAACAGAATACAAAACATTACCAAAAATGATGAAGAGAAACCCGATAACTGGGAGCTCCTAAAAATCAAACACCTATGCTCATCTAAAGACTTCACCAAAAGAGTAAAAAGACCACCTACAGATTGGGAAAGAATTTTCAGCTATGACATCTCCGACCAGCGCCTGATCTCTAAAATCTACATGATTCTGTCAAAACTCAACCACAAAAAGACAAACAACCCAATCAAGAAGTGGGCAAAGGATATGAACACACATTTCACTAAAGAAGATATTCAGGCAGCCAACAGATACATGAGAAAATGCTCTCGATCATTAGCCATTAGAGAAATGCAAATTAAAACTACGATGAGATTCCATCTCACACCAGCAAGGCTGGCATTAATCCAAAAAACACAAAATAATAAATGTTGGAGAGGCTGCGGAGAGATTGGAACTCTCATACACTGCTGGTGGGAATGTAAAATGGTACAACCACTTTGGAAATCTATCTGGCGTTATCTTAAACAGTTAGAAATAGAACTACCATACAACCCAGAAATCCCACTCCTAGGAATATACCCTAGAGATACAAGAGCCTTCATACAAACAGATATATGCACACCCATGTTTATTGCAGCTCTGTTTACAATAGCAAAAAGTTGGAAGCAACCAAGGTGTCCATCAACGGATGAATGGGTAAATAAATTGTGGTATATTCACACAATGGAATACTACGCATCGATAAAGAACAGTGACGAATCTCTGAAACATTTCATAACATGGAGGAACCTGGAAGGCATTATGCTGAGCGAAATTAGTCAGAGGCAAAAGGACAAATATTGTATAAGACCACTATTATAAGATCTTGAGAAATAGTAAACCTGAGAAGAACACATACTTTTGTGGTTACGAGGGGGGGAGGGAGGGAGGGTGGGAGAGGGTTTTTTATTGATTAATCAGTAGATAAGAACTGCTTTAGGTGAAGGGAAAGACAACACTCAATACATGGAAGGTCAGCTCAATTGGACTGGACCAAAAGCAAAGAAGTTTCCGGGATAAAATGAATGCTTCAAAGGTCAGCGGAGCAAGCGCGGGGGTCTGGGGAACATGGTTTGCGGGGACTTCTAAGTCAATTGGCAAAATAATTCTATTATGAAATCATTCTGCATCCCACTTCGAAATGTGGCGTCTGGGGTCTTAAATGCTAACAAGCAGCCATCTAAGATGCAGCAATTGGTCTCAACCCACCTGGAGCAAAGGAAAATGAAGAACACCAAGCCCACATGACAACTAAGAGCCCAAGAGACAGAAAGGGCCACATGAACCAGAGACCTACATCATCCTGAGACCAGAAGAACTAGTTGGTGCCCGGCCACAATCGATGACTGCCCTGACAGGGAGCTCAGCAGAGGACCCCTGAGGGAGCAGGAGATCAGTGGGATGCAGACCCCAAATTCTCATAACAAGACCAAACTTAATGGTCTGACTGAGACTGGAGGAATCCCGGCGGCCATGCTCCCCAGACCTTCAGCTGACACAGGACGGGAACCATCCCCGAAGACAACTCTTCAGAAATGAAAGGGACTGGTCAGCGGGTGGGAGAGAGATGCTGATGAAGAGTGAGCTAATTATATCAGGTGGACACTTGAGATTGTGTTGGCAACTCTTGCCTGGAGGGGGGATGGGAGGATAGAGAGAGAGGGAAGCCGGCAAAATTGTCAAGAAAGGAGAGACTGAAAGGGCTGACTCAAGACGGGGAGAGTAAGTGGGAGTAGGGAGTGAGATGTATGTAAACTTATATGTGACAGACTGATTGGATTTGTAAACGTTCACTTGAAGCTTAATAAAAGTTATTATAAAAAAAAAAAAAAAAGAAAGCCTTCCCCTAGAGCTGGGGCCTGAATTCAGACTTTAACCCTCCTAAACCGTGAGAAAATAAATTTCTGTTTGTTAAAGCCAAAAAAAAAAAAAAAAAAAAAAACCTTGTCTCAAACACCTCACCTTACTCTCATGAACACAAACTAATAAATATACTGTTTGGCAATTAAAAAAAAAAAAAAAAAAAAAAAAAAAAAAAAAAAAAGAATGCCAAAGAACTGTGACATTTAGGAGGGGCTCTGCGCTAAGAAAAACATCTTTCCTAAGAACCTCTACATTTTCTCCCTCCTCAAACACATGAATTAATGATCCCATGTGTAAGTTGCAGGCCCAGCAGATGATGATGTCTGACAAGCTATCCGCGATTTATTTTCTCTTGTGACCAATACACTTGGAAAATAATATTTTATTGTTGGCTAAATTGTAACCTCAGTTCTACTGATGAATTTCTCTGGTTTCCAAATACCTACTGTTTTCTCCTCCCATAAACATATCTGTGATGTTGTTTACAGATCTAACATACAGGGCCAGCATTCTTCCCAGGTCAGGGCATGGCACTCAGGCTGGCTCAGTTCCACTGAGGATTCTGATAATTTTGAACATTTCCCTCCCTTCATTTCTGAAATCTAATGATTATAACAAAGTTTTTTCAAGGCTCTAAAAAAGTCAGTATTTTTATCTATCTGTAATAGTATGGTATTTCTTTGAATATATACAAATATTTTAATAAACTAAATATATAACAAACACACTTGAAAGACTAGATAGGAGAATAGTGGTGGATTTTTACCCAGAAATAATAAGCTATCCTTTTCTCATTGAGTTTCGGTTTCCTCAATTTTTGTTTTCCCATTGTCCTCGTTATTCTCTACTACTTGCATTTAATTACCACTTGTGTACTCTGATAGATTTTAGTCTTCATTGTATTTTATTAATTTTTTCCATCATGATATCTTTCCAGATTCTCTTCCTCTGTTCCATACTCTCTTCCTTATTATTTCCTTTCTACATCTTCCACGATTTTAAAAGAGTTAAAGGTGCATTACAAACTAAGAAAAAGGAGGAGGAGAGGAAGAGCAGGAAAGAAAATAAAGAAGGAAGGGAGGAAGGAAGGAAGGGAAGGAGGGGAGGAAAAGAGAAAGAGAAAGAAAGGAAAGAAGGGAAGAAGAAGGAATGAGGAAGGAAGGGAAGGAGGGAAGGAAAAGAGAAAGAGAGAGAAAGGAAAGAAGGGAAGAAGGAAGGAAGAAAGGAAAGAAGGAAGGAAGATATTAAGAGGAAGTGGGGAAAAACTACCAAATGGTAAGATAGGAAGATGAGAACAGGGGAAAAGACAGGATCCTGAAATTTATGCCCTAGGATTAGTGAGCATACCTTTGGCTTTGATTTTCTGAACAATGAGGGCTAAAATGGAAATAGGACTACTTGTAAAATTCACATTGCTTCTAATATAAAATGGTAGCATCTGCTTACGAAAATGGGAAAATAAAGTTTAGAACTAAGGTAAGGCAAGGATTTCCAAGCCATTGAGGTGATTCCGACTCATAGCGACCCTATAGGATAAAGTAGAACTGCCTTATAGGGCTTCCAAGGCTGTAAGTGTTTATGGAAGCAAAGTGCCACATCTTTTTTCCATGGAGTGGCTGGTGGGTTCAAACCACCGATCTTTCAGTTAGCAGCCAAGTGCTTAATCACTGCACCACCAGGGCTACTTTCTAATAAAACCAGAAACCAAAAAAACCAAACCCATTGCCGTGGAATCTAATTTGGCGTACCCAACCCAGTGCTGTCGAGTCAATTTTGATTCAGAGCAACCCTATAGGACAGAGTAGAACTGCCCCGTAGAGTTTCCAAGGAGCACCTGGCAGATTTGAACTGCCGACCCTCTGGCTAGCAGCTGTAGCACTTAACCACTACACCACCAAGTTTTCCAATTTGGCATAGAACTAACAAAAAAGGTAGATATATTCAATTTAATTCGGTGGGAGAGGATGAAGCTGTGTAGGCTCCAGGTGTGGACCACTTAAGGCAATGCTGCCACACTGTAGGTGTCCTGCAGGGAGGCCCAGTGAAGAAAGCATGGCACCTACACACAAGACCTGGGTCCTCATGTTTCTGCCACTTACGTGTCTTGGATCCTCAGGCAAATCACTTCACCTCTTTGTTCCTCAAGAAGATAATGAAGAATAAAGCTCTTCTATAAATGCAAATAATTATTATTTGTTATTAATTATTATCATGTAAAATTATGTTAGAGCCCTGGTGGCTCAGTGGTTAAAAGCTTGACTGGGAACCAAAAGGTCAGCAGTTTGAATCCGCCAGCTGCTCCTTGGAAACCTTGTGAGGCAGTTCTACTCTGTCCTATAGGGTCACCACGAGTTGGAATCAGCTAGACGGCAACAGGTTTGGTTTTTTAAAATTATGTTACATGTGTATTACAACAGATAATACCATTTTGCAGTCTATGTACATGTAACATTGTTAGGATATTTTGATTTTCCTTATTTAGTTAATTTACTATACGGAGTTTTCATGGAAAAAACTTTCAAAACTTTTTTTTTTTTTCCAAAGCCTTTTATTTTCTGGTTTGCAGGACACACTTTACGTTGAAACATGAAAAAAAATGCATGTGGAGGGCAACAGCTCAACAGTTTTTCAGATTACATTTTAAGAAAAAAAGGGGGAAAAAAAACTTATAACAACACCTGCTGTTCAGCACAATTTGACCTGACCCCTTTCTCCTTTTCTTGTTATTATAAACATCAAGGTCTTTAAGTGAGAGCTGTTTAAAGGATCGGGGACTGTGAGTGTTCCTTCCTAGATCCCAGATGCATCGGGAGACGGGTGGACTTTTTGATCTTTATTTTATGAGTGTCTGATAAATTGCCTCTGGCACCTGGCAACTGAAATTTCACTATCTGAAAACTAACCCTCACGTCAAACAATGTGACCAGCCTCAGCCCCTCAACTGAAGCCCTCTGTAGCTGGGTGGAGGGCGCCTTCCACTTCCTGGTGGGATTGGTTGCCATGCTTGAGGATTTACATACTTTTAATTTCAGAGGGGAGAAAGGATTATGAGAGGCTTTGGATGCTATGCAAAAATGTGTTTTTTGAAGGATCTCATTATAGCTCTTATTTTAGGATTTTTGAAAAAGTCAAATAAAGACTTCAGCAAACTGTCTAGCCTGAAAAGAATGCTGGTAACAGGATAAAGATTTGCAACCTTGGGTCATGAGCCTCCCCCAGCTAGGCTCTGTCTGTGTGTTGATCCAAGAAGAACACAGGTGGTCTTTTTCTAGGGGCAGAGGAGCTATAAACAAAGTCATCAGCTGAGACTATTATCACCTTTCTTTTAAGGTCTTATCGAGAAGCAAGATTAACGTAACTCAAAGGAAGCACTCTATTTTTTCTCTATTTATAGAGATATAAATATATGTAGATATTTTAATTTTCAAGAAGAGAGAAGAACGAGAATGATGCAACCACAATCATATTGTGTTGCTTTTGAGAGAAAAAAGCCCTTGAGAGTAATGATGAATAAGATATGAAAAAAAAAAAAAAACCCTTCAGTGGTTGTGTTGTCATGATAGCATGGGACACGGGCCCTACAATCTGAGGCATCTGGGTATATTATATTGCCATTCCTTACTTTGTTTTTTCTCTTCCTCGACTTCCTACACCTGTCGATTTAGAAATAAATAGGTGTTACCTAGGGAAGGCAAATATGCTTAGATTTGGTTTCTTCCAAATTCTGAGATTTTTGTTAATCTTTTAAAAATTCTTTCTGGGTTGCTGCTTTATTCCAGAGGTCTAAAACTTGTCAGCTGAATGGATTTGGATTTGCATTGACTGGAATTTGTTTAATTTTTGGCTGCCTGAAATGCAACAACTCTGCTGTAAAAGCAAGAATGCCCTAGGTCAATCATTTAATTATCTAGCAGCCTTTAGTTATCATTTATTTAACAACATTTATGCTTATCTCTGAGCATATCGAAGTAATTTGGATATATTTCTTCCCTTCAAGGAGCTTATAGTCTAATGTGAGAGACTAATGAATGAATATACAAATAGGCAAAATAAAATTTTGTCATTGCTCTGTTAGAAATTCCTGTTTGGAAGAATGAGGCTACAAAGGAGGGGAGGGAGAAGTTTAGCGGTAATGTTCCTGCTGACTGTTTAAAATTGAGTGGATATTCTTCAGCTAGGCGAGGCAGACAAGCTGACCTACGCAAAGAGGAGAGCCTGAGCAAAAGCACTGAGTCTTGAAAGGACATAGCAGACAGAAGGATCAGGAAGCAGGCTGAATGACTGGATCACAGCAGAAAGGAGCAGCCACAGAGAAAGGCATCATCCAGCTCCATCCCAGATTCATCGGTCATTGAAGGGCTTGTGGGCCATGATGAAATTTAGAAGTAGGAAATGAAAAAGTAAAATACAGGTTGTGTGCATTTTTTCAAAGTGACATACAGGCCATTGAAGAATGTAAATTAGTTTTGAAGTTGAAATTATTTAGTTACCAACAGTCGGGACTGGCAAAGTCCTATGGTAGATGATGTCAACACCTCTTACTCCTCAGAGTTACATCACTGCTCACATATCTCGCAGAGTCTGTGTTAACTGTTTTTGATTTGTCTGAGAATCACTATGAAAATATAACTTTAAAGCTGGAATTCTAGGCATAAGTCAAAGTTTAGGATTAGAGTCAGTAAACCAATAATGGAGTTATGATTTATGTTGGTTTTGCCTATTCCCATCAAAAAAACAAAGCAAAGCACAATGGTGATATGGCACACTACAAGGAGCAGTAGATTGTAGGTCCAGAACCCTGAGATCTGATCCCAGTCTGGCCATTAGTATGGATTTAGACAATTCCCTTAACCTCTCAGGACCTCAATTTCTCCACTTCATGTTCTCCTCTGGAAGCACTCATAACACTTCAAATGTTCCATGTTTCTATAATCCATTCAACTGTAATCTTTAAGAAGGAAAGAACTATGTCTCTGTTGCCTACCAGATTAATTTCATACTTAGCACAGTTCCTGTCACACAGCGAATGAATGTATGAATGAGAGTTGGGCAATAAATAGAATACCCAGTTCTGTAAGTCAATCATTTCTGATGTATCTAATTCAGTTTATTGTTTGGTATGAGTAATTGTGTCACTTACTCTATATTTTTCTTCCTATAAAGAGGTAGTGAAGTGTTTAAGAGCAAGGGTTCACTGTCATACTGCCTGAGTTTGAATCCCAGCTCCATGACAGTGGGCAGATAACCTCTAGGTGCCTCATGTTCTTCAGATATAAAGCAAGGATAACACTACACCTATTTAGTGGAATGTCATCAGGAATAAATGGGTTGTATCATGGGTGGCACAAGCAGTTTGCAACTGGCTGCTAACCTCAAGGTTGGTGATTCAAACCCATTCAGTGATTCCAGGGAAGAAAGGCCTGGTAAACTGTTTCCATAAAGAAAACCCTATGGAGCAGCTCCGCTCTAATACATGGGTCCACATGAGATGGGGGCCGACTCAACACAGCTAACAACAGCATGTACGGTGGCTAAAGCAGTGCCTGGCACATCGTAAGTGCCAATAAATGATGATTCTTATTACCAACAACTCCACGGAATATACTTTAGCTTATTGAATATAGTCTTTTTCCAAATGTACATTATCCCATTGATTGCTTCCCATATATTTCTCAATCTCGACCTGGACTCTGTCCACAAGATTTTGAAATACCTTTGTTTGACCTAATAGCTTTTTTTTTTTTTTTAACCATTCTGCTACTTCCTGACTGTGAGAGATTGGAGACATCATTAACCTCTCTGAATTCAGCATGGTAAAATGACTTATCCAAGGCCTCCTGGCCAGTAAATGATAAAGTCAGGCTAAAATCCAGGTCACCTGTTAACAAACCAGAGCAGAGGATTCAAGTTCCATCTCATTGAGGGTTGCCCTCATTTTCGCTGACCCTCTACTTACCAAACATCATGTTCTTTTTAGCAACTGGTGTTTCCTGATACCGTGCTTAAAAAAAAAAAAAGAGAGAAAACCACTGCCTTCGAGTCGATTCTGACTCACAGTGACTCTATACAACAGAGCAGAACTGCCCCACAGAGTTTCCAAGGAGCACCCGATGGATTCGAACATGCCAACCTTCTGGTTAGCAGCCATCATACTTTACCATTATGCCACCAGGCATATGGATATCTGTGTCCAAGGCTTGAAGTTTGGCTTGGCTTATGACTTAGGTTCACAGGTTTCTTCATTGTTTTTAGATTCTGCACTTTGTTCCATAGATCGTAGTCTGAAACCTACCATTTCTTATCTGTGGACTCTGAGTTAGTGGGAAGGGAGCAGGATCCTCTCCACAGGGCTGTAAGGAGTTTGTACATGTAGATTTAAAGGGAAGTTCTGAGGCCACTTGGGATGATTCTACAATGCCCTTAAAGCTCTCCCTGCAGAAGAGAGAAGTACTTGCTGTCAATTCACAGACTTTCATCCTCGGAGATTGGAAGGCAAAGCTACGTGGCACGCTTTCTGACCCCTTATGTGTTGCCAATATCTTCTGCAGACGTGGGTCCCTAGTTAAGTATAGACTGAGGTCAGCGTTGAAGCAACCAAATCCCCGTTTTCTCTGAATATACTTTAAGTAACTAAAATCAAAATGTGAGGAATGTTTCCTCATTAATTGCTGCTTCCAGTGATTCAAAGTCAGATGGATTTTTAAAGTATTAAGTGAATTGACTTTACTTGTCAAAACATGTACAACATACTTGAATTATTTTTTAATGTAGACGAGGCACACATTCAAATATAGTAATGTCTCACTACATTTAAGTAATTGATAAGGTTAATACACATATATGGATTTAAAAAGTTCAGATCCATAAGATATGTACTGATCTCTTGTAAATATATGATAAATTCCAGAAAAAGAAAAAAAATCCATGTAAGGCAGTTGTTTACACTGGCATTTAGTGTCTTAACAAGGAACTGCAATTTACAGCAAGGTTTTTCTTATTTATAGAAAAAGCAAAACTTGTAAACATAGCTAGAATTGGGAACTAGTAGGGTTAAACGGAATAAAATTGCTACACTCAGCCCTCTGGCTTTCTCTCCTCTGGCCGTAAGGGTCAGAAAAACTAAAGCTGTTAGAAGTAAGCAGACTCCTGTTGTGCTGAATGGAAATAGCATTTTTTTTTGCATCTTCTTTTCATTGTTGATAGTTAAACCCAGCCTTGAACCCCCAAAATATTTGCTGAATGAACAGAATGTCTGCATAGTTTGCTGATACTGGAGATCTTTAACTACGTGACACCGGCATTAGGCATTGTGTACTTAATTTGGTTAATGCATTGTTTAAAAACAGCTTCCTGGTGGAGAAGGCAGGAAAAAGAATTCAGTGTAGCAAAGGGTGATTAAAACTTGACTCCACTTGTCCTTCAGTCAAGGAGAGGGTAGAGTGAGACCATACAGGCACACAGACGGAGAAAACTTGCTATGGGTGGGAAAGAGTCTGGTATCCAATTCTTTTTTGCATTATACCTTTTCCTCAGAAACTAGATGGGTGGATGTTTGCAATGCATTGGGGAATGGAGATATTAAGACCTGCCTGTTTGGCTTTGATACCATTAAGTGACCAAGGAGTTAAACTAAGGGAGGGAATGAAAGTGAGACTCCCTCTCCTTTACAGATAAACTGAGGTTGGAGTGTGAGATGGTACAATTGAGCCAGTTTAGGAGTGGATGATCAGTTGCTGATGAGAGGTACTTGAAAAATGATTCTATTTTAATTATTTTATTGTCTACTTTATCAGGGCTGTTGGGAAAAAAGACTTACAGATAACAAAAATAACATAACCCATGTGCTAAAGAAGCTCCTGTCACAAAGCCTGAATTGCCTCATTGAATATATCACATTTCATTTAGCAAAAGCCTCTCCTGCAGTGTCTAGAAAAAATATACAGGAAAGCCCTGAATGTCCTCTTAACATGAGGCCTGTAGAGAGTTATTTAATCAATGGTATTTTTTTTTTATAGTAAATAGAAATATTTAGAAGTGAATATATATAGAGAGAGAAGTGTTTTTTTGGGGGGGGTTAGGTTTAAATGAGGTAATAAAAGTAAAAAGTGTAATACAATGTCTAGTAAGTACTCAATAGTTACTCACTGTTGCTGCTTTAATCATATATTATCAAGTCTAAGATGCCAATAATTAGAAATCATCACGATTTAATGATAACTTTTTATTTGAAAATAACATCTTTAAGTATGCTATTTATTTTTTTATTTGTTTTAACTAGCCACAATTAAAAAAAAAATTTTTTTAGCATGCATTAATCCACATGGTACATACTGTTTTCCTCTATAGGTTCACAATCAATATTTGAGGCTAATCTTGCAAAAGTAGAATCTAGAGATCTTTCTGAATCAACCTTGGCCATCAGGAATTTCAGAGGCCATCATGCCACTCTCCTTTCATAACTTATGGTTATCACCTTGATCTGTTGTTAGGTGCCGTCGAGTTGGCTCCGACTCCAGCCACCCTATGTACAACAGGAACCAAACACTGCCAGGTTCTGCGCCATCCTCAGAATCGTTATGCTTGAGTTCAGTGGTGCAGCTACTGTGTCAGTCCACCTCATTGAGGGCCTTCCTCTTTTCTGCTGACCCTGTACTGTGCCAAGCATGATGTCCTTCTCCAGGGACTGATCACTCCTGACAACATGTCCAAAGTATGTGAAACACAGTCTCACCATCCTTGCTTCTAAGGAGCATTCTGGCTGTACTTCTTCCAAGACAGACTTGTTTGTTCTTTTGGCAGTCCCTGGTATATTTGATATTCTTCACCAACACCACCTTTCAGAGGTATCAATTCTTCTTCGGTCTTCCTTATTCATTGTCCAGTTTTCAAATGCATATGGGGTGATTGAAAACACCATGGCTTGGGTCAGGCGCACCTTAGTCTTCAAGGTGACACCTTTGCTTTTCAAAACTTTAAAGAGGTCTTTTGCAGCAGATTTGCCCAATACATTGTGTCTTTTGATTTCTTGACTGCTGCTTCCATGGGTGTTGATCCAAATAAAATGAAATTCTTGACAACTTCAATCTTTTTTCTATTTATCACGATGTTGCTTATTGGTCCAGTTGTGAGCATTTTTTTTTCTTTATGTTGAGGTGTAATCCATACTGAAGGCTGCGGTCTTTGATCTTCATCAGTAAGTGCTTCGAGCCCTCTTCACTTTCATCAAGCAAGGTTGTGTCATCAGAATAACACAGGTTGTTAATGACTCTTCCTCTAATCTTGATGCCCCGTTCTTCTTTGTAAAGTCTAGCTTAAATACAGATTGAATAGGTATGGTGAAAAGGTACAACCCTGATGCACACCTTTGCTGACATTTTTTTTTTTTTATCTTGACTTAGCACCTTTAGGATGGATAGTATGATCTGAGGTCTGTCAGAGAGTATCAAAGTTTCCTTTTCCTTCTTAATTGAGTTGCATCTCACTAGAAGTTCAGTAACTACTTTAGAGAGAAGCCAGAGTCTTTTGAACACATTTCTGATGCTTGGAAGACAGTACTTCATGTCTGGGAGCATATAGAAGAGATCGGTAGTTGGTTTGCTACTTGCCGATCGCCATGGCTTAAGCCTTGTGCTTCTGTGTCGCAGCTGCCTTTCAAATCTGAAAAATCTTTGTTAATTTAGAGAAATAATGATACTAATTGAATTGCCTGACATGTGACAAACAGTCCGCTTATATAAACCTTTTGTATTTAGTGCTGTTTCATAGTGAAATCTTCTTGAAACGTTATAAACAAAGATTGGGATTTCAAGTTTAACCGTGTGTAGTGATCGCAGTGAAAATTACTCAGCAAAGGGGACTGCTGATAAACACTACCTTGTGTATCAGCTGTGTTCACAGATGTGTAAACAATGACCAAAAAAAAGAAAAAGAAAAAACGTTGCCGTTGAGTTGATTCTGATTCATTGTGACCCTATAGGACAGAGTAGAACTGCCCCATAGGGTTTCCAAGGAGAAGCTGGTGGATTCGAATTGCTTTTAACCACTGTGCCACCAGGGCTCCTAAACAATGACAGCTATCTCACAATTACCACTCTACCCAGCTGCTGACAAGTTCCGTGTCAGACACAATCAACTGAGATGTGTCCCAGTTTTGGAAAACAAAAAACTTTTAAAGTGCGTCTTCTAGGTTTAAAAGAATCAAGGAAATATGGTGTTATCTTTGGCATGACCCAACTTACTCTAAGTAGTCTGTATGACATTTCCTTGCGTGCTTATCCTCCTTAAGGAAAAGACACTTGGATATGTGTGTGTGTGTGTATATATATATACACACACATATATATACACATATATATACATATTTATATATATATCTGATTCCCATTCATAGCGACCCTACAGGACAGAGTAGAACTGCCCCATAGAGTTTCCAAGGAGCACCTGCAAGATTTGAACTGCTGACCTGTTGGTTAGCAGCCATAGCTCTTAACCACTACACCACCAGGGTTTCCTATATATATGTGTATATCCATCCCCTCCGTGCTTCTGCTTGCTGTCCTTGGTTTCTTCCTTTCTTACTTCTTCCAAAAGCCACCAACAAATAATCAAAGCAAAAATGCATAAATACATGTTTAAAAAAATATGGAATTTTCAAAAATACTGCTTAAGCCTTCTGTTATAAGCACACCCTCTGGAGGCAGGACCATTAACCTATCTGGGAATTTGTGCTTTAGAGACAGTGTATTAACTGGTGTGGAGCCAAAAAAGAGTCACTCTTTTGCAAACAGGTTGCAATTTAAACTTCAGCTCTTGCCACCTGGTAACTGTGTGACCTTGGTCATGTCACTTGATGTCTGTGAGCCTCAGTCCCCTTATCTGTAAAATCAATATAATATTTAGTTTTTTCTTTGTATTAGGTCTGTTAGACTGTTTCTCCGGGAGCCATCATAGATCGAGGTCTTGTACGTAATAAATTGAAACTTTAGTATTATTACCATGCTTGCTGCTCTGCAGTTCACAAAAAGTTTCCTTGAATAGGGTTGCTATGAGTTGGAATCAACCCGACGACAATGGGCTTGTTTTTTGTTTTTGTTTTGTTTTGTTTTAGTATTTTAAGTTTTTTAACATTTCTGCAAGAAGGGCAGAGTAAACGACAGCAGAAGAGGGACGAAAAATCAAATTTCTTTATTCTGAGCACAATGGTCTTCCTCCGCTGCCTCTCTTAGTGCAAAGTTGACTACATTTTTGGTCATTAAAAGCTTGGTTTAATACCGTTATCTACTGAAGTCATAGTCTTTCAGTATTAGTAATTTCTAACTCAGTGCAGCTTGCTATTAAATGGGAAGGTGAAGAGATGTGTTGATGTCACTTAGGACCGAGAAATGCTCAAGTGCCTGTGCCTGGAATGAAGTAGGTATATCAAGGGAAGGCTCCAGAAGGGTGCAGAGTAGAAGGTGGGAGTGCTGGGGATGGACTGGTGGGTGAGAGGAGTGTATGGAAGGATAGCTCCCTTAACCCTGCGCTTAAGACGGCCTGAATGGCACCCTGTGGATTTAAAACCTTCTTTAAAGACTCTGTGAGAGAGTCAGTTGCACTTTGATATTTTTCTGCTGCCTCCTAACCCTAAAATTCGGGTATACCATGATTCAAGCATGGTTTCGGACCTTGTGCCTGGATGTGTCTGTAAGCACTGGAATCACTAGTTGAGTTTCTAAGTGCCAAGTTCAAGCAGAGTGCAGGATGTTTGGAATCCAGCTTTGGTGCATCCCATCCTGTAGCTATGATATATGATAAAAGGAAAAATTGCAGCCAAACTTGACTATGTTCAAAGCTAGGTGCTAGTGAAAGGATGGGATGGAAAATAAGCCCTAATGGATTAATGGCTCATGATAAATGTTTTATTATAAAAGCTTGTGAATGATTAGATAGTTCTTACTTCCAAAAGTAGAATTTAAATATTTCTGCCTGGCTTGTTACCAAAGTAAATAAATTACTTAAGTATCTAGTTAATAGTCAAATCTTTACAGACCAAAAAAAAAGATGAGAAGTAATTTATCTTGTACATAGTCAATATCTGATTTACTTTCTGCTTAATTTTTTAAATAGTATTTACTGCTGGTGAACTAACTCACTAAAAATGATAAAAAACACTTTCAGTAGGCAGTGAATGATATTCCATTTGACACCCATCCCTTCAGCAAAATCAAAATAAAGTGAAGATTTTTTTTTTTTTTCTGGAAAACTTTGGTTGTTAGTAGAAAACAGACATTTAATAAAATATTTTGCTCAAGTTTGTAAAAGTTTTTCTAACTATTCCAGGCCAATTCTCCCCTCGCTTCTACCCACACAATTCCCACTCACTGAGTTCAGCACGTGCCTGTTTGAGGACAGAAACAAAATTTGGTGTCCATTTGAGCTAGTTTTATTTCTCAATGTGTCGAGGTCAGATGGTCTTGGACATTCTTATAAATCAAATTAATTTCCTTTTAAAGACTTGGAGACATATTACCTATTAGTTTTATCTTGAGAAAAAAATAAGTGTTGACTTAAAAACAAAAATAATTGTTGTTGAGTCGATTCTGATTCATGACAACCTCATGTGTGACAGAGTAGAGCTGCACTCCAAAGGATTTTCAGTGGCTGATTTTCAGAAATAAATTGCTAGGCCTTTCTTCCGAGGTGCCTCTGGATAGACTCCAACTTCCAACCTTTCAGCAGCTGAGAGCATTATCCATCTGCAGGACCCAGGTTTAAAAGTGTGGCTCAAGTGCCTGTCCTGCCAGCTTCAGTAATTTGGTTTTGCTGGTTAGTCACTTAACTCTTTCTTGTCATTTCTAAATATTACCATTATCTAGAAAAACTGTCTTATTGTGGTCAAATTTTAAAGCACACCATGTTGTTTTCCTCCTAAGACAGTTTTCAAAACTTTAGAAGGTCTGTGTAAGCCAGATCTTGGAACAAAGCATAATCTCTCGTCTTCTTTTGTCTTTTGGATTAACCAAATCAAGATATATTTCATAATACTTGCTGTGGAGACTTGTGAATGAACTAGCAGATTGTGAATGCTCTTTATAAACTCTAAAGATAACAAACGATAGCATTCATATGAGCAGTCAAGCTCTTAATCACTGTGCCAGCAGGGCTCCACATAATAAAAAAAAAAAAAAAAAAATTAAACATTCTATTGTTTAGCACCGTGCCCAGCGTGTAGTAGGTTTTCCTACATTTCTTTCTTTTTTTAATGGAAGGCTCCCTGCTTGTCATGGATTGAATTGCATCCCGACAAAATATGTATAACAATTTGGCTATGCCATGATTGCCAGTATTGTGTGATTGTCCACCATTTTATCATTTGCTATAATTTGCCTATGTGTTGTAAATTCTAACCGCTGCTTGTGGTTAATGAGGCAAGATTAGATTATGTTAAAGAGGATTAAGGTGAGATGTAACACTCTCACTCAGGTCATATCCCTGATCCAATGTAAAGGGCCTATACCACCTTTTATCTTATAAAAGGAAAGGGAAGCAAACAGAGAGAGGGGATCTCATACCACCAAGAAAGCAGTGCCAGGAGCAGAGCGCATTCTTTGGACCCAGGGTTCCTGGGCAGAGAAGCTCCTAGTCTGGGGAAAGATTGATGACAAGGACCTTCCTCCAGAACTGACAGAGAGAGAAAGCCTTCCCCTGGAACTGATGTCCTGAATTTGGACTTCTAGCCTACTAGACTGTGAGAGAATAAACTTTTGTTTGTTATAGCATCCACTTGTGGTATTTCTGTTATAGCAGCACTAGATAAGTAAGACACTACTCTTTTTGTCACATCAGACAAAACCATCTCACAAATGGTTCTAGTTTGTGACGATTTTCCAGGGAAGGCAAAAGAAAAAAATTGATGCTCTTGCTTTCTTTTGACCAGAAATATGAAAAAAAAAAAAAAAAGAGCCTGGGTTTGTCTGAAATCCTCAGCTGTGTTCCAACCTCAAGGTTGAAGCATCTATAGGAAACTCCTGTTTTTGCTTAAGTGCAAAGATTTTCAGAGTTAATTTGATTGTTATTTATTTAAAAATCAAAACATGTCTTAAAGACCAGATATTTTCAACCTAATTGCATTACTGCATAAAGGATAGAAAAGGAAAAACTAATAAATATAAAGAACAGACTTTTCTTTCCCATTCTTACCAATTTGTCTTTTCTTATAAATTATTTTTATGAGGTTAATTTGAGTTTTACACAGTCTCTAAAATTAGGACACTATTATATTTATAAAGCACATTATCAAGTATTAATTTTCTTAGAAGAACTGGTCATCTTAAATACTCTTTGATGAAGCAGATAGATAGAGATGGAAATGTGTTTTTATTCAAGTGTGTACATTCCTTGTGGCTGGCAGCTATATTCTATAGAAGGCAGTTTCTCCTTTTGAGGTCTTACATGTGGGACATTGTGAGAAATGAATAACTGGGGAAAAATATATATATATATATTATATATATATATATATATATATATACACCATTCTTTATTTCTCTATAAGAGAGTGAATGAGTTGGGTGGAGATTCCCAGTTGGGGTGGTTATGAGGGAAGAGTTATGAGGGCAGGTAATTGGGTTATAGAGGCAGGCTCTGGTGGGATTAAGGCTGGTGTTGAGAGTGAGGATTTGGAAGAGGCATATATGGCATGGGATGAGGTTGTTGAGATGAAATGAAAAGAACTCCACATTGGTAAGTGTCCTTAGCTCATAGCTTAATTAAAGTTCTTTGCTATCCTCTCCCAAAATCATGACAGAAAACCTTCAGATTGCAAAACTGACCAACTCTTCTATTTGCTAGGGGCTGGCTGAAGTGACTATTCAGTCTGAAAGAGGATTAAGGGCCAGGGAACAAGTTCATAACATTTTAAGCAAGACTTAAAGCCAGATGAGATTCCACAGGCATGTAATCAAGTTTAGAGGAGTACTCCACAAGAGCACAATGGAGAATTCCATTTCTTTATTGAAGAGCAAATGGCGCATCATCCATTCCGTGTTTAGTGGGACTTACCTGATGTGGTTGATACTGACTTGCAGTGCAGTTGCATGTAATACAGGGAACCAAAACCAAACCTGTTGCTGTCGAGTGGATTCTGACTCATAGCGACCTTACAGGACAAAGTAGAACTGCCCTGTAGAGCTTCTAAGGAGTGGCTGGTAGATTCAGCTGCTGACCTTTCAGGTAGTAGCCGTAACTCTTAACCACGGCACCACCAGGGCTCCAATAAAAAGAAAGAAGACTAATATTTATTTAGTATGTTTGGAGCCCTAGTGGCACAGTGGTTAAGAGCTACGGCGCCAAACAAAAGGTCGGTGGTTCAAATCCACCAGCTCTGCTCCTTGGAAATCATATGGGGAAGTTCTACCCTGTCCTATTGGGTCTCTATGAGTCAGAATCAACTTGACAGCAACAGGTTTGGCTTTGGTTTATATATCAAGCATTGTGCTAGTCACTTTACTAACATTATTGTATTTCATTCTCATAATGGCCCTGTGGTTTATCTTATATTGTTTGCCCAGTTGTGTGAAGAAAGGAAAAAAGACTTCAAGAGGTAAGAGTGTTGCCCAAGGTCACACTGCTGGTCATTTCCAAACAGTTCTGGGTTCATGATTTGAACCTAAGACTGTCTGAATCCAAAACTTTGGGTATTGAAACGTTTGGATAGAAGTTTGAAGAAGCACCTTAATGCCTCTAATGGGCCTTGAAACTGTTGTTCTTGCTTCTAAAAACTCCTCTTGGCATGGTCATATCTTATTTCCAATTATGAGGGACTTTTATTACTACCACTTATGAAAATATTAAGTGTATTGTCTCATTTTGCAACACCAATATTAGGACTGTAAAATTAATGTAGAAGAGAATGCATATGACAATGCAAAGAAAGGGGTTGGAAATTAGGTGTGTTTTGGTGGGCATGAATGCTTGTGGATGTACCTGTATGTGTATGTGAGACTTCATGCACAAACCAAGACGCAAATTGTCTTGTTTCATTCTGTTTTCTTAAAACTTACACTGGCATGAATGGAGTTTTGTAAAGGACTGTGAGTGAGGGTGGTGTTTAGTGCCATTCAGGGGGAGGATCTGGACCACACACCAGGTTTAAAGAGAATTGGTTCCTCTAAGATAAATACTTATCACAGATTCCCTACACGGGAAAATGATTGCTCACCGTGCATGGAAACTTTTGTTTGCTTTATTACAAACCTACCTTCTCATCAGGTGGGTTAATCAACCAAGCATATATAAACAGACTACTGTTCCCTACACCCCTCTCCTTTTTCCTTATTGCTGTTATACATGGTTATAGTTTGCTCACTGAGGCTGCTTTTACCTCTCCTTTGAGAGACTCATATGTGTGTGTGTGTATTGTTTATGTGCATGAGTGTAGCAGATTGTAATTATTTAAGATTTCCTTTAGTATGGAGCATTTTCTATGCCTTCATTCTTAAGTATATTTTTCCCAAAGTTTAGGGATTAAAAAAACTACCTTATTTTTAAGTTTCCAAAGTGAAAGGTATTGACCTATAAGTCATTGCTTTTCTAGTGCCCAGAAGAGTAAAGGATGTGTGATAAGCTCAATTTAATTTGATGTAAGGAGTCCCAGGGTGCTACAAATGGTTAAGTGTTCAACTACTAGCCAAAATGTTGACAATTTGAACCCATCCAGAGGCACCTTGGAAGAAAGCCTGGAGATCTGCTTCCAAAAGGTCACAGCCTTGAAAACCCTATGATCAGAGTTCTACTCTGCACACATGGTGTCATCGTGAGGTGGAATCGATTCAGTGGCAACTAACAACAAAAACAGCCATTTTAGATCTATCTAACGTTGTTTGATTTGTTGATCTAACATTTGAGCACCTACTGTGTGCATCATGCTGTTTTAGGCAATAAGGTATGGCAGTGAAAAACAACGAAACTTCTGCTTCATTAAGCTTACATATTAGTAAAGGCAGATGGTATAAACCCAAACAAATAAATGTTGTTGTTGTTGGGTGCTGTTGAGTCAATTTCAACTCAAAATAACCCCATGTGACAAAGTAGAACTGCCCCACAGGATTTCCTAGGCTGTAATTTTTATGGGAGCAGATCACCAGGCCATTCTCCTATGGAGCCTCTGGGTGGGTTTGAACCACCAGCCTTTCAATTAGCAGCTGAGCACTTAATCATTTGTTCCGCTAGGACTCCTATACAAATAAATAACCAAAAAACCAAATCCAGGGCCATCAAGTCAATTCCAACTCTTAAGGACCCTATAGGACAGAGTAGACCTGTCCCATAGGTTTTCCAAGACTGTAATCTTTACAGAAGTGGACTGCCATAACTCTCTCCCGAGGAGCCGCTGACCTTTCAGATAGCAGCTGAGTGCTTAACCACTCTGCCACTGGCCTCCTTTAAACAAATAAACAGGTAATCAATAATAGGTAGTAGGTCAGATGGTGTGATGAGTACTATGAAAGAAAAGTACAGCACAGTGTGAGATATAGGGAGCTGTTTATTTCTTGGATTTTGTTGTTGTTTGTTTGTTGAGATAGGATGATTAGAGAAAATTTTCCTGACAAGATGACATTTGAGCAGATAACCTGGAAGAAGTGATACAGTAAGCTATGGATTCAGAAGATGATCATTGCAAGAGAGAGCAAGTACAAAGATGAGAGCATGATTGTTGAGTTTAAGAAACAACAAGGCAAACAATGTCTCTGGAGCAGAGTGAGGGAAGTTCAGGAGAGAAGTAGAGCCATGGAGAAAGGTAGTTGGTGGCCAGATTACATAGGGCTTTGAGGGCCATGGTAGGGACTTAAGAAATCCATTGGAGAATTTCAGTCTAGGAGTGTCAGAATCATGATACTGCACACACAGGTACACACACTCACACATACAGGTCGATATATAAAGGATCTCTTTGGTCACTTTGTGGAGAAGAGATAGTTGGTATCAACCGTGGAAGCAGGAAGTTCAATTACAGGGAAATAACCTGGGTGCATGTTGATGGTGACTTGAACTAGGGTGGTGAAAAGTAAATAGATTCTAGCAATACTTTTATGGTAGACTCAAAATAATTTGATGACATTGAACATGGGGCATGAAAGCAAGAAAGAACTCAAGGATGACTTTAATTTCGTAGAGGGGTAAGCTGGAACAACTTGAAGAATGGAATTGTTGTAGCGTCGCTATGAGTCAGAATCGACTCGACCCCAGTGGGTTTGGTTTTGGTTTTGGATATGGGAAAGACTTCAGGAAGGACAGGGTTGTAACAATGGGCAGGATAAATTTGAGATTTCTATTGGACATCTGGGTGAGAATGTTGAGGAAACAGTTGAGGTATAGAGTTCGGTGGAGAAATCTGAATTGGAGATAAAGTCTTGGGAGTAATTAACATACAAATGGTATCTAACCCTATGGGTCTAGATGGAATCGCCTAGCAAATGAGAGTAGACAAGAAAGAGATGAGGTCTTAAGACCAAGTTTTTAGATGCTTCAACATTTAAAAGTTGGATTATGAAGAAGAATCAGCAAAGGAGACTGGGGAAAAAAAAAGCCAGTAAGTGTCAATTTGTGGGCAAAGACTCTATTTGTGACGTTGGAAAGAGTGTTTTTGATTGATTGTGATGACACTAGCCTAATTAGAGTGGTTCAAGAAAAAAATGGGGTAGAGTAGGAAATGGAGACAGGAATTGCAGCTTTTTTCCTAAGGGTTTTGCTATAAAGAGAAGGATGGAAATGTGGATGTAGCTAGAGAGGGATGTGGTCAAGGAAGGTGTTTTTTGTTTGTGAAATAGGAGCTACTCTGACATGTTATATAGTGATTGGAGTGGTCCAGTAGTAGTAGCAGGTAGAAATATATAATTGTGCTTTTGATAAAATATTATTGTTAAATATTTATAAAACAGATCCATTTTGACGTTTGGGCACCTACTGGCCCATGAGTGGATGGAAATTCCCTTTACACTTGTAACAGAGTCAGCACCATGACAGAAGCTCACACATCACTCCATTTGCTGAGCTAATAAAGAGGGCAATCAAAGTCCGGTGTGTTCACAAGGTAGACTGGTATGATCAGACATGGAGATTTATGAACCCAAGTGAGGCACAATATTAAAAGGTCACAAATAACATTCCCCTGTTGCATCTACTGTCTACATATTATAGGTCCTCTACTTCTGGCTTATTTTAGAATTCATTTGGGCACCAATTGTAAGCAGTTGTGTTAACCCATAATTGCTAGCCCATGGGATATCAGAAGCTAGGTGTGAAAGAAAGAGGGCTGGGTACGGCTCATACTGAGAACTAGCATTGAGACCTCCAGAGCAAGGCAGAACAAGGTAGGGCAGTGCCCTTTAAAGCTGTAACATTTAACATTTCCTCCCAGTACAAGAATTCTGTATTTTTGTGACTACAGAATAAATTTTTAACAGTGGTAAACCACCCTTCCCCCAACTTGAGAAATGGAACTGTGTTTTCTTCTACCTTGGACATATTGTGGCTGTCAAATTGCTCCTCAGGAAATTCAGCTCTTTGACTTTCCTCCCCTTTAAGCCTCTCCTATGCCTCTACTTTTATGCCTCTACTGTTAGGTCTCAGAGAATGCTTGAGTGCTTTCAGCCACATGGTTTTCTGTTGATTAAAGGCATTTGTAATTTGTGATTGTTAATAGAGGCTAAATTGAAGCTTACATTTGCCCAATCTGTAGCAGAAAATGATTTTGTGGAGGAGAGAGTTGGGGGAGTTGGGGGGAGCAAAAGTTGCGTTTGATCCATTGACAGAAAATTGTCCTTTCAAATAGGAGAAGCTTCAGTTTTTCCTAAAAACAGCCATCTTATCAGTAAAATAAGTTGAGCAGGGTCTCTACAATGCAATATTCTGATAATTGAATGATTTGTATATACTTAAGTAAAGAACTGCATTTCCTTACCTCCTTAATTCACTGCTGTACTAAATGTAAGCACTGGTAAGTAAGAATGACTATGAAATGGTTTTAAATGAATCAGTGATCAGTAGCACTCAAAGAGTCCCTAGCTATTCCAGGCAATCAGGGACAGAGAGATGGTGCCTTTTTTTTTTTTGCTTGCCTTGATTTGTCAAAAATTTAAAAAATAGTAACACTTTCTTATCTTAAAAAATAAAATAACAAAAGATTATTTTCTTTATCAATTAGGAAGCACTAAGAGGCAAAGCATAATCATGAAGATATTTGAGGAACCAGACATCTTCGTGAAAGTGGGCTTTTGCTGCGTTCAGGCTAATCCTCGTGTTTCCCTTTGATTACTTTGGGTACCATTTAGTCCACTTACTGTATCATCTTGTAATTGCCCTGAACAGTTTTTCATCATGAAAGTAGTTACGTTCTCTCTTTGTTTGACACAAAGTGTAAAGAAAAAGTATTTAAAATGTCAGGCTACTTTGGTATGTTATACCACAAAGGATGGAACAGATGTTTTTAAATAAACATCAGCCCTGGTTGTGCATTGTTGAGACACTGAGAGAGCCTTTTTCAGAAGCAGGGGCAGCTCATGAATTTAGAGGAGGCTTAAATACTGTACTTTCGCATAAAGCCATAAAAAGTTGGCAAAAGTATCAGGGGCCGGTGAATGGGCATAGAGCTGAACATGTTATAACTCAGATTACCAATAAAAACGTCAGGCTCAACTCTGAAATGAATAGTTTTGTAATTCTGACCTGAAAGCATTTTTTAATTGCTTTCAAATGGAAAAACTTAATATAATTTAATAAAATTTATCTGCTTTATTATCGAGAAGGCTATTATTGCAGCAAAGGGAAATGGAGGGTTTAAATGTCATTTCTAGCATCTAATTTCCCAGTTCTTTTATAGGGATGTTATTAAAACAAGACCAATGGGGTTTGCTACCTCCATAAAATCCAGTCAAGCAACAAGAGTTAATCTAAGTACTGTAGAATCATTAAACGGGGCCCATGGCTGTAGACTGGCTGGTGTGGGGTGAGATGTGCTGTGGGAAGCAGGTGTGATATGTCAGGGTCAGTGTTTTGGCATTTTATAGTTTGTGGAACCTAAAGAGCAGCTGGATTCAGGGAGAAGCATGCCAGGGACAATGGTGTCTTTGTACCCAAGGGATCTACTTGGCACATTAATGTACATTGTGAATTAACTAAATGCTTTGAAACAAATGGTGTTAAAGATGGGCTGGAGTCAAAGACAAGGACTGATAGGAGAGGCCTTTTTTCTCTGCTAGATAATGGTGCCACTAGTTTGCTGGCTAGATATCTGGATTTGGTGTTCCTTTTATGGACCTATCGAGACAAATTCTAAGACTGGCAGGAGAGCGGAAGAGCTTGTGGATGGTGGAACTATTTAGAGTAAAATACTTATAAATGAGATAGGAGGCATTCGTGGTTGTGAGGAGGGAGCTACAGTTACTAGGAAAGCATGAAAAGAGATACACTTTTGAAGCATGTTTCATATACTAGATATCGCAATCGGTGCTTTAATACTAGCAGTCATGGAAACAAATAACATGTTCTGCAGCTTACGACCTTCATGCTACTCTGCTAAATAGTTTGCATACGTGTTTCCATTCACAATAATACTTTAAGGTGTTAGTCCCATTTTACAGAAGATTCTAAATTCCAAGTGTGCTCTACTCATGCTGTTTGTAGTTCTATGCTGTCTTTCAGAATGTGTTGGGTATCATGGCATATGCAATGCCAGCTAAGTTTTCTATGAAAACCTATCCCCCAGTTTCAAAATCCTGTGTGTGTACGTTATAACATTTATTAATCGATCACAAACCTTTGATGATGTGCAGAAATTACAATTTTCAGTGCAAAAGTTGGGTAGTGAGTCCAGAGATGAATAGGCCACATTCTTGTCTGTAATGATGCAGGTCTGATATACATGACATGGTCACAAGGAAAAGTTGAAGAAAAAGAGGAAATAATGAGGGTTAAAGTAGCCAGTCTTGCAGTTTCAACATCAAGCAGTGGGATCACCGGACAAAGGAAGCTGTCATGCCCAGCCCAATTGCATGTTCTGTCCATGGCTCTATGATCTCAAATCTTGGGCCAAAAGATTGTAAGAAGGGGATTGCCTTTAACCATCTGACCTAAGGATCACAAACATGTTCATGTATATGTGTGTACATGTATCTTGGTGCATATGTGCTCAAAATTTTCTAGGTTATATTTTCTTGAGAATGGAATTTTTAGGTCACAGAATACGGCTATATGTGCATGTATGCATGTGTGCATACATATATGAGTGTGTGTCAATTTAAATGTAACTTTAAAACATAATTTTGAGGAGAAAAAGACAAAAACACCCACCATTCCATCAGCCAAAGACTTTACTATTTTCCTAATAATGTTAGCCCATCTGTATTCATGCTTTGACACACTTTTACAAAGTTACATCATCAACTGGAATTTTGGCAGAAATTTTGTTGTTGTTAGGTGCAGTACAGTCAGTTTCAACTCATAGCGACCTTCTGTACAACAGAACAAAACACTTCCCAGTCCTGCACCATCTGCATGATCCTTGTTATGCTTAAGCCCATTGTTGAAGTCAGTGTGTCAGTCCATCTGATGGAGGGTCTTCCTCTTCTTCGCTGACCCTCTACATTACCAAGCATGATGTTCTTCTCCAGGGACTGGTCCCTCCTGATAACGTGTACAAAGTATGTGTGACGAATATCGCCATCCTCACTTCCAAGAAGCATTCTGGCTGTACTTCTTCCAAGATAGATTTGTTCATTCTTTTGGCAATCTGTTGTACATTCGACATTCTTCGCCAACACCACAACTCAAAAGCATCAATTCTTCTTTGGTCTTCCTTATTCATTGCCCAGCTTTTGCATGCATATGAAACGATTGAAAACACCATGGCTTGGGTCAGGCACACCTTAGTCTTCAAGGTGACGTCTTTGCTTTTTAATGCTTTAAAGAGGTCTTTTGCCGCAGATTTGCCCAATGCAATACAACATTTTATTTCTTGACTGTTGCTTCCTTGGGTGTTGATTGTAGATCCAAGTAAAATGAAATCCTTGACAACTTCAGTCTTTTCTCTGTTTATCATGATGTTGCTCGTTGGTCCAGCTGTAAGGATTTTTGTTTTCTTTATATTGAGGTGTAATCCATACTGAAGGTTGTGGCCTTTGATGTTCATCAGAAAGTGCTGCAAGTCCTCTTCACTTTCAGCAAGCACTTTCACTTTCTGCATTACACAGGTTGTTGATGAGTCTTTCTCCAATCCTGATATCCTGCTCTTCTTCATATAGTCCAGCTTCTCAGATTATTTGCTCAGCATACAGATTGAATAGGTATGGTGAAAGGATACAACCATGACGCACACCTTTCCTGACGTTAAACCACGCCATGTCCCCCTGTTCTGTTTGAAGGACTGCCTCTTCATCTATGTACAGGTTTTCCTCATGAGCACAATTAAGTGTTCGAAAATTCCCATTTTCTGAATGTTATCCATAATTGGTTATGATCCACGGAGTCAAATGCCTTTGCATAATCAATAAAACAGTGGTAAACATCTTCCTGGTATTCTCTGCTTTCAGCCAGAATCCATCTGACATCAGCAATGATATCCCCTGTTCCATGTCCTCTTCTGCGTTCTGGCTTGAATTTCTGGCAGTTCCCTGTTAAAGTATTCCTGAAAACACTTTTGAATGATCTTTAGGAAAATTTTAGTTGCTTGTGATGTGATATTGATAAAGTGTTTGATAATTTCCACATTCAGTTGGGTCATGTTTCTTTGGAATACTCATAAGTATGGATCTCTTCCAGTTGGTTGGCCCGGTAGCTGTCTTCCAAATTTCCTGGCATAAACAAGTGAGCACTTCCAGCACTGCATCTGTCTGTTGAAACATCTCACTTGGTCAGTTCTTGGAGCCTTATTTTCCGCCAGTACCTTCAGTGCAGCTTGGATATCTTCCTTCAGTACCATCGGTTCTTGATCAGATGCTACCTCCTGAAATGGCTGAATGTCACCCAGTTCTTTTTGGTACAATGACTGGTGTAGCCCTTCCGTCTTCTTTTGATGCTTCCTGCATTGTTTAATATTTTCTCCATAGAATCCTTCAATATTGCAATTCGAGGCTTGAAGTTTTTCTTCAGTTCTTTCGGCTTGAGAAATGTTGAGGCTGTTCTTCCCTTTTGGTTGTCTAGCCTGTCATTATAATACTTTGTCTTCTCAAACTGGCCTTTGAAATCTTCTGTTCAGCTCTTTTATTTCATCATTTCTGCCTTTTCTTTAGCTACTCTATGCTCGAGAGCAAGTTTCAGAGTCTCTTCTGACATCCATTTTGGTCTTTTCTTTCTTTCCTTTCTCTTTAATGACCTCTTGCTTTCTTCATGTATGATGTCCTTGATGTCATTCAACAGCTCATCTGGTCTTTGGTCATTAGAGTTGAGTGACACTAGTGTTCAATTTGAACTTGCATATGAACTGGCCTTGTTCTGACTGATGATATTGAGCTTTCCCATTGTCTCCTTCCACAGATATAGTCAGTTTGATTCCTGTGTGTTCCGTCTGGTGAGGTCCACTTGAATAGCCTCAGCTTATGTTGTTGAAAAAAAGATATTTGCAATGAAGAAGTCGTTGATCTTACAAAATTCTACCATGTGGTCTCCAGCTATTTTCTATCACCAAGGCCATATTTTCAACTACCGATTCTCCTTCTTTGTTTCCAGCTTTTGCTTTCCAATCACCAGTCATTATTAATGCATTCTGATTGCATCTCTGATCAATTTCAGACTGCAGAAGTTGGTAGAGATCTTTAATTTTTTCATCTTTGGCCTTAGTGGTTGGTGTGTAAATTTGAATAACAATCATATTAACTGCTATTCCTTGCAGGCATGTAGATATCATCCTATCAGACAGCATTGTACTTCAGGTTAAATCTTGAAAAGTTCTTTTTCACGATGAGTGCAACACCATTCTTCTTGAATTTGTTATTCTTGGGAATGTAGACCATATGATTATCAGATTCAAAATGGCCAATACCAGTCCATTTCAGCTCACTAATGCCTAGGATTTCGATATTTATGCATTCCATTTCATTTCTTATGATTTTCAATTTTCCTAGATTCATACCTCTTACATTCCACATTCCAATTATTAATAGATGTTTGCAACTGTTTCTTCTCATTTTGAGTCTTGCCACATCAGCAAGTGTGGTCCCAAAAGCTTGACTCCATCCCCATCATTACTGCAACTCTACTGTGAGGAGGCAGCTCTTCCCCAGCCATCCTTTTAGTGCCTTCCAACCTGAGGGGCTCATCTTCCGGCACTGTATCAGGCAGTGTTCTGCTGCTATTCCTAAGGTTTTCACTGGCTAATTTTTTTTCAGAAGTACACTGCCATGTCCCTGTTCCTGCTGTGTCTTAGTCTAGAAGCTCAGCTGAGACCTGCCCACCAGGGGTAACCCTGCTGGTATTTGAATACCGGTGCCATAACTTCCAGCATCACAGCATCATGCAAGCCCTGACATTATGACAAACTGACAGACACATGGATGAGAAAATTTGGGGCAGTATGAATAGTGATATCTGGAGACAGACATCCAGATAATAAATCCTGCCTCTGTCATTTGTAACTTTGGAAAAATGACTGATTTTTTTTTATGCTTCAGTTTAATCTTCTGTAAAATGGAAATGATACTAATATAATTTCGTTATGAATGCAATAAATGAGGTAAAACGTTATCTCACTTAGCATAATATGGGGTATATACTATGCACTCGTAGTTGGCTTTCATTATTATTTGATATTCACGCTTACAGAAATCATTTTTTTAAGTTTTTTTGAGTTTGTATTTTTAAATTTTAATAAAATATATTTTTTAAAGCAGCTATAGGTTTGCAAGAAACTGCCAGACTGTCTTCTAAAGTAGCTGTACCATTTTGCATTCCCACCAGCAATGAATGAGAATTCCTCTTGTTCCACATCTTTGTCAGCATATGATATTGTCAGTGTTTTGGGTTTTATCCATTTTAATTGGTGGGTATTGGTATCTCGTTGTCATTTTAATCTGCAATTCCCTAATGACCTGTGAAGGGGCCCTGGTGGTTCAGTGGTTAAAGTGACCAACTGCTATCCAGAAGGTGAGTGGCTCGAAACCACCAGCCACTCCATGGAAGAAAGATGTAGTAGTCTGCTTCCAGAGGGATTTGCAGCCCTGGAAGCCCTATGGGGTCACTGTGAGTCAGAACCAACTCAAAGGCAGTGGGTAAATGTCCAATGAGGAACCATGGTGGCACAGTGGTTAAGCACTTGTCTGCTAACCAAAAGCTGGGTGATTTGAACCCACCAGCCGCTCCATGGGAGAAAGATGTGGCAGTCTGCTTCCATAAAGATTACAGCCTTGGAAACCATAGAAACTGCTATGAAGCAGTTCTACTCTTTCCTATAGAGTTGCTATGAGTCAGACTAGGCTCCAGAGAAATGGGTTTGGTTCAAGTTTAATGACCTGTGATGCTGAGCATCTTTTCATAATCTTATTTACCTGGTACTGCAGTGGTTATGGAGCCCTGGTGTCATAGTGGTTAAGCGTTCGGCTGCTAACCAAAAGGTCAGCAGCTCAAATCCACCACCCACTCCTTGGAAGCCATATGAAGCAGTTCTACTCTGTCCTATAGGATTGCAATGAGTCGGAATCGACTCAACGGCAATGGGTTTGGTTTTGGTTTGGCAGTGTTTAAAGAGCTCAACTGCCAACCCAAAGGTCAGTGGTTTGAACCTACCAGCCACTCTGTGGTAGAAAAATCTGGCAGTCTGCTTCTCTAAAGATTACAGCCTTGAAAACCCTATGGAGCAGTTCTACTCTGTCCTGTAGGGCGGCTATGAGTCCAGATGGTATTGAAGGCACCAGTTTTGTTTTGTCTTAAATATACTGGTGAGGTGTTCAAGTCTTTTGCACATTTTGTAATCGAGTTGTTTTATTGTTCAGTTTTAAGAATTCTTTGTATATTTTGATATAAGTCCTTCATCAGATACGTGTTTTGCAAATATTTTCTGCAAATCTGTGGCTTGTCTCTTTTTTTCCCTTAACAGTGTCTCTCACAGAGCAAAAGTTTTTTTTTTTTTAATTTTTATTGTGCTTTAAGTGAAAGCTTACAAACCAAGTCAGTCTCTCACACAAAAACTTATATACACCTTGCTACATATTCCCAATTGCTCTCCCCCTAATGAGACAGCCCGCTCCCTCCCTCCACTCTCTCATTTCGTGTCCATTTCGCCAGCTTTAACCCCCTCTACCCTCTCATTTCCCCTCCAGGGAGGAGATGCCAACGTAGTCTCAAGTGTCCATCTAATCCAAGAAGCTCACTCCTCACCAGCATCCCTCTCTAACCCATTGTCCAGTCCAATCCCTGTCTGAAAAGTTGGCTTTGGGAATGGTTCATGTCCTGGGCCAACAGAAGGTCTGGGGGCCATGACCACTGGGGTCCTTCTAGTCTCAGTCAGACCATTAAAGTCTGGTCTTTTTACGAGAATTTGGGGTCTGCATCCCACTGCTCTCCTGCTCCCTCAGGGGTTCTCTGTTGTGTTCCCTGTCAGGGCAGTCATTGGTTGTAGTTGGATACCATCTAGTTCTTCTGGTCTCGGGCTGAGATAGTCTCTGGCTTATGTGGCCCTTTCTGTCTCTTGGGCTCGTAATTAATTACCTTGTGTCCTTGGTGTTCTTCATTCTCCTTTGATCCAGGTGGGTTGAGACCAATTGATGCATCTTAGATGGCCACTTGCTAGTGTTTAAGACCCCAGACGCCACTCTCCAAAGTGGGATGCAGAATGTTTTCTTAATAGATTTTATTATGCCAATTGACTTAGATGTCCCCTGAAACCATGGTCCCCAAACCCCTCAAACCCCTGCCCCTGCTATGCTGGCCTTTGAAGCATTCAGTTTTTTCATGAAATTTTTTAGCTTTTCGTTTAGTCCAGTTGTGCAGACCTTGCCTGTATTGTGTGTTGTCTTTCCTGTCACCTAAAGTAGTTCTTATCTACTATCTAATTAGTGGGCACCCCTTTCCCACCCTCCCTCCCTCCCCCCTCTCATAACCACAAAAGAATATTTTCTTCTGTATTTAAACTATTTCTCAAGTTCTTATAATAGTGGTCTTACACAATATTTGTCCTTTTGCAGCTGACTAATTTCGCTCAGCATGATGCCTTCCAGATTATTCCATGTTGAGAAATGTTTCACAGATTCATCACTGCTCTTTATTGAGGCGTAGTATTCCATTCCGGGAATATACCATAATTTATTTATCCATTCATCCACTGATGGGCACCTTGGTTACTTCCATCTTTGTGCTATTGTAAACAGTGCTGCAATAAACATGGGTGTGCATATATCTGTTCATGTAAAGGCTCTTATTTCTCTAGGATATATTCCAAGGAGTGGGATTTCTGGGTCGTATGGTAGTTCTATTTCTAGCATTTTAAGGAAGCGCCAAATCGATTTCCAAAATGGTTGTACCATTTTACATTCCCACCAGCAGTGTATAAGTGTTCTAATCTCTCCACAGCCTCTCTAGCATTTATTATTTTGTGTGTTTTGGATTAATGCCAGACTTGTTGGAGTGAGATGAAATCTCATCGTAGTTTTAATTTGCATTTCTCTAATGGCTAATGATCACGAGCATTCCCTCATATATCTGTTAGCTACCTGAATGTCTTCTTTAGTGAAGTGTCTGTTCATATATTTTGCCCATTTTTTAATTGGGTTATTTGTCTTTTTGTACTTGAATTTTTGCAGTATCATGTAGATTTTAGAGATCAGGTGCTGATCAGAAATGTCATACCTAAAAACTTTTTCCCAGTCTGTAGGTAATCTTTTTACTCTTCTAGTGAAGTCTTTGGATGAGCATAGGTGTTTGATTTTTAGGAGCTCCCAGTTATCTAGTTTTTCTTCTGCATTGTTAGTAATGTTTTGTATACTGTTTATGCCATGTATTAGGGCTCCTAACGTTGTCCCTATTTTTTCTTCCATGATCTTTGTTGTCTTAGATTTTATATTTAGGTCTTTGATCCATTTTGAGTTAGTTTTTGTGCATGGAGTGAGGTATGGGTCTTGTTTCTTTTTTTACAGATGGATATCCAGTTATGCCAGCACCATTTGTTAAAAAGACTGTCTTTTCCCCATTTAACTGTTTTGGGGCCTTTGTCAAATATCAACTGCTCACATGTGGATGGACTTATGTCTGGATTCTCAATTCTGTTCCATTGGTTTATGCACCAGTACCAGGCTGTTTTGACTACTGTGGTGGTATAATAGGTTCTAAAATGAGGTAGTGTGAGGCTTCCCACTTTGTTCTTCTTTTTCAGTAATGCTTTACTCATCCAGGGCCTCTTTCCCTTCCATATGAAGTTAGTGATTTGTTTCTCCATCTCATTACAAAATGTCATTGGAATTACATTGAATGTATAGATCGCTTTTGGTAGAATAGGCATTTTTATAATATTAAGTCTTCCTACCCATGAGTAAGGTATATTTTTCCACTTGTGTAGGTCTCTTTTGGTTTCTTGGAGAAGTGTTTTGTGGTTTTCTTTGTATAAGTCTTTTTCATCTCTGGTAAGATTTATCCCTAAGTATTTTATCTCCTTGGGGACCACTGTAAATGGTATTGATTTGGTGATTTCTGCTTCGATGTTTTTTTTGTTGTTGGTGTAGAGGAATCCAACTGATTTTTGTGTATTTATCTTGTATCCCGATACTCTGCTGAACTCTTCTATTAGTTTCAGTAGTTTTCTTGAGGATTCCTTAGGGCTTTTGGTGTATAAGATCATGTCATCTGCAAATAGAGATACTTTTACTTCTTTCTTGCCAATCTGGATGTCCTTTATTTCTTTATTTTGCCTAATTGCTCTGGCTAGGACCTCCAGCACAACGCTGAATAAGAGTGGTGATGAAGGGCATCCTTGTTTGATTCCCAATATCAAGGCGAATGCTTTCAGGCAGGCTCTCTCCATTTAGAATGATGTTGGCTATTGGCTTTGTATAAAAAAAATATAAACGCCCTTTATTATGTTGAGGAATTTTCCTTCTATTCCTATTTTGCTGAGAGTTTTTTTCATGAATGGGTGTTGAATTTTGTCAAATTCCTTTCCTGCATCCATTAATAAAATCATGTGATTCTTGTCTTTTATTTATATGATAACCCATTGCCATCGGGACTCATATGGATTACATTAATTGTTTCTCTAATGTTGAACCATCCCTGCATACCTGGTATGAATCCCACTTGGTCATGGTGAATTATTTTTTTGATGTGCTATGAATTCTATTGGCTAGAATTTTGTTGAGGATTTTTGCATCTGTGTTCATGAGGGTTATAGGTCTGTAATTTCCTTTTTTTGTGGTGTCTTTACCTGGTTTCGGTATCAGGGATATGTTGGCTTCATAGAAAGAGTTTGGGAGTATTCCGTCCTTTTCTATGCTCTGAAATACCTTTAGTAGTAGTGGTGTTAAATGTTCTCTGAAAATTTGGTAGAACTCTGCAGCGAAGCCATCCAGGAAAGGGCCTTTTTTTTGGCAGGGGTGGTGGGGGCGGGGGTTGATTACCTTTTCAATTTCTTCTTTTGTTATGGGTCTATTTAGTTGTTCTACCTCTGTTTTTGTTAGTTGAGGTAGGTAGTGTGTTTCTAGGAATTCGTCCATTTCTTCTAGGTTTTCAAATTTGTTAAGAGTACAATTTTTCATAGTAACCTGATATGATTCTTTTAATTTCAGTTGGATCTGTTGTAATATTGCCCATCTCATTTCTTATTTGGGTTATTTGCTTCCTCTCCTGTTTTTCTTTTGTCAGTTTGGCCAGTGGTTTATCAATTTTGTTGATTTTTTCGAAGAAACAGCTTTTTGGTCTTGTTCTTTCAATTGTTTTTCTGTTCTCTATTTCATTTAGTTCTGTTCTAATTTTTATTATTTGTTTTCTTCTGGTTCCTGAGGGTTTCTTTTGTTGTTTTCTTTCTATTTGTTCAAGTTGTAGGGATAATTCTTTAATGTTGGCCCTTTCTTCTTTTTGTATGTGTGCATTTATTGATATGAATTGACTTCTGAGCACTGCTTTCACTGTGTCCCAAAGGTTCTGATAGGAAGTGTTTTCATTCTCATTGGATTCTAAAAATTTCTTTATTCCATCCTTAATGTCTTCTATAATCCAGTCTTTTTTGAGCAGGGTATTGTTCAGTTTCCAAGTGTTTGATTTCTCTTCCCTGCTTTTCCTGTTATTGATTTCCACTTCTATGGCCTTATTGTCAGAGAAAATGCTTTGTAATATTTCAATGTTTTGGATTCTGCTAAGGCTTGCTTTATGACCTAATATGTGGTCTATTCTAGAGGATGTTCCATGTGCTCTAGAAAAGAAAGTATTCTTGGTTGCTGTTGGATGGAGTGTCCTGTATATGTCTATGAGGTCAAGTTGGTTTATTGTGGCATTTAGATCTTCCGTGTCTTTATTGAGCTTCCTTCTGGATACCCTGTCCTTCACAGAAAGTGGTGTATTTGAAGTCTCCTACTATTAGAAAAAAAAAAAAAAAAACTATTGTTGTGGAGCTATCTCACTTTTCAATGCTGATCGAGCTTGTTTTATATATCTTGCATCCCTGTCATTGGGTGTATAAGTATTTAATATGGTTATATCTTCTTCATATATTGTCCCTTTAATCATTATGTAGTGTCTTCCTTATCCTTTATGAGGGATTTAACTTTAAAGTCTATTTTGTCAGAAATTAATATTTCATCCCTGCTCTTTTTTGATTGTTTGCTTGATATATTTTTTTCCATCCTTTGAGTTTTAGTTTGTTTGTGTCTCTAAGTCTAAGGTGTGTCTCTTGTAGGTAGCATAGAGACGGATTGTGTTTTTTAATCCATTCTGCCACTCTCTGTCTCTTTATTGGTGCATTTAGTCCATTCACACTCAGGGTAATTATGGATGAGTATGAATTTAGTGCTATCATTTTGATGTCTTTTTTTTGTGTATTTTTGACAGTTTCTTTTTCCCACTTAATTTTATGTTTCTGCTGAGTCTCTATTTTTCTCTTGTATTTTATTTTGATGCGTAGGACAGTTTGTCTCCACTGTAGTTACCTTATTATTTATCCCTATCTTTCTAAGTTTAAACCTAAATTTTATTTCTTTGTATTGCGTTACCTTCCTCTCCATGTGGAAGATCCATGACTACTTTTCTTAGTCCCTCTTTATTGTTTTAATGTTGTCTTCTTTTACATAATAACATCGCTGTTACCCTGTTTTGAGCTTTTTTTTTTTTTAATCTCAATTTATTTTTTTGATTTTCCCGTCAGGGTTGACTACTTATTGCTCTGCCCAGTGTTTTAGTCCTGGGTTGATACGTGATATTATTGATTCTCTAACCAAAGAACTCCCTTTACTATTTCTTGTAGTTTTGGTTTGGTTTTATTATATTATTAACCAAAAAACTCCCTTTACTATTTCTTGTAGTTTTGGTTTGGTTTTTATGAATTCACTAAACTCCTGTGTATTTGGAAATGTCCTAATTTCACCTTCCTATTTGAGAGGCAGTTTTGCTGGGTATATGATTCTTGGCTAGCAATTTTTTTCCTTCAATTTTTTATATGTCATCCTATTCCTTCTTGGTTTCTGCTGAATAGTCCGAGCTTATTCTTATTGGCTCTCCTTTGTAGGTGACTTTTTGTTTATTCCTAGCTGCTCTTAAAATTCTTTATATTTGGTTTTGGCAAGTTTGATCATAATATGTCTTGGTGACTTTCTTTTAACATCTACCTTATGTGGAGTTCAATGAGTATCTTGGATAGATATATCTTCTCGTTTTTCACTATATCATGGAAGTTTTCTGCCAACAAATCTTCAACGATTCTCTCTGTATTTTCTGTTATCCCTCCCTGTTCTGGTACTCCAATCACTCGTAGGTTATTTCTCTTGATAGAGTCCCACATGATTCTTAAGATTTCTTTGGGTTTTTTTTTTTAATTCTTTTATCTGATTTTTTTTCAAATATATTAGTGCCAACTGCTTTATCTTCAAATTCAGAAATTCTGCCTTCCACTTGCTCAAATCTGCTTCTCTGACTTTCTATTGAGTTGTCTATTTCTGTAATTTTATTGTTAATCTTCTGAATTTCTGATTGCTCTCTACCTATGGATTTTTCCAGCTTATTAAATTTTTCATTATGTTCCTAAATAATCTTTTTAATTTCTTCAATTGCTTTATCTTTGTGTTCTTTGGCTTGTTCTGTGTATTGCCTCATTTCCTTCCTGATGTCTTGATGGGTTCTGTATATTAATTTTTTGTATTCTGCTCCTGGTAATTCCAGGAAGGCACTTTCATCTAGAAGATCCCTGGATTCTTTGCTTTGAGAGCTTGTTGAAGCAATCGTCATCTGTTTCTCTATGTGACTTGATATTGACTATTGTCTCTGAGCCATCTATAAGTTATGATATTAGTTTATTTTATGTTTGCTTACTGTGTCATAGCTTCTTGCTTTGCTTTGTTTTGATATGCCCAGATAGGTTGCTTGAGTGAGCTGGCTTGATTATTTTCACCTTTGGAGCTCTGACGTCCTGTCCTCAGATGGCTAGAGCTGTTATCAGGTATATCAGGCTAGGAGTCCATTCACTTTTCTTGTATGAATTCAGCTCAGGTGTCCAGGTAGCTGATCACCCAGTGTGTGGTACAGGCTCTGTCCCACAGTCTTAGAGGGGCAGGGGTGATTGGTGTAGGTACCAGTATCTGGTTGCAGCAGGCGTCACACTCTGAACAAGGTAGGGAGCTGAGAATTGTCCCGTATGTGTCTCTGAGGAAAGTGTGTCCCTATTCCCTAGTGTGTACAGGTGGGTGGGTTCTGCAGACAGACCATGGGCACCCAGTGTTTTTGGTTGTAAGGACTGGGAGGTACAACTTACCCTTGGACCCCTGCCACAGGTGACCGGGTGACCTGAGTGGTGCTACCAGTCCTTAAGCCCCAGATGTGGGTAGGTGAGGGCCCTGTTTAATAGGCAAAGCAATGTCAAACATGAAACACCCACCTCTCCACCTCACAGCTGAAATGGTTGGAGCCTGCCAACAAGGGCCTGGTCTCCTGAAATAGACCCACACAGGTCCATGCAGAAAGGAATGGTACTCAAAGTCCATAGACTGTTTATGTCTGGACAGGTGCTGCTTTTGTCCTGAGCTCCCACGGTTAGTGGAGCTGGCAAATAATTGCAAATTTGTTCCTTCTACAAGGCCGGGAGAATGGCTCTAGGCACTCAACTGAGCCTATCTCAGGCCCGGGGGAATAAACAACTGCTGAATCCAGCTTGGGGGTGGCGAGTGGGGTGGTAAAATATACACAAGTACTTAGCTTTTGCCGAAAGCCCTGTTCTTCTCTGGGTCCGGAGATGTGAGTAGGCTGTGTGGCTGGCTGCTTCTCCCTGAGGAAGTTGTGGCTGAATGCTAGTACCAGCCTGCCCGCACTGCTCCCAGAATAGTGCCTGAGGGTTCCCTGCAATTCAGGTCTGGTAACTCCTCTCCACTTCTGAAACGTCTCTTCCTCTCCCTGCCCCTCAGTTCATTTTCTAAGCTTGCCTTTCATGTTCAGGGCTCCTAGCTTATCATAAATATACATGTTTCACTTGTTTTTTCGGATCTTTGTTGTAAAGAGGGCTCGCCAGAAGCGTCTGTCTATTTTGCCATCTTGGCTCTGCCTCCCAAAAGTTTTTTATTTTAATGAACTCTAACTTGTCTTTTTTTTTTAATGGATCATGCGTCTGGTGTTTTATCTACAAAATCATTGTTAAACCCAAGGCCACTTAAATTTTCTCCTATATTACCTCTTAGAGGTTGTAGAGTTTTGTACTATGTATTTATTTCTATGACTCATCTTCAGTTTTCTTTTGTGAAAATATGTCTTCTTTTTTTTTTGCATTTGGATATGCAGTTATTCCAGCACTATTTGTTGAAAAGACAACTTCCTCCAGTGAATTACCTTTGTTCCTTTGTCAAACATCAGCTGACTAGATTTGTGGGTCTATTTCTGGACCTTCTATTCTGTTCCACTGATCTGTTTATCTATTGCTTCACCAATATCGCACTGTCTTGATCATTGTAGCTTTATATTAAGTCTTGATGTTGGGTAGTTACAGTTCTCCAACTCTGTTTTTCAGTATTGTGTAGGCCACTTGGTTCTTTTGCCTTTCTGTATAAACTTTAGAAACAGTTTTTGATTGACAGAAAATAACTTTCTGGGGTTTTGATTGGGATTGTGTTGAGTTTATAGATAAAGTTGGGAAAATTTGACATCTTAATATTAAGTCTTGGGAGGTGGAGTCAAGATGGTGGACTAGTCAGATACACCAAGCCATCATCCTGCAACAAAGACTTGAAAAACCAAGTAGAACAGACACAGACATCCATCCTGGAACTCTGAACTTTTAATGAAAGGATAAAGTATTAGATCGGAAGCCACTGAGAAGAAGAAACTGATCAAAAACAGCCAACAAATATAGATACAGAGTGGAGGTCCCCTGCTGACCAGCACAGCACAGTGCTGCCATCTTGAGATAAAGCCAAAAACTCCACATGAGGAACACAGATTAAGGCACTTTCACAGAACTCCCAAGAGAAGAAGAAGGAATGTTGTGGATACACCCAGAGTGATGTACGGTCCCATTTGCTGGCTGCAGCTAAAGGAAATGCCAGACACTCTCACAGAGCAACCAGAGGAGCATGCTCCTACAGCCCCTACCTTCCCGGTGAGCAGTGGCAAGAACCACCCTACCCCAAGAACTCAGACTGTCAGGGACCACAGTGCAAGCCCTTCCCCCCAGTCTAGACCCCTCAGCCCTCCTTCAGCCTCCCCTCGTGCCTCTTTCTTCCCACCAGACACACCCCACAGCATTTCAGCTGAGCAACATGGATCTGCACAACTCTTTCCCTACCAGCCAGTCTGGCTGCATCACAGCGAGTGACCTGGACCTGCACCCTCTCCCCCTCTACTGTCTCCAAGCTACTATGCTGCCGCCAGGCAACCGGCCTTGTACCCATGACCCCTTCCTCTCCACCATCACCACCCCACTTCCCTGCAGCTGAATGCCTGAGCCCATGTCCCTCCCTCCCCACCATCTCTGCCCAGCTGACCAGCAGCTAAGTGTCACATCCCAGCCCCTCTTTCCCCCACTGACTCAGCACTGTTGCACTGCAGCCGGGTGACTTGGCCCTGTACCCATGCCCCCTTCCTCCTTGCCAGTACCATCCTGCCCTGCAGCTGAAGGTCTTGGCCAGTGCTTCTCCCACCATGCCAGCTTCACCCCAGTGTGCCACAGCTGGGTGACCTGGCCCCATATCCCCTCTTTTCTCGCTGTCTCCTCCCTGCTGCCCCAAAGCAGAGTGTCCAGACTTCAGCCCTCTCTCTCTGTCAGTTCTGCTCCACTGCACCACAGCTAGGTGACCTGACCAGTGCCCCCTCCTCCCCTCTGGCTCAACCCTGCTGCACCACAGCTGAGCCACCCAGCCTGCACCTCTCCCAATCTGCTGCCACACAGCTGAGCATCCTGGCCCATAACCTTCTCTCCCCACCAGCTCTGCTCCACTGTGCCACAGCCATGCAACCAGGCCTTGTGCCCCTTGCCCCAGTGGGCTCCAGCCTGCTGTGCTGTAGCCAAGTGAACTGACCCTCTGTCCCTTTCCCCTCAGGCTGTACCTTCCCCCTCAGGCTGGTCCCATTATGCCACAGCCAAGCAACCCAGCCTTGTTTCCCTCCCTTTCCATCAGCCCTGTACAGATGCCCCTCAGCTGAATGTCCATGCCCCATGCCCTCCCTGCCCACTGGCCTTGTCCCACTGCATTATGGCTGAGCAACCTTCCCTGCCCATCCAGACAAGCTGGTGAGATTTTTTGTGCCTACAGAAGAGAAAGCAACAAAAGACTCCCAGCCCTCCTGCCTAGACATATCAAAACAAAGCAAATAAGCAGGACAAAACAAACACACAATCAATAAATAAAGAAAATAATACCTGACTGTCTAGGGGATAGCAGGCAATATCAAAACATATTAAAAAAAGCAGGACAAGATGGTTCCAGCAAGTGACCAAAATAAAGACTCGATGACCTTCCAGCAGAAGAAAAGGCAGTGGAACTACCTGATATGTAATTCAAAAGACTAATATTTAGGGCTTTCCAAGAGTTTAGGAAAGAGATCAAGGAAAACACAGACAAAAAAAAAAAAAAAATTTTTTTTTTTTTTAAAAACCAAGGAAAAAATAGACAAAATCATGGAAAACAGACAAAATCAAGGAAAATATAAATAAAATCAAGGAAACAGAAAACGCAATAGAAAAACTCAAGAAAATAAGATAAGAACAAAATGTCAAAATAAACAATTAGAAATCATACAAAAACAGCAACTAGAAATCCAAAAGATAAACAACAAAATTTCAGAAATGGACAACTCAATAGAAGGTTTTAGGAGCAAATTTGAAACAGTGGAATACAGAATCAATGAAACTGAAGACAATTACACGGTTGCTAGTTTCAGGAAAACTCAGAGAAAAGAATGAAGAAAATCTAAGAATTATGTGGGACACCATCAAGAGGAAAAATTTGCACATGATCAGAGTTCCAGAGCAGGGGAGAAAATGGATAGCACAGACAGTCTTGTTGAAGATTTGCTGGCAGAAAACTTTCCTAATATGAAAGGCAAAAAGCTAACCAACCAAGAAGCTCAATGAGCTGCAGATAGGATAGTCCCCAAAAAGAAATCAGCACAATGTATCATAGTCATATTTGCCAAAACCAAAGAGAAAGAATCCTAAGAGCAGCTCAAGAAAAATGAAAAGTCACTTACGAAGGGGAAACAATAAGCCTAAGCTCTGATTATTCTGGAGAAACTATGCAGGCAAGAAGGCAATGGGATGACATATATAAAATCTTGAAAGAAAAAAAAAAGTCAACCAAGAACAATATATCCTGCAACTCTCTCAAATACAATGATGAAATTAGGACATTTCCAAGTAAACAAATATTAAGGGAATTTGTAAAAAAGAAACCATATTTACAAGAAATATTAAAAGGAGACCTTCAGTTAGAAACCCAACAACATCAGACAATAACCTGAGGCTAAGGCAAAGAACAGCATCAGCCAGATACACAGGTGAAGAACTCTCAATGATAAAACAAAACTAAAGGATTTAAAACAGGAGACCAGAGATGTTAATCTATAAATGATGACAACAGCAAAACAATAAAAGGTGGAATAAACAGTGTAGGTATAAAACTTTCAAATGGGGAGGAAATCATGGTGATATCTAGTAATAAATGACTGGTTTAAACTTAGGACAATAAGTGTAAATTTCACTGTAACCTCAAGGATAATTAACAAACTTACTCATCAAAAGAAAGAAAAGAATAAAAACATAAAATCTCAATAAACACAAAATCTATAATAATGAAAGAAATAAAAAGAAATTCCACAAACAAAAGGAACCCAGCCAGGAAAGTAAGTGGAACAAAGAAAATGTAAGCACCATAAAAAAACGCAACAAAAAGACATCAGTAAATTCACAGCTATCAATAATCACGCTGAATGTAAATGGCTTAAATGTACCCGTAAAGAGACAGAGAGTGACAGGATGGTTTTTTAAAAAAGAAACAATGTGCTGTCAACAAGAGACACGCCTTAGATAGAAAGACATAAATATATTAAAAATCAAAGGATGGAAAATATATCAACAACAACAACAACAAAAAGCAGGAGTGGCAATACTAATAATATCAGATAAAGGAGACTTTAAGGCAAAGTCCACCATAAGAGACAAGGAAAGAGACATTATGTAATGTTAAAGGGACAATCCATCAAGAAAACATAACCTTAATAACTGCACCCGAGAACAGAGTTCCAATATACATAGAACAAATTCTAACAGCACCAAAAAGAGAAATAGACAGTTCCACAATAATACTAGGAGGCTTCAACACAGCATTCTTGGTAAAAGACAGAACATCTAGAAAAAAAAAACCAAAATCTCAACAAAGATACAGAAATTCTAAAGGCCACAATCAAAAACTTGGAAACTGAATAATACCTTGCTTGAAAAACACTGTGTAATAGAAGCAATCAAATATGAAAAAAAAAAAAAAATTCCTAGAATCAATTCAGAATGAAAACACATCATACCAAAACCTTTGGGACACAGCAAAGGCAGTGTTCAGATGTCAATTTATACCAATAAGTGAAAAAAGAAGAAAGGGTCAAAATCAAAATGTTAACCCTACAACATGAACAAATAGAGAACAGCAAAAGAATCTCGCAGTCACCAAAAGAAAGGAAATCATAAAGATCAGAGCAGAAAAAAATAGAGAACAGAAAAACAATAGAAAGAATAAACAAGACCTAAAGTTGGGTCTTTGAAAGGATCGACAAAATTGACAAACCACTGGCAACACTGACAAAAGAAAAACAGGAGAGAAAGAAAATAACACAAATAAGAAATGAGATGGGGGACATTACAACAGATGCAACTGAAATAAAAAGAAACATAATGGAATACTATGAAAAACTATACTCCAAGAAATTTGAAACCCTAGAGGAAATGGACAAATTTCTGGAAACACACTGTCTACCTGAACTAACATAAAATGAGGTAGAAATTCTGAACAGATCCTTAACAAGAGAAGAGATTGAAAAAGTAAAAAAACAAGCAAACAAACAAACAAAAAAAACTCCCTACAAAAAAGTACCCTGTCCTAGATGGCTTCACTGGAGAATTCTACCAAACATTCAGAGGAGAGCTCACACCAGTACTACTGAAACTATTTCAGGGCATACAAGAGGAAGGATTACTCCCAAATTCATTCTACGAAGCCAGCATAACTCTGATACCAAAGCCAGGCAAAGACACCACAAGAAAAGAAAATTACAGACCAATATCTCTCATGAATATAGATACAAAAATCCTCAGCAAAATTCTAGCCAATAGAATTGAGCATCATATCAAAAAAATAATAAACCACGACCAAGTGGGATTCACACCAGGTATTCAAGGATGGTTCAACATTAAAAAATCAATCAACAGGAGGTGGGGCCAAGATGGCTGACTAGGTAGAAGCTACCTCGAATCCCTCTTGCAACAAAGACTTGGAAAAACAAGTGACTTGATCACATACGTGACAATCTACGCACCCTGACCATCAAACACAGATCTAAAGAGTAGACCCAAGTGACAGAGACTGAGAACGAGCAACCACAGGGAAGCAACGACTGCTTTAGGAGCCTGGAGCCAGCGTCCCAGTCAGAAAACCTTGGCGCTGGGCTTTGGACTGGGCACAGGGGAGCTGAGCACAGCATCCTGAGATGGCACAAACATGGGACACAGCCCTAGCCTCCAGAAGTGACCTCGGGGGAAGCCCAGCCAGTGCACGCAGGCAGCGCAGCGACATGGCTGACAGGAGGAGAAGTCAGCAGGAGGCAGCGACTGGTTTTGGAGCCTGGAGTGCGGCGTCCCAGCCCGGGAACCTTGCTACTGGGCTTTGGACTGGGAGTGGAGGAACTGACCACGGCGTCTGAAACAGCACAAGCACAGGATGCGGGCCTGACCCTCAAGGTCAATCTCGACCCAGCCAACTACACGCACGCTACACACCCCTCGGGAATCTCAGATAAAACAGTCATCACCAAGCAAGATAAGTAACTTTGTCTATATTCCGGGGGTGCTACTCCTTCCTATCTATCTGATCACTCCCCTCCCCTTCCCAAGCAGCTTCATTAACATTGGAATTTCCTGAGCCAGAGAATGAAGTGTGCTGTGGTTTTTT
Organism: Elephas maximus indicus; assembly: GCF_024166365.1. NCBI lineage: Eukaryota > Metazoa > Chordata > Mammalia > Proboscidea > Elephantidae > Elephas > Elephas maximus. The sequence goes on from NC_064830.1 coordinate 34,711,543, forward strand.
TTTTGTTTTTTTTGGTCTTTTCCTAACCCATTCTCCTGCCCTGAGAGAAGCAGCTACGAAAACCCAGGGACCAAAAATCCTTCCGACTTCCCGAAATTGGACTAAAAATACAGAACCAGCTCCAGCCAAGCATATGAGATCCACAGTCTTGGGCTTTCATCCCCACAGGGAACAAGGTGGCTATTATAATGCAAAGGCAATTCTGATAGGGATCTGACTGTAATTGTTTTAGCGGATTACTGGAAAGACAAGTTTCCCAGGTCTGATTTCTCTGCGTATTCAACAGAGCCCTCACTGACCCACAACAGGGAACTGAGGGCTGAAGCTCCCCCCAGACCACCTAGCCTCCTGCCTTAGGGGTCTAAGGGTGGTGATACCTACCAATCTGTAGAGGTACTTGCATTGGATGTCTAAGGTACAGCTGCAGAGCCCACCCACCAAAGTGCTTTAGGAATAGAGACACACCTACCTCACTGGCACTTGGGGGAAGCCTGCCAGCATCCTGCCCCCCTGGAGTGTGACCCCCTGCTGCTACTAGAATCTGGTGCACACAACTATCACCACTACTCCTCTAGGTGGATAGGTGACAGTCTGCACCACACACTTGGTGACCCAAAATCAGATTCCACTCAAGAATGGTGAATGGACTCTTATTCTTATATATCTGGTAACAGCCGAAACCAGCTGGTAATAGGACATAAGTGATTCAAGGGCTACAACAATCAAGAGAGCGCAATCTAGTAGCCCATCTACATATATTGAAAGAAAACAAAACAAGAGAAGACTCAGTGAGCAAATATAAAATAAATCACTACAATATCTTATAGATGTCTCGGAGACAGCAGTCGCTATCAAACCACATAAAGAAGCAGACCATGACTGCTTCTAGAACTCCCCAAACTAAAGAATCAAAGTCTTTCCCAAATGAAGATACAATCCTGGGATTGCCAGATGCAAATATAAAAAACTAAGTTACAGAATGCTTCAAGACATCAGGGATGACCTCATAAATGAAATAAGGCAATCTATAGAAAAAGCCAAGGGACACACTGATAAAGCAGTTGAAGAAATCAAAAAGATTATTCAAGAACATAGCAGAAAAATTAATAAGCTGCAAGAATCCATAGAGAGACAGAATTCAGAAATCCAAAAGATTAACAGTAAAATTACAGAATTAGACAACTCAATAGGAAGTCAGAGGAGGAGAATCGAGCAATTGAAATGCAGAGTGGGGGAGCTGGAGGATAAGGAATTAACACCAATATAGCTGAAAAAAATCAGATAAAAGAATTTTAGAAAATGAAGAAACCCTAAGAATCATGTGGGACTCTATCAAGAAGAATAACTTGCATGTGATTGGAGTTCCAGAACAGGGAGGGATAACAGAAAATACAGAGAGAATAGTTGAAGATCTGTTGGCAGAAAACTTCCCTGACATCATGAAAGACGAAAGGATATCTATCCAAGATGCTCATCGAACCCCATATAAGATTGATCTAAAAAGAAAATCACCAACACATATTATCATCAAACTTGCCAAAACCAAAGATAAAGAGAAAATTTTAAAAGCAGCCAGGGATAAAAGAAAGGTCTCCTACAAAGGAGAATCAATAAAAATAACTTCAGACTACTCAGCAGAAACCATGGAGTCAAGAAGGCAATGGGATGACATATATAGAGCGCTGAAGGAGAAAAACTGCCAGCCAAGGATCATATATCCAGCAAAACTCTCTCTTAAATATGAAGGTGAAATTAAAACATTTACAGATAAACACAACCTTAGAGAATTTGCAAAAACCAAACCAAAGCTACAAGAAATACTAAAGGAAATTGGTCAGAAAATCAGTAATATCAGATACCAACACAACACAAGGTCACAGAACAGAACATGCTGATATCAACTCAATTAGGGAAATCACAAAAACAAATTAAGATTAATTTTAAAAAGAAAAAAATGCTCAAAACAGGGAATCATTGAAGTCAATATGTAAAAGATCACAATAATCAAAAAGAGGGACCAAATACAGGAGGCATAGAACTGCCATATGGAGAGGGAAACAAGGCGATACAGGACAATACAAGTTAGGTTTTTACTTAGAAAAATCGGGGTAAATATTAAGGTAACCACAAAGAGGTATAACAACTCCATAACTCAAAATAAAAACCAAGAAAAACATAACGACTCAGCTAACATAAATTCAACCGCTATGAAAATGAGGAACACACAATTTACAAAGAAAAACATCTCAGCACAAAAAAGTAAGTGGAAAAATGAAATTGTCAACAACACACACAAAAAGGCATCAAAACGACAGCACTAAACACATATTTATCTATAATTATGCTGAATGTAAATGGACTAAATGCACCAATAATGAGACAGAGAGTCTCAGACTGGATAAAGAAACACGATCCATCTATATGCTGCCTACAAGAGACACACCTTAGACTTAGAGACACAAACAAACTAAAACTCAAAGGATGGAAAAAAATATATCAAGCAAACAACAAGCAAAAAAGAGCAGGAATAGCAATATTAATTTCTTACAAAATAGACTTTAAAGTTAAATCCAGCACAAAGGATAAAGAAGGACACTACATAATGATTAAAGGGACAATAGACCAGGAAGATATAACCATATTAAATATTTATGCACCCAATGACAGGGCTGCAAGATACATAAAACAAACTTTAACAGAACTGAAAAGTGAGATAGACACCTCCACAATTATAGTAGGAGACTTCAATACACCACTTTCAGAGAAGGACAGGACTTCCAGTAAGAAGCTCAATAGAGACACAGAAGACCTAATTGCTACAATCAACTAACTTGACCTCATAGACTTATACAGAACACTCCACCCAACAGCTTCAAAGTATACTTTTTTTTCCAGTGGACATGGAACATTCTCTAGAATAGTCCACATATTAGATCATAAAAGAAACCTATGCAGAATCCAAAACATCGAAATATTACAAAGCATCTTCTCAGACCACAAGGCCATAAAAGTGGAAATCAATAACAGAAAAATCAGGGAAAAGAAATCAAATACTTGGAAAATGAACAATACCCTGCTCAAAAAAGACTGGGTTATAGAAGACATTAAGGAGGGATTAAAGAAATTCATAGAATGCAACAAGAATGAAAACACTTCCTACCAAAATCTCTGGGACACAGCAAAAGCAGTGCTCAGAGGCCAATTTGTATCGATAAATGCAGACATACATAAAGAAGAAAGAGCCAAAATCAGAGAACTGTCCCTACAACTTGAACAAATAGAAAGCGAGCAACAAAAGAATCCATCAGGCACCAGAAGAAAACAAATAGTAAAAATTAGAGCTGAACTAAATGAATTGGAGAACAGAAAAATAATTGAGAGAATTAACAAAGCCAAAAGCTGGTTCTTTGAAAAAATTAACAAAATTGATAAACCATTGGCCAGACTGACTAAAGAAATATAGGAAAGGAAACAAATAAGCTGAATAAGAAATAAGATGGGCCATATCACAACAGACCCAACTGAAATTAAAAGAATCATATCAGATTATTACAAAAAAATTGTACTCTAACAAATTTGCAAGCCTAGAAGAAATGGATGAATTCCTAGAAACACACTACCTACCTAAACTAACACAATCAGAAGTAGAACAACTAAATAGACCCATAACAAAAAAAGAGATTGAAAAGGTAATCAAAAAACTCCCAACAAAAAAAGACCCTGGCCCGACGGCTTCACTGCAGAGTTCTACCAAACTTTCAGAGAAGAGTTAACACCACTGCTACTAAAGGTATTTCAAAGCATAGAAAATGATGGAATACTACCTAACTCATTTTATGAAGCCACCATATCCCTGATACCAAAACCAGGTAAAGACAGCACAAAAAAAGAAAATTACAGACCTATAGCCCCCATGAACATAGACGCAAAAATCCTCAACAAAATTCTAGTCAATAGAAATCAACAACATATCAAAAAAGTAATCCACCACGACCAAGTGGGATTTATACCAGGTATGCAAAAAAAAATATGCAAGGCTGGTTTAATATTAGAAAAACCATTAATGTAATCCACCATATAAATAAAACAAAAGACAAAAACCACATGATCTTATCAATTGATGCAGAAAAGACATTTGACAAAGTCCAACACCCATTCATGATAAAAACTCAGCAAAATAGGAATTGAAGGAAAATTCCTCAACATAATAAAGGGCATCTATACAAAGCCAACAGCCAGCATCACCCTAAATGGAGAGAGCCTGAAAGCATTTCCCTTGAGAACGGGAACCAGACAAGGATGCCCTTTATCACCGCTCTTATTCAACATTGTGCTATAGGTCCTAGCCAGAGCAATTAGGCTAGACAAAGGAATAAAGGGCAACAGGATTGGCAAGGAAGAAGTAAAATTATCTCTATTTGCAGATGACATGATCTTATACACAGAAAACCCTAAGGAATTCTCCAGAAAACTGCTCAAACTAATAGAAGAGTTTGGCAGAGTCTCAGGTTGTAAGATAAACATACAAAAATCACTTGGATTCCTCTACATCAACAAAAAGAACATCGAAGAGGAAATCACCAAGTCAATGCCATTCACAGTAGCCCCCAAGAAGATAAAATACTTAGGAATAAATCTTACCAAGGATGTAAAAGACCTATACAAAGAAAATTACAAAGTACTAGTGCAAGAAACTAAAAAGGATCTACATAAGTGGAACAACATACCTTGCTCATGGATAGGAAGACTTAACATAGTAAAAACGCCTATTCTACCAAAAGCCATCTATACATACAATGCACTTCCGATCCAAATTCCAATGACATTTTTTAATGTGATGGAGAAACACATTACCAACTTCATATGGAAGGGAAAGAAGCCCCGGAGAAGTAAAGCATTACTGAAAAAGAAGAAGAAAGTGGGAGGCCTCATGCTACCTGATTTTAGAACATATTATACAGCCACAGTAGTCAAAACAGCCTGGTACTGGTGCAACAACAGGCACATAGACCAATGGAACAGAATTGAGAACCCAGATATAAATCCATCCACATATGAGCAGCTGATATTTGACAAAGGCCCAGTGTCAGTTAATTGGGGAAAAGATAGTCTTTTTAACAAATGGTGCTGGCATAAGTGGATATCCATTTGCAAAAAAAAATGAAACAGGACCCACACCTCACACGCTGCACAAAAACTAACTCCAAGTGGATCAAAGACCTAAACATAAAGACTGAAACGATAAAGAGCATGGAAGAAAAAACAGGGACAACCCTAGGAGCCCTAATACAAGGCATAAACAGAATACAAAACATTACCAAAAATGACGAAGAGAAACCAGATAAATGCGAGCTCCTAAAAATCCAACATCTATGCTCATCTAAAGACTTCACCAAAAGAGTAAAAAGACCACCTACAGATTGGGAAAAAATTTTCAGCTATGACATCTCCGACCAGCGCCTGATCTCTAAAATCTATATGATTCTGTTAAAACTCAACCACAAAAAGACAAACAACCCAATCAAGAAGTGGGCAAAGGATATGAACACGTACTTCACTAAAGAAGATATTCAGGCAACTAACAGATAAATGAGAAAATGCTCTCGATCATTAGCCATTAGAGAAATGCAAATTAAAACTACGATGAGATGCCTTCTCACTCCAACAAGGCTGGCATTAATCCAAAAAACACAAAATAATAAATGTTGGAGAGGCTGCGGAGAGATTGGAACTCTTATACACTGCTGGTGGGAATGTAAAATGGTACAACCACTTTGGAAATCTATCTGGCGTTATCTTAAATAGTTAGAAATAGAACTACCATACAACCCAGAAATCCCACTCCTCGGAATATACCCTAGAGAAATAAGAGCCTTCACACGAACAGATATATGCACACCCATGTTATTGCAGCTCTGTTTACAATAGCAAAAACCTGGAAGCAACCAAGATGTCCGTCAACGGATGAATGGGTAAATAAGTTATGGTATATTCACACAATAGAATACTATGCATCGATAAAGAACAGTGACGAATCTGTGAAACATTTCACAACATGGAGGAACCTGGAAGGCATTATGCTGAGCGAAATTAGTCAGATTCAAAAGGACAAATATTGTATAAGACCACTATTATAAGATCTTGAGAAATAGAATAAACCGAGAAGAACACATACTTCTGTGGTTACGAGAGGGTGAGGGCGGGAGGGTGGGAGAGGGTTATTTACTGATTAGTTAGTAGATAAGAACTACTTTAGGTGAAGGGGAGGATAATACTCAATACACGGAAGGTCAGCTGAACTGGACTGGACCAAAAGCAAAGAAGTTTCCGGGATAAACTGAATGCTTTGAAGGTCAGCGGAGCAAGGGTGTGGGTTTGGGGACTATGGCTTAAGGGGACGTCTAGTCAACTGGCAAAATAAATCTATTATGAAAACATTCTGCATTCCACTTTGAAGTGTGGCGTCTGGGGTCTTAAATGCTAACAAGGGCCATCTAAGATGCATCAAATGGTCTCAACCCACCTGGATCAAAGGAGATTGAAGAACACCAAGGCTACCCAATAACTATGAGCCCAAGAGACAGAAAGGGCCACATGAACCAGGGACTTACATCATCCTGAGACCAGAAGAACGAGATGGTGCCTGGCCACAACCAATGACTGCCCTGACAGGGAGCACAACAGAGAACCCTTGAAGGAACAGGAGAACAGTGGGATGCAGACCCCAAATTCTCATAAAAAGACCAGACTTAATGGTCTGACTGAGACTAGAAGATTCCCGGCGGTCATGGTCCCCAAACCTTCTGTTGGCCCAGGACAGGAACCATTCCCGAAGACAACTCATCAGACATGGAAGGGACTGGACAATGGGTTGGAGAGAGATGCTGATGAAGAGCGACCTACTTGTGTCAGGTGGACACTTGAGACTGTATTGGCATCTCCTATCTTGAGGGGAAATGGGAGGGTAGAGAGGGTTAGAAACTGGCGAAACTGTCACAAAAGGAGAGACTGGAAGGAGGGAGTGGGCTGACTCATTAGGGGGAGAGTAAGTGGGAGTATGGAGTAAGGTGTATATAAGCTTATATGTGACAAACTGACTTGATTTGTAAACTTTCACTTAAAGCACAATAAAAATTAGTTTTAAAAAAATCAATCAACATAATCCACCACATAAATAGAACAGAAGAATGACACAGTCATCTAAATCAATGCAGAAAGGGCATTTGAAAAAGTCTAACACCCCATTCCTGATTAAAAAAAAAAAAACTCTAAATAAAGTAGGAATAGAAGGGAAGTTTCTCAACACAATAAATGGCATCTATACAAAACCAAACTAACATTATTCTCAATGGTGAGAGGCTGAACATATTTCCACTGAGAACTGGAACAAGACAAAGATGCCCTTTATCACCACTCCTATTTAACATTGTGCTGGAAGTCCTAGCTAGTGCAAAAAGGCAAGAAAAAGAAATAAAGGTCATCCGAATTGTTAAAGAAGAAGTAAAACTCTCCCTATTTGCAGATGATACTATACATAGAGAAGCCTAAAGATCCCACAAGAAAACTACTAGAAGTAATAGATTCAGCAGAGTAGCAGGATACAAGTTCAACATACAAACATCAGTTGGATTTCTATGCACCCAGAAAGAGAACTTCAAAAAGGAAATCAGGAAAATAACACCTTTTATAATAAAACCAAACGTGTTGCTCTCGAGTTGATTCTGACTCGTAGCAATCCTATAGCACAGAGTAGAACTGCCCTGTAGGCTTTTCAAGGAGCAGGTGGTGGATTTCAACTGCTGACTTTTTGATTAGCAGCTGAGTTGTCAACCACTGTGCTACCAGGGCTCCACCATTTATAATAGCACCTAATAAAATTGTTGTCAGGTGTCATCAAGTCAGTTCTGGCTCATGGAGACCCTATGTGTGACAGAATGAAACACTTTCCGGTTCTGCGCCATCCTCCCAATCATTGTTATGCTTGAGGCCACTGTTGCAGCTGCTGTGTCAGTTCATCTCATTGAAGATCTTCCTCCTTTTTGCTGACCCTCTACAAAGCATGATGTCCTTCTCCAGGGACTGATTCCTGGTGATAACATGTCCAAAGTATATGAGACAAAATCTCGCCATTCTTCCTTCTAAGGAACATTCTGGCTGTACTTCTTCCAAGACAGATTTGTTCATGCTTTTGGCAGTCAGTAAAATAAAACACTTAGGAATAAAGCTACCAGGGATGTAAAAGACCTATACAAAGAAAAATATAAAACACTACTGCAAGAAAACAGAAGAGACCTACATAAATGGAAAAAAATACCATACTCATGAATAGGAGGACTCAACATTGTAAAAACGTCAATCCTAGCCAAAGTGATCTACAAATATAAAACAATCCCAATTCAAATACCAACAGCATTCTTTAACTAGATGGAAAAATCAGTCATTAACTTTATATGGAAAGAAAAGAGGCCCCAGATAAGTAAAGCATTATTGAAGAAGAACTTCATGCTACCTGATCTTAGGATCTACTGTACAGCCATGATAGTGAAAGCATCCTGCTACTCATACAATGACAGACACATAGACCAATGGAGCAGAATTGAGAACCTAGATGTAAATTCATCCACCAATGGTCAGCTGATCTATGACGAAGGCCCAAAGTCCATTAAATGGGGAAAAGACAGTCTCTTTAACAAATGATGCTGGCAAGAGTAGATGTCCATCTGTAAAAAAAATGAAACAGGACCCATACCTCACAGCATACACAAAAGCCATTTCAAAATGGATCAAAATCCTAAATATAAAGCCTAAAACTATAAAGGTCATGGAAGAAAAAATAGGGACAATGCTAGATGCCTTAATATATGGTGTAAATAGGATACAAACTGTAACTAACAATGCACAAACCCAGAAGATAAACTAGATAACTGGCAGCTCCTAAAAACTAAAGCTTGTGCTCATCAAAAGACTTTGCCAAAAGAGTAAAAAGGGAACCTACAGACGGGGGGAAAAAATTGGCTAGGACATATTCCACAAGGGTCTAATCTCTAAAATCTATAAGACACTGCAACACCATAATGATAAAAAGAAAAATAATCCAATTAAAATATGGGCAAAGGATATGAACAGACTCTTCATCAAAGAAGACATTCAGGTGGCTCATAGACACATGAGGAAATGCTCGTGATCATCAGGTGTTAGAGAAATGCAAATCAAAACTACAATGAGATACCATCTCACTCCAACATTACTGGCACAAATTAAAAAAAAAAAAAACAGAAAATAACAAATGTTGGAGAGGTTGCGAGGAGATTGGAACTCTTTTGCACTGCTCGTGGGAATGTAAGATGGCACAACCCTACAGAAAATGATACGGAGCCTACTTAAAAAGCTAGAAATAGAAATGCCATATGACCTGGCAATTCCACTCCTAGGAATATATCCTAGAGAAATAAAAGCCGTCACACAAATAGATATATGCATACCCATGTTCATTGCAGCATTGTTCACAATAGCAAAAAGATGGAAACAACCTAAGTGTCCATCAACATCAACAGATGAATGGATAAACAAATTATAGTACATACACACATTGGAATACTAAGCAATGAGAAAGAATAGTGATGAATCTGGGAAACATCTCACGACCTGGATGAATCTGGAGGGCATTATGTTAAGAGAAATAAGTCAATCACAAAAGGATAACTACTGTATGAGACCACTATTGTAAAAACTCAAGAAGAGGTTTACACATAGAAAGAAACAATCTTTGATAGTTATGAGGGAGGGGAGGGTTGGGGAGGGGAAATTACTAACTAGAGAGATAAGTGGTAACTTTTGTGAAGGGAAAGACAGTACGTTATAGGGGGATGTCAGCACAACATGACCAAGGCAAAGTTATAGAAACTTCATACACACATCCAAACACCCTGAAGGACCCAGTTACTTACTGAGTTTAGGGTGGGGACCATGGTCTCTGGGGACATCTAGTTCAATTGGCATGCCATGGTTCATAAACTATTCTACATCCGACTTTGGTGAGTAGCATCTGGGATCTTAAAAGCTCGCAAGTAGCCATCTAAGATATATCCTCTTGTCCCATCCCATCCCAAGCAAAGGAGAATGAGTAAAATCAAAGACACATGGGAAATGTTAGTCCAGAGGACTAATGGACCACAAGTACCACAATCTCCATCAGCCTGAGCCCAGAACAGGTAGATGGTTCCTGGCTACCACCACCAACTGGTCTTAAAGGATCATAATAGAGGGTCCTGAACAGAAAAGGAGAAAATCGTAGAACAAAATTCAAATGCACAAAAAAAGACTAAACTTAAATGGTCTGACAGATACTGGAGTGTCCGGTAATGCTATTCAGCTATATGCATCCTCTCCTAATGGAGTCTGCTTTGCTCTTCCCCCAAGCATGCTGGGGATGAGTTCAGGATAGACTCGGGCTAATGTACAGGGCCAGGAGTGGCATGGCTGGGCTGGCGTCCAAGGCTGAGGGATGCCTTAGCAATAAGAAAAACATCTGGGCCTAGACGTGAAATCCCTGTGAACGCTGACTGCCCAAGAACTTGGGAGAAAAACGATGATCCTTGGTCCCAGCTGGAAAGGACAGAAAGGCAGGAAGGGACAGGAAAATGGGATGAATGGAAGTGGGGAACCTGGGGTGGAGAAGTGGAGAGTGGAGAGTGTTGACACATTACAGGGATTGCAATGAATGTCACAAAACAATTTGTATATTAACTGTTGAAGGATAAACTAATTTGCTCGCACCTAAAGCTATAAATAAATAAGTCTTCCTATTCTTAAACATGAAATATCTCTGCATTTATTTAGACTTTTTTTCATAATAATTTCAAAAATGTGATTTTAAACATTTAACAAAGTGTGAAAATTTCATCAATAATACAGCAAAAACAACTGGTGGGGAGATTATGTAGTTATAAGTTGGGCAAAACTCAGGAGATACCACCAGGCTCAGTCTCTTGCATGACAGAGCCTTAAACCAGAAAGTATAGGGTTAACAGGGATCCCACTCAGGCCACTCAGGTATAAACTAACCATTCAGATTAAATGAAACTCAAGGAACAGATGTGTTTGTGTGAAAGAAATATAATCCAAATGATAGAAACCAGACTTTATTTCTGTTTTGAATCTTGGCTTTACCCGTGTGACATTTGAGCAGATTACTTAACCTATTTGAGCCTCAGCCTCCTCATTGCTGGTAAAGGAAGTTACATCTATCTCATAGGTTGTTTGAAAATTAAATAAAAATTACATGAGATACAAGTGTTTGTAAGGGTGTGGAGAAATTGGAACCCTAATACTTTGTCCCTGGAGATGGACATCATGCTTGGTAGAGGGCCAATGAAAAAGAGGAAGACCCTCAATGAAATGGATTGGCACAGTGTCTGCAACAATGAGCTCGGGCATAACAAAGATTATGAAGATGGTGCAGGACCAGGCAGTGTTTCGTTCTGTTGTACCTAGAGGTTCTGTGAGTTGGAATTGACTTGAAGGCACCTAACAACAACAACAGTACATTGTTGGTGGGGATGCAAAATGGTATAACTGCTTTGGAAAACAGTTTGGCAGTTCTTCAAAACATTACATATATAGTTACCATATGACCCAGCAATTCCACTCCTAGGTATATACCTAAGAGCATCGAAAATATATGTCCATATAAAAATGTATATAAATTTTCATGGCAGTATTATTAATAGCTAAGAAAGTAGGAGCCAAGTGCCTATCAAGTCCTGAATGGATAAACGAAATGTGGTATGTCCATCCAATAGAATATAACTCTGCAATAGAAAGGAATGAAGTATGGATACATGCTATAACATGGGTCAAATTCAAAAATATTATGCTAAATGAAGGCAGCTGGACACAAACAGCCACATATTACCTTATTCTGTTTCTATTAAATGCCCAGATTAGGCAAATCCACAGAGACAGGAAGGAGAATTGTGGCTGCCAGGGACTGGCAATGGGAAGCAACTGCTAAAGCATATGAGGTTCCTTTCGAGGGTGATGAAAATATTCTGGAATTAGATATTGGTGATAGTTGGCTGCACAGTTTTGAGACTATACTAAAAAGCACTGAATTATAATTATAAAAGAATGAATTCTATATTAATTATATATCAATAAACATAAATATATGTTGAAAGAAATTAAATGAGATCAAATACGTAAAACACAGTGCAATTCCTGGCAGCTCTTCTGTAAGTTTTATCAGTATAATTAGTACAGTTTTCAAAACTTCTCTTTACGCTACGTCGCCTTTATGAAAGACCTACATTAGTACCTGTTTTTGCTAAACAAAAGAAATCTGGAGAGGATTTTTGCTTTTAGGAATAAAGGCAAAAAGTGAAATAGAGTTCAGCATTTGTATTGCAGCAAGCCGTTGAAGAGGCAGCGTGGACCTCTAGCAGTGAGAGTGGCGTGGTCAAGCTCTCTGGAACTACACTCAGCATCAAACCGCCATAGCTTTGAACAGTGTCTGTGAAACTGCACTGTACATACATTATTTCTACTTTACATACGCTGTGTATTTATCATATTCCTGCTTTACTGTATGTTAGGGTTATTTTAGGTTTTATGTGTTATTTGGTAGGTTGTTTGTAGGGCCTGGGAACGCTAAAAAAAAATTTCCCATATACAGTAATGGTAATTGCCTCATTTTATGCCATTTTGGCTTATAAAAGCTTTCATAGGAACACTCTACTTTTGGATAGCAGGGGCAACATATATTCTCTAAATACTTATCACCATTCATGGGATAGTGTTAGATCTGTGTATGTTGTTGTTAAGTGCCGTCGAGTTGGTTCCGACTCATAGTGACCCTATGCACAACAGAACGAAACACTGCCTGGTCCTGCGCCATTTTTACAATCGTTGTTGTGCTTGAGCTCATCGTTGCAGCCACTGTGTCAATCCACCTAGTTGAGGGTCTTCCTCTTTTCCAGTGACCCTGTACACTGCCAAGCATGATGTCCTTCTCCAGGGACTGATCCCTCCTGACAACATGTCCAAAGTATGTAAGATGCAGTCTCGCCATCTTTGCCTCTAGGGAGCATTCTGGCCGCACTTCTTCCAAGACAGATTTGTTCATTCTTTTGGCAGTCCATGGTATATTCAGTATTCTTCGCCAACACCACAATTCAAAGACGTCAACCCTTCTTCGGTCTTCCTTATTTATTGTCCAGTTTTCACATGCATATGATGCGATTGAAAATACCATGGCTTGGGTCAGGCGCACCTTAGTCTTCAAGGTGACATCTTTGCTCTTCAACACTTTGAAGAGGTCCTTTGCAGCAGATTTGCCCAATGCAACGCGTCTTTTGATTTCTTGACTGCTGCCTTCATAGCTGTTGATTGTGGATCCAAGCAAAATGAAATCCTTGACAACTTCAATCTTTTCTCCATTTATCATGATGTTGCTCATTGGTCCAGTTGTGAGGATTTTTGTATTCTTTATGTTGAGGTGTAATCCATAGTGAAGGCTGTGGTCTTTGATCTTCATTAATAAGTGCTTCAAGTCCTCTTCACTTTCAGCAAGCAAGGTTGTGTCATCTGCATAACGCAGGTTGTTAATGAGTCTTCCTCCAATCCTGATGCCCTGTTCTTCATATAGTCCAGCTTCTCGGATTATTTGTTCAGCATACAGATTAAATAGGTATGGTGAAAGAATACAACCCTGACACACACCTTCCCTGACTTTAAACCTATCAGTATCCCCTTGTTCTGTCCGAACAACTGCCTCTAGATCTATGTAAAGGTTCCTCATGAGCACAATTAAGTGTTCTGGAATTCCCATTCTTCGCAGTGTTATCCATAGTTTCTTATGATCCACACAGTTGAATGCCCTTGCATAGCCAATAAAACACAGGTAAACATCCTTCTGGTATTCTCTGCTTTCCACCAGGATCCATCTGACATCAGCAATGATATCCCTGGTTCCACATCCTCTTCTGAAACCAGCCTGAATTTCTGACAGTTTCCTGTTGATATACTGCTGCAGCCGTTTTTGAATATCTTCAGCAAAATTTTGCTTGTGTGTGATATTAATGATATTCTATAATTTCCACGTTCGGTTGGATCACCATTCTTGGGAATAGGCATAAATGTAGATCTCTTCCAGTCAGTTGGCCAGGAAGCTGTCTTCCATATTTCTTGGCATAGATGAGTGAGCACCCCCAGTGCTGCATCTGTTTGTTGAAACATCTCAAGTGATATTCCATCAATTCCTGGAGCCTTGTTTTTTGCCAATTCCTTCAGAGCAGCTTAGACTTCTTCCTTTAGTACCATCGGTTCCTCATCATACGCCACCTCTTGAAATGATTGAATATCGATTAATTCTTTTTGGTATAATGACTCTGTGTATTCCTTCCATCTTCTTTTGATGCTTCCTGCGTCGTTGAATATTTTTCCCATGGAATCCTTCACTATTGCAACTCGAGGCTTGAATTTTTTCTTCAGTTCTTTCAGCTTGAGAAATGCCGAGCGTGTTCTTCCCATTTGGTTTTCCATTTCCAGCTTTTTGCACATGTGAGTATAATACTTTACTTTGTCTTTTCGAGAGGCCCTTTGAAATCCTCTGTTCAGTTCTTTACTTCATCAGTTCTTCCTTTTGCTTTAGCTGCTCGACGCTCAAGAGCAAGTTTCAGAGTCTCCTCTGACATCCATCTTGGTCTTTTCTTTCTTTCCTGTCTTTTCAGTGACCTCTTGCTTTCTTCAGGGTTGATGTCATTCCATCTGGTCACTAGTATTCAGTCACTAGTGTTCAATGCATCAAATCTATTCTTGAGATGGTCTCTAAATTCAGGTGGGATATACTCAAGGTCATATTTTGGCTCTCGTGGACTTGCTCTGATTTTTTTCAGTTTCAGCTTGAACTTGCATATGAGCAATTGATGGTCTGTCCCACAGTCAGCCCCTGGCCTTGTCCTGACTGATGATATTGAGCTTTTCCATCGTCTCTTTCCACAGATGTAGTCAATTTGATTTCTGTGTGTTCCACCTCATGAGGTCCATGTGTATAGCTGCCGTTCATGTTGGTGAAAGAAGGTATTTGCAAGGAAGAAGTCATTGGCCTTGCAAAATTCTATCATTCGATCTCCAGCATTGTTTCTATCACCAAGGCCATATTTTCCAACTACTGTTCCTTCTTTGTGTCCAACTTTCACATTCCAATCACCAGTAATTATCAATGCATCTTGATTGCATGTTCGATCAATTTCAGACTGCAGCAGCTGGTAAAAATCTTCTATTTCTTCATCTTTGCCCCAGTGGTTGGTGCATAAATTTGAATAATAATCATATTAACTGGTCATCCTTGTAGGCATATGCATATTATCCTATCACTGACAGCATTGTACTTCAGGATAGATCTTGAAATGTTCTTTTTGACGATGAATGCAACACCATTCCTCTTGGAGTTGTCATTCCCAGCATGGTAGACTGTATGATTGTCTGATTCAAAATGGCCAATACCAGTCCATTTCAGCTCACTAATGCCTAGGATATTGATGTTTATGCGTTCCATTTCATTTTTGACGATTTCCAATTTTCCTGGATTCATACTTCATACATTCCAGGTTCCAATTATTAATAGATGATTGCAGCTGTTCTCATTTTGAGTCTTGCCACATCAGCAAATGAAGGTCTGGAAAGCTTCACTCCATCCATGTCATTAAGGTCAACTCTAGTTTGAGTGCCTTCCAACTTGGGGGGCTCATCTTCCAGCACTGTATCAGACAGTGTTCTGCTGCTATTCATAAGGTTTTCACTTGCTAATGCTTTTCACAAATAGACTGCCGGGCCCTTCTTCCTAGTCTGTCTTAGTCTGGAAGCTCAGCTGAAACCTGTCCTCCATGGGTGACCCTGCTGATATCTGAATACCGGTGGCATAGCTTCCAGCATCACAGCAGCACACAAGCCCCCACAGTACGACGAACTGACAAACACGTAGATCTGTGTATTATTCTTAAAATTATACCAGTATTCTTTTGTTATTCCTCTTTGATCAATAGTCCCTTCACAACGCTATTGAATACATAAATTTCAAAACTAGGACTAGTAATGTAAAAGCTGCTACTTATCAAAGTAAGAGTGACTCACAAACCTCATAAATGATTTATTAATTATTTTGAAGGAAACATAAAAAAATCACTTTTGGAGATAGGTCAAGTCAAATTCTTTTTGCTAGTATCCTCGAAGTTGATAGTAGGTTGATATATTGGCTACAAGAAATACTCCCTAAGAAGATCTAAAAATGTCTTTTGATATAAGTGTAACAATTTTAACAATAAGGGAAAAAGTTCCTGAAATGTAAGGGTTAAGAAATCACATTGTTATTTTTAGATTCAGAGACATGACAATTCACCATTGTGTAAAAATGGTAAAAAATATTAGAGAAACTGCAGCCACTTTCCAGACTGAGATGGTTGAACATAGGGATATTAACATGAGGAATTTCTATTTTTGAATTCTTGAATGTCAACAGTAACAGAGAATGCAACAGTAACAGCTTAAAAGACCTTAAGGGATAATATTGCTGATGTCAGGTGGATCCTGGCTGAAAGCAGAGAATAACAGAAAGATGTTTACCCGTGTTTTATTGATTCTGCAAAGACATTCAACTGTGTAGATCATAACAAATTATGGATAACGTTGTGAAGAATGGGAATTCCAGAACACTTAATTGTGCTCGTGAGTAACCTGCACATAGACCAAGAGGCAGTCGTTCAAACAGAACAAGGGATACCGTGTTTAAAATTAGAGAAGGTGTGCATCAAGGTTGTATCCTTTTGATAAATTTGTTCAATCTGTAAATTGAGCAAATAATCCAGGAAACTGGGCTATATGAAGAAGAATGCAACATCAGGATTGGAGGAAGACTCGTTAACAACCTGTGATATGCTGATGCCACAACCTTGTTTGCTGAAAATGAAGAGGACTTGAAGCACTTACTGATAAAGATAAAGGATTACAGCCTTCAGTGTGGATTACACCTAAACAAAAAGAAAACAAAAATTCTCACGACTGGATCGAAAAGCAATATTATGATAAACAGAGAAAAGACAGAAGTTGTCAAGGATTTCATTTTACTTGGATCCACAATCAACGCCGTGGAGGCAGCAGTCAGGAAATCAAACATGTTGCGTTAGACAAATCTGCTGCAAAAGACCTCTTCAAAGCGTTAAAAAGCCAAGGTGTCACCTTGAGGACTAAGGTGCACCTGACCCAAGCTATGGTATTTTCAATCACCTCATATGCATGTAGAAGCTGGACAATGAGTAAAGAAGACCAAAAAAGAATTGATGCCTTTGAATTAAGGTGTTGGCGAAGAATATTGAATATGCAATGACCTGCCAGAAAAACTAACAAATCTTTCTTGGAAGATGTACAGCCAGAATGTTCCTTAGAAGCGAGGATGGTGAGACTTCGTCTCGTGTACTTTGGATATGTAACCAGGAGGGACCAGTTCCTGGAGAAGGGCATCATGCTTGGTGAAATAGAGGGTCTGTGAAAAAGAAGACCCTTAAGGAGGTAGATTGACAGAATAGATGCAACAATGGGCTCAAACATAGCAAGGATTGTGAAGATGCCACAGGACCAGGCGGTGTTTTGTTCTGTTGTACATAGGGTCAGAATTCACTCCACAGTGCCTAACAAGAACAACTCAAGCATCTTTTTAGCCTTACAAATGGAAACAAATTTATAAAGCCTTTATTATAAATAAAATTAAACAATGCAAGGATATATAATTTCTTTTATAGCATTCTACACACTGTTTATCTAGTCATCCTTCCTACCTATATGTATACTTTTCCCCATTCATCTCTTACTGTTTCCTACCCATTTATTCAAGAGCCCTGGTGGGGCAATAGTAAAGCACTCAACTGCTAACCAAAAGGTCAGTGGTTTGAACTCACCTATCAGCTCCACAGGAGAAAAGACCTGGTAATTAGATCCTGTAAATGTTATAGCATAGGAAACCCTATGGGACAGTTCTACTCTGTCATATAGGGTCAGTATGAGTCATAATCAACTCCACAGCACGTAAGGACAACAACAAACCATTTATTCATTCACCCTTTCATCTTCCACTTATCAACTCAAGTCCTAATGGAAAAACAAATCTTCAAAGATGGCCAATTAAACTGAAACAACAAAGCATATCTAAAAACATAGATTGTCAATGACTTAAAGTCTTCTCTCAAGATAAAAATTTGTGAGGGGAGAAAGATGGCCCATAGAATTATTCCAAGATTGTGTGGTGTATTGATGACAGTTAAACCCAGCAAGGTTGACTTCTTCCATCATCTGCTGAAGAAGGCCAACACAAGCCCTGACCTCAGAGAACTATGCCATCATCTTCCCTGTGTCCCACAGGGCCAGGCATGTCGTTCATAGCTCAGATTTCATCTGAAAAAAAGGAGACAGATGCCATTGTGAATCTGGCTATAAAATCCTTGGAAACCACATTATAGAATTACTAAAAGAGACTTCAGAAACCACTGACCCATCTCATTTTACTGAAGGAGAAATCGATGCTCAGGAGGAAAGTAACTAGATTATGAGCTCCTCCTTGAAACCCTAACCTGTACACAGTGCCTGATACAAAGTATATGCTCAGGTACGTGCACTCTGGGGTGATACATGCCTGTATTTAAGGCAAACGTTTAGATGACTATATTACTCATATGCTGTTGTTAGGTGCCATCCAGTTGGTTCCTACTCAGCAATGCTGTGTACAACAGAACAAAACACTGCCCAGTTCTGCGCCATCCTCACAATTGTTGTTATGCTGAAGCCAGTTGTTGCAGCCACTGTGTCCGTTTATCTCCTTGAGGGTCTTTTTCTTTTTGATGACCCTCTACTTTACCAAGGATGATGTCCTTCTCAAGAGACTATCCCTCGTGATAACATGTCCAGAGTATGTGAGATGAAGTCTTGCCATCCTTGCTTCTAAGGAGCATTCTGGCTGTACTACTATATTGTTGTTATTAGGTGCCAACGAGTCAGTTCCAAATCATTGCGACACTATAGGACAGAGTAGAAATGACCTGTAGGGTTTCCAGGGAGCGGTTGGTGTATTTGAACTGCTGATCTTTTGGTTAGCAGTCGAACTCTTAACCACTGCGCTACCAGGGCTCCACTACTTGTATAAAAAAAAAAAAAAAAAAAAACTACTTGTATATCCCCCACAAAATATAGCAACAGGAAGAAACTCTAATTTACCAGCAAGCCTTACTTACCTATGGAATTCCACAAAAGGCATGAAAGATTCCAGTTGGATTATGAATGCCCAGAAATGCCCTGGGTCCTCAGGCTGGAATCCTTTTGCTAAGCCCACACAGCATGCTAAGAAAATTTACTCATGTTGACATCTACGTCTGGGATAAGGAGGGTTTATGGAATTTTCTAACAAAGGTCTATTTAGGAGGTTAATAGGAATTTTTCTCATTTGTTTATTTTAATGAAGCTTCAGAAAAATCAAGTATTATTTGCTCATTAGAGCAACTATTAGACTATAAGACATCTATCTTTAAAATACAGACATTTTCTTGTGAGACATCTGGAATCTAGCTGGAAATTTTGGATCCCCAGGATATTAGGTTTTTATTCCCCCCTCTTTGGGGTGAAAGCCAAATTATAATTATAACAATTTGGGATTTCTGGAAATAATAATACTATTTTACAGTAGGAGTTTTTCGCCCATTTTGTACTATAATTTCAAATTCTCTTTTCACACTCAAGGGTACAGTGATGAATGGTACCAGCTGTGCGAATGTGGTTTTGGAGTTACTCAGTATAAGACAATGTAATAATATAAAGCCTGAGTGCAAATGGAGGTACGAGAGCCTCGGCAACGCCCTGGTCCTGCATGTACTGTGGAAGCATTTCTGGGCTGCATCGTGTACTCCCTAATGCAAGCTGGAGGGAATGGAAGTTTCCCTTCTTGCATGACCCAAAAGCCTAAGCTGGGAAGCTCAGAAATTGTCCAGATGTTCATCCCTGGGGACAGAGATTGACCCTTGTCTTAGTTATGTAGTGCTGCTGTAGCAGAATACCACAAGTGGATGGCTTTAACAAAGATAAATTTATTCTCTTACAGTTTAGGAGGCTAGAAGTCCAAACTCAGGGCATCAGCTTTAGGGGAAGGTTTTCTCTCTCTGTTGGCTCTGGTCCTTGTCATCAATCTTCCTCCGGTCTAGGAGCTTCTCAGCTCAGGGACCCGAGGTCCAAAGGACAGACCCTGCTCCTGGCTCTTCTTTCTTGGTGGTAGGAGATCTCTGGTCACTTCTCTCTTTTATCTCTTAAAAGAGATTGACTCAAGATACAACCTGTAGATTGTGTCCTGCCTCATTAACATCATAGAGGTTACGATTTACAACACATAGGGTAATTATATCAGATCACAAAATGGAGGCCAGCCACGCAATACTGGGAATCGTGGCCTAACCAAATTGACACACATTTTGTGGGACACAGTTCAATTCATAACAACTCATTTCTGCATGAAAAATCTTACGCGTTCCCATCTAGTTGTTCCCTTCTTGTCCTCTCGAGGGCAGGCACAGGACACATTTAACAAGGATTCGGATTTGAAAGAGCTGCCCTCGTTCAAAGGCTTTCACAAAAGTTGTCGCAAAGTTTCTTTCAGGAGAGGTCTTCCTGAGGCATGTTCAACAGTTTAGGAGTCAGGTACAAACTGTCCTTATATACCTGTGTATTGGAAGCAGGTAGGGTAGAGACTGGGTAGGGGTAGGGCACAGAGGAATTGTGCAAACCCTCGATCTGGATTCTTATCTACAGGTGTCAGAACTGGCAGTGCAATGGCTGGACCTGGTCTCACAATATTTAGTTTGGCTTTCAGTGTTCGCCCACATAGTATTTTACGTTTGAACACATAAAAAAGGGGGGAAGCTTTCACATAAATGTCTAAGTTCCAGATTCTCTTGAAAAACAGTTGGGCAACAATTGGGTCTTACCCTCCATATCTGAAAAAAAGCTGGAGAAGAGTAAAAGAAGTTGCCATTGAGTTGATTCTAACTCATGGTGGCCATGTGTGTTGCACAGTACAGTTACACTCATAGGGTTTTCAAAGCTATGACCTTTTGGAAGCATATTACCAGGCCTTTCTTCTGAGGTGTGTCTGGGTGGGCCCAAATTGCCAGCCTTTTGGTTAGTAGTCAAGCGCTTAACTGTTCACGCTACCCAGAGACTCTGGAGAAGAGTTGTCCCTGATTTTTTAAAGAAGTCTAGTGTAGAAACCCTGGTGGCGTAGTGGTTAACAGCTATGGTTGCTCACCGGAAGGCTGGCAGTTCAAATCCACCAGACGCTCCTTGGAAACTCTCTGAGGCAGTTCTACTCTGTCCTGTAGGGTCGGTATGAGTTGGAATCGACTCGATGGTGATGGGTTTGGTTTTGGTTTGGTTTTAGTGAGCTCCAGTTTGCCAAATTCCCTTACACTCCGTATCTGTACCCAAAATTGAAGCTACTGCCAGTCATCAGATTTTATACCAGTTTCACTCATTTATGTTTTCTGCATAGGCCCTGTAGGCATTTGGGTTTGTTGAGTATGACTGTACCTTCTGACCCTCCTTATAGGGACCAGGGTGGAAAAGACCTTCCTAAGGGAATAAGTAAAACCAAAAAAAAAAAAAAGCAAGAAACCAAACCCATTGTCATCAATTCAATTCTGACTCAGCAACCCTATAGGACAAAGTAGAGCTGCCTCATAGGGTTTCCAAGGAGCAGCTGGTGGATTTGAACTGCTGACCTTTTGGTTAGCAGCCTCTCATTTAACCACTGCTCCACCAGGGCTCCAAGGGACTAAATAGGTGATGTTTTTTCTTCTAGACTCAGATGACTTTGGGAGTCACTTGATTAAATATCACAATCATGACTTTTTCAGTGGAGGTCATTGTGTCGTTTGAATTTTTAAGCATCTTTGTTGTTGTTATGTGCCTTCAAGTCAACTTCAACTCAGACTGACCCAGAGTAGAACTGCCCCATAGGGTTTTCTAGGCTGTAATCTTTAGGGAAGCAGATTGCCAGGTCTTTCTCCTTCCTACAGAGCTGCTGGGTAGGTTCAAACTGCTAGCCTCTTAGTTACCAGCCAAGCACTTAATCATTGTGCCACCAGGCCCCCTTTAAGATACTTTTTAAGCTGTCAAAAAAAAAAAAAAAAAAAGAACAGAATTTCTGTTCTATACTCAGTTAATGCATTCATTAACACATTTAACAATTATCACATGTAACTTCAAAAATAATTTCTCCTACCCAGGTTGGAACTAGAGCTCTGCCAGCCACTCCAGAAGTCTTTCCTGTTCTGTCTCAACCTCAACTCCTTCTCTCCTGGGCCAAGTAACTACTAATTTGACTTTCATAATATTTCCTTTCTTGTATTACTTTATAGTTTATTACACACTTATCTGTAGATATTATTTTTAGTCTGTTCTTTGCTTATGTATTTTTAAAATACATCTTAAGTGCCTTTTAATCTACAGAGTCTCTCTCTAAGACATTCTTTTTCTCATAGTTTATCTTTTGGAGAACCTGGGACATTTGACCTGTACGCTCTTCCACAGTCTGGATTTTGCTGATTTCACAACATGGTGCAGTTGAACATGTTGTTTTCCTGAAAATTAATTCATGAAGCCATAGGCTTAATCACACTCTTTTTTGATCTCTGATTTTTTTGTTTGATTTCTTTGTGTTTCGTGTTCTGTATCTTGGTTTTTGTGCTCTTTCATCAGGAGGCACAGACTGTCTGGCTTCTCTCTTTGTTATGATGTAACCTGCTGCTGATGCTTCTATTAGCGATCTATTGCTGTGTAACAAATTACCACAAATTTAGAAGCTTAAAATAACACCCGTTTATTAGCTCACAGTTAGAAGGTTAGAAGTTTAACACAGCATGGCTGGATTGTCTGTTGAGTGTGTCACAAGACTGTAGTCAAGGTTTAGGCCTGGCTGACTTCTAGTATGTAGGCTGTCAGGAAGAATTCACTTCCAAACTCATTAAGGTTGTTGGTAGAATTCAGTTTCTTGTGTTTATAGGACTGAGGTCTCCATCTTCATGCCTGGTGTCATCTAAGGGTTGTTTTCAATTCCTAAAATTTGCCCTCAGGTTTTCTCATGTGGTCCTGAAGGAAATTCAAACCAATTATGTTCAATTCTGTTCTGATACCAGCCGATTCAAATTATAAATATCTTCTCTGACACCAACTGCAAATGCAGTACTTCTTTCTCTGACCCTGTCCACCAAAGCTTGGTCAGATCTCTCTCACAGTTTAAAGGGTACAGTCCCCTCCAGACTGCCAAGTCTTCGTAAGACCTCGGGCACCAGCTGTAAGCTTGGGGGTCCCCGTGACATCCTCATTCCTGACCTGCAGGGTACAAATTCAGGGGCTGACTCTACCCTCTCAGTGTGCCAGCTGTAAGCTCATGAGTCCCTATTTGTGACTTACTGGCTCCCACTACTCACTTGAATTTGATAACTTGCTAGAATGACTCGCAGAACTCAGGCAAATAGTAATGATTATAGATTCGTTATAGCAAAAAGGATACAAAAGAATAAACCAATAGGGTCTGGGAGGGTTCCCTTCACGGAACTTTCACGTCCCAGAAAAGGGATGCATCACTCTCCCAAGCACTGATGTCTTTCACCAACCGTAAAGCTCATGGAGATGCAGTGTCCAGGGCTTTTATGGGGGTGCCATTACATAGGCATGATTGATTGAACCATTGCCCATATGATTGAACTCAACCTTCAGTCTCTGTCCCCTGAAGTCAGCTGATATTTTTGGTTTTGGTGTTACATGCTGGGTCTTTCTGGCATGGACAGTCCTCAGCCAACTTGAGTCATAAACCCTCAAGTATGGTCTGGAGCCTTCATCAAAAACAGTTCAATTGCTAGGGAAATTCCATAATTTTAGAGATTATTTCTCAGCAACCAAGGACAAAGACCAAATTCTTTGGGTAAAGAACTCCTACCTTTTCAGCAAAAGAGAACCTCCATTGCATTTAATCTCTTTCATGTTTCAAGTCTCCCTGACTTCATCTTCTGATACCAGATGAAGAAAACTCTGTTTTCAAAGGACTCGTGTGATTAGGTTAGGCCCACTCACATAATCTCCCCATCTGAAAGTCAGCTATTAGCCTTAATTATATCTGCAGAATCCCTTTTGCTGTGTAGTATAACAAAATTTTGGGAGTAACACCAGGGTATAAAGGTTATGGGGACTGTATTAGAATTCTGCTTACCACAATGCTCAATGCCTAGATCTACTAATTTATTAGGAGTTACGGAAGGACGATATTCTAATTCTGTAATTCCTATTTTATTTGCTAGTCAGGGAATGCTTAAAAAGAGATGTTTCCTCTCAACCACTAATTGGCTATACTACTTGTATAACTAATAGAAGAAAGAGAATTAAATGCATGATTCTTTCCCTTTATTTACCAGTTTTTAAGACAATAAATTGACTTCCTATCACTCTCTGAAGGTGATAAAGTAGTTTTTTTTTAAATAAACATTATTATGAATTCTTTTACTTAAGCATATTTGATAAGTCTCAATCAGTTGCAGTTATTATCCTATTTGAAACTCAAATTGTCTCATCTTTAGCCTGATGGGAACTTCTTCAGCTTGGCTCTTATGTACTTTTGACCTACCCTGGTCATGTTTGATAGTAGCCTTGCTATCTGCTATGACATGCAAGGCCCAACTGGTTCATTTCCTCTCACAGATCTATGAAACATCCTTTTTAATATCAAAATATTTCTCAGACTTCTACTTAAGAGCACTTACCTGCTGATTGGACTACTTGCTGATTAAAAAAATATATATGTATCTGCTGTGAACTTGATAATCATTTTAAATGAATTTGTAGTTTGTTAACCTCAATTACATCTGCATATATTTAAAAAAATATTACTCAATCAGTCAACAGACAGTGATTGATGGATATTTGTATTTGTAGTTCATAGGTTACAAACACTGAGCTACAGAGACAATCTTCCAAATCATTCAATCCCCGCATCACCAACTGAAATATAAATGGAGAAAACATAAATTGTGAAAACAGCAGCCAACTATTTCTCATCTCTTTCATTATTTGGGCTCTGCAAAGTGGGGTGAGTGAACCTCTCACTATCTGATTGATTCTAAAACTAGAAAAATATAGAGAATTTTAAATAATATTTTCCTAAGTTAAATAATCATTTATTAATTGGTTTTATTAATTAGTATTAAATGTATTAAATTCATCATTATTTTAGAAAATTTAGAGAGCGCACAGAAGAAAATTCACTCACAAATCTGCATCACCTAAAAATAAGCCCACTGTCAATAATTTGGATACATTCTTCAATTTTTGAAGTGTGTGTGTATGTGCACACACGTGCAAACATGCACACATGTACATGCATGTGCTAGAAATTTGGATCTTAATGTATCTACAGTTTTACAAGTTGTTTTTTAGCTTAACATGACATGAACATGTCCCATGTTTCTGTCATTTAGTGTTAAATGAAAAACTGTGGGTTTTTAATGTTTATATTAATATACTATCATACTATCATATGGATGTACTATTCTCCTACTTTTGGACATTAAAGTTGAGTCCATTCAGATGGCTATTGTAAATAGCACTACAGTGAACAAATTTGTGAATTAAGTTCTGTCCATCTCTGATCGTTTTCTTAGAATAGATTTTAATATGTAAATTATGGATAAGTTAGTATGAAAATTTCATAGCTCTTTACATGAAATGCCTTTTGGAAGGTTTATACCAAACATGTATTGAACTTCCACCAATAGTATATGAAAATGTATATGATCACCTTCATGTGTGACTATTATTTATTGCATGCTTTTAAGTTCAGAGAGTGCCCTCTCATGTCTTATCTCCTTTAATCTTCCACGGTAATCAGAAAAGTTTTATATCATCTCTATCCCATATATGGAAACCCTGGTGGCGTAGTGGTTAAGTGCTATGGCTGCTAACCAAAAAGTCAGCAGTTCGAATCCGCCAGGCGCTCCTTGGAAACTCTACTGGGCAGTCCTACTCTGTCCTAAAATGTTGCTATGAGTCGGAATCGACTCGACGGCACTGGGTTCTGGGTATATATACATATATAGGGTTTCCATATATATATATATGTCTGCTAAGGCACTGTGAAATTAAATGATTTGCCCAAGGATTCTGGTAGCAAGTACGGCAGAGACTGACTCTGAAGTCTATAATTTTCCCTAAACCACGTTGTAAAATGAAAAACCTGTGGCATGGAGAATTCATGACTTTTCTAAGAGATGTGGCTAGGACCTAGACCTCTTGTGTCTGAGTACATTTTTCCCCTTCTCTCTCTTTTTTTAAAAATGCACCTCTGTCTTCCATGGATTTGTTCACTCTTGTTATTATTCTATGATTAATACTCTATTAAGCTGAGTTCTTTCATTAAATAAAAAACTGGTGTGTGTGTGTGTGTGTTTAATTTAGAAAGTCAGTCTTAAAACCCTGAAATATTAAACTCAAACGAGTTATGTTTGTTCTAAAGCACTACTGGTCCAGAATCATTAGGGTGTTTCCTTCTAGTTGCCATTAGCTTGATTATTATTTATCAAGACTTTTCCAAAAATTGACTCATATACTCACCACCACCCCCCCCTTGTTACCAGTCCCTCTTCCTCTCACCCAGTCTTTTCTGAAAGATAAATCACATTATACTTTGGCAGTTGTCTTAAAGGGGGGAATTTAGCACAACCTTGAGATTTATTCTGTGCAAAGCCAGCTGGCCCTTACCCTCATTATTCAGTTGCACCAAATGGTTTTGTTAACTCACCTAGACAATGCCAAAAATACCTTTTCAGGCTCTGTTGTAGAAGCTGGGGGAAATGCCAAGGACAAGGAAAACCCTGTTTCTTTATGTTTGGTGCTTTATCATTTGATCAAGTAGATTTGTTTTTTTTTATCTTATTAAAAAATCAAATACATGTAAATGGTTTTATCATCTCTTCTAACTGGGTAATTCAGTCTAAGCAGGAGCCTCAGGCAGAGGAAAGACCTTCAGATGCTCAATTCCTGAAATGGAATACTGTGTAGATTAGGTTCCTTAACCCAGAGGGGGAATTTGGGATGTGTATTGTTCTTGGATGCCTCTGGTGTGAAGGTCAAAAGGAAAGAATTCTGAGCCCTTAAACTGGAAAGGTTGGGTGTTACTTGGCCTCTGATGACTGTCTTCAAAGTCAACAAAATCAAACAGCTGGAGTTGTGGGGAAAAGATTAGGTTACTCTTGAGTGCCCACTTGATTTTACTGTAGCTGCTTTATATTAACTCTGTCCTTACAAAAATCACCTATTTTAATGAGTCTTCGTCTCTTAAGCATTTGCGAATTACTCTTTGAGAATCTCTTTTTTTAGAGGAGTGGAAGTGGGTGGGCTGAGCTAAGAATCTCTTTTCTTCCTTTTTCTCCTTTCTTAGCAAACATTTGGATTCCATTTTATTTTTGGACCCTAAGTTCCTAATTTTCAGAGACTATCTTCCTTTCGGTATGTGCTTTTGACTAGAAGAAAAGTAGCTTAGTCCAATATTTCCCACCCTAAATCAAATGTTTTGAGAACCATAAATAGGCCATTAAATCTTTTATACTTTTCCAGTGAGATTAAAACGAGGATGTTCCAGTAAGTTCACACCATTGTTTTCATGGCTCTGAGTGATCACAAGAAAAAGCCAAAAATCACACAATCAACCTCTGAGATGAGTAAGACCTAGAATAAGAAACAAAACATTTTAAAACTGGTACAAAGTTCTTGTAGAAATAATTGAATTATCTTCTCTGGGAGTGCCATGTGTAGGGTAATACTTCTCATAAATGGAATTATTTTTTCTCACTATCCTTTTTGTAATTATTATTGATATTCCTTGCCACAATCTCAACTATGAAGCATGTAGGTTATTCCCTCTTGTAGCCATCTGTCCTTCTTCTGGTCTGTGTATTTTGTGGTAGTCTAATAGCTGTAGATAATGAGCTGTAGATAATGAGTTTTAGCACAAAGGATCCACTAGAAAAATACAGCACCTACATGATCTAATGATGCATAGTGATGTTAGCTATGGCAAGGATGATTTTTTGATTAGTATTTATTTGCCAGATATGAGACTAGGATCAGAGAAAAGTAAATTAAATATTGTCTTGTTTTGTTTTTTTCCTCCTTGATATATTTACTACATACATGGGGGAAAAAAAATCAGTTCTGGGTGTGTAAATGTCACACACTCTTGGTAACAGAGACTTGTGCAAGCAGTAAAGAGCAGTGTAGAGGAACAATTTTGTAATCCCTCTCAGCAGAAAGGAAGGTCTGGTAAGGGAAAAAATATTTAAAAATGTACATAGAGGAGAATCCCAGATGAGAACAGAAGTGGCCTTCCCTTGGCCTCATTTTCCTGGTAATTTAAAAGCTGATTCTATTTTTCATCTCCAGTAGGGTAAGGAGATGTAACTGAGATTGCTAAAATCCATCTCCGACAAAATATCTTGATATTCTGAAACAGTAAATGCCACTGACTGAGCTTCAAAGGGGCAGACATCTACGTGAGATACACATGGCTTAGGGAAGGTGTGTGTTTATGTGTGTGGTCAAATGTGTCTCTGTGTGTGTTTCTGGTTGGAGAGGATTAGGCTGAGTGATGGCTCATATTCCATGGTACACTATCAGCCCAAGGGATTTCTAATCTTTAGGGCTGGAATAGAGACAATCTTGGCTTACATATACTGGAACAGAGATGATTACTGGAATTGGAACTAATTTTAATGACATGGCTATCTTTTAAAACAAACAAAAAAATTATCTACACATGGTATTATAGGCAAGCTGCTTGCCTGTCAAGCCTTAACCGACTGTTTTCCACATGGGTTACCTGAATGGATGAGGCAGTACAGAGAGAGAACTAGCTTGTACTAAACATCTATTGGATATGATAAGAGATTCTAAAACAACAAAAAATTATACATTATGATACTGTCATAAAAATGGATTAGCCAATTATAGTATGAATCCAAGAAACAGAATTAACTTTGTATGTGCCAAAACAAGTCTCAGAACTAGGCAAACATAAGGATTATTCATTAAGTAGTGCTCTGATAGAATAAGAATTTGGAAAATTTAAAATTATAATAAGGATTTTTGGCTTAAAAATCAAGAATTGAACACCTTAAACTCCACTCTGTTCTGAAACCCCACTAAAATGGCAGTAAAGAATTTGCTAAAGCACAGATGCGCAAAATCTCAGAGAAATTAAGAAAAGACAATAGAAAAAACTCTTAGATAAAAATAAAGAGCAAAAAATGGGTGCTAACACCCTTAGCTGACTTGTGAAAGCTGAATCATCAGCCATCAGTGGAAGACGCTAAGCAGCTTCTCAGTGTGTACCACAGATTCCCTAAGGGGCTCAAAAATTGTTAGCACCAGGTACCTCTGGAAGTTGGGGGAAAGGAAGCTGTGCAGAACACGTTGAAAACTGGGGTTGGATTACATTCTACTCTAAGAAGCAGTCACCTCACCAGATGCCCTCCCCTTCTCTGTGCAGCTTGATGACTTCTCCTCCCTCACCCTCGCCGAAGACCGGAGGCTTATTCTTTGGAGAGGTAAAGGAGAGTGTCTTTGACTGAAAATACCAGGCACATTTGAGGCAGGGAAATCTTTCTGCAAACTTGGGGATTTCACCAAAGTTTGCACACTGAATGTTAAGTCCACCCCTCCCCCTTTTATTCCATTGTGTTCTTTAAACACTGGGGTCCTTGCTTATACTTTTATTAAAGGACTGGAAGATTCTTCTATGGAAAATTTTTGAAAGTCAGCAAGAAAAGATCTGAAAACACTGACATCAGTGAAATAGACTGGTGAGATCACTGCTTAAAATGAAGCCTAAGTTGACAAGTTAACACAGTGCTCAGCACTTTCCATTAGCCGTTAGAGACCCACTCCTAAATGTGGGCAGATAGCCAAGGATCATCAGGTGTTTGAGTGATGTCCCTATCTAACTTAAGAGATACAGACCAAAATAGATAAACAGAAAGCAACAACGTGGATGGAAAAGATTATGCAGGGAGATAAAAACATTTCAAAAAATAATTAATTGTAGTTGATATCTCTAAATTGTATTCCTGAAAAAATGTTTAATTGGCAAATGACTTTATTATATATATTTTTACAACAATAAAAAAAGTATCAAAAAAAATTACCTCAAATGGCTAAAAAGGTAGTGCATTAATGAAATGAGAACTGCCCCGTAGGGTTTTCCAGGTTGAAATCTTTACGGGAGCAGATCACCAGGTCTTTTCTTCCATGGAGCTGCTGGTGGGTTTGAATCTCAGAACTTTCGGTTAGCTACCTAGTGTTTTAACCATTGTGCCATAAGAACTCCTTGGAATGGGAATAGTATGCCACAAAAAGGGATAATATGACACCAAGAAAAAAATGTTCAAAATTAAAAATATAAAATATGATAAATTGGTTGGAAGGTTTAGAAGCTAAAGGTGAGGAATTTGCTCAAAAAATAAAAATAAGAAAATTAGAGGATCATCTCAGGAGGGCCGGTTTTCAAAATTATAGTTGGAGCTAAAGAAAACAGAGAAAATGAAAGAGAAAATCATCAAAAAATAATACAACTACTGGTTAGAATTATGGAGCTGTGGTGATACAGTGGCTAAGAGATATAGCTGCTAACCAAAAGGTCAGCAGTTCGAATCCACCACCTGCTCCATGAAAACCACATGGGGTAGTTCAGCTCTGTCCTGTAGGATCACTATGAGTCTGAAATGAGTTGACAACAATAGATAGAATTATAGAAGATAAATTATGTGACTGAAAGATACATTTAATACCCAGAATAATGGATTAAATTATACTACAATGTGACATTTTAAAATAAGATCTCGGGGCTCCTAGAGAGAGAGAAAAAAATTAGATCTCATACCAAAGACCATGAATAGAAAGGCTTTAAACTTTGCAAAATCAGAGCAATGCCTTTAAAACTTTTAGGGAAAATGTTTTCCAACCTAGAATTCCATACTCGGTCGAACTGGCAATTCAGTGTGAGGGTAGAATAAAAATATTTTTAAACAGCCAAGATCTCAAACTTTTACTTCCTTTTTCAAGAAGCTACTTGCAGAAGCTCTCCACTGGCTAAGAAAGTAAAACCAAGGAAGAGGAAGACATAGGATATAGGAAACCAGAGATTCCACTGACGTGAGTGACAAACAATACCCATGACGATGATGCAGCAGAGTTCCAGCTGTCAGTAGAAATCTATTTCCTTTTCCTCCTATGCAGATACAAAAAAAAAACATTGCCAAGTCGACTCCAACTTATGATGACCCTATTGGACAGAGCAGAACTGCCCCATAGGGTTTCCAAGAAGCAGCTGGTGGATTCGAACTGCCGACCTTTTGGTTAGCAGTCAAACACTTAACCACTGCTCCATCAGGAGAGATCATGTTGCCCAAATTCTATTGCAATTAAGTGTGGTCTCAGGACTAAGTCTTGTGAGTAGGACTGATGTATGTTACTTCCAGGCAACCATTTTTAAGAAAATGAGTATGCACACCTCTTCTGGTGCTATCTGGCTGGGTACAGGTGATGACAACGTCTCAATAGATGGTGAAACCACAAGATGAAAGAAACCTAGATCTCTAAATGACTACATGGAAGAGAGGTACCACCTAACCAAGGGTCATCATCTTGGATTATTACATGAGAAACAAATAAGCTTCTATTGTGGGAGTCTATGATTGCATCCTACCCAGACTACTAAAACCAAACAAACAAAAAACAAACCAGTTGCCTTCCTGTTGATTTCAACTGATGGCAGCACCGAATGGTGAAAAGAAATGCCAACATAAAAGCCGCACCATAGGCCTAAAGGGCAACCCGTCCAGATTGGAGCATGTCAGAAGGCTCTGGAAGAGAAGTTTTCCAAGAAGATGAAACTGATACAAAACTGGATGTATTTGTGCACTGGGGAAAAGTTTGGGGGTGAATTAGTCATAATAACACAGGCAACGAAGAAAACAAGAGTAAACCAAACATCACTGAATCCAAGGACAAAATTTGTGCAAGATAGAAAAAGCTTGTTTTGTGTCTCAGTTGTAAATAATATTACAAAAAAAAAGAGTCAAGTTGATTCTAGCTCATGGTGACCCATGTGTGTCAGAGTAGAACTGTGCTCCACAGGGTTGCCAATGGCTGATTTTTTGAAGGCAGATCACCAGGACCTTCTTCCAAGACACCTCTGAGTGGACTCAAACTTCCAACCTTTTGGCTAACAGCGAAGCACATTAACCATTTGCACAAACAAAGTGTTAAATAGCCTTGAGGTAACCTTACTAGATTGTTCTAAGGAGCATAAAAAGATAACTTTATTGAGGGGAGAAGAACTGAATGAAGAAAAAAAGAGTTAAGTCAAAACCTCCCTTCTTGAGAAGTGAATAGATAATGCCTGAAACTGAAAAATCGAGAATTAGCAATAAAAGTTTATTTAACTGTATGGAGGTAAACACTGAAAACAAAACAAAACTGCTAAAAATGTAGATAGTGGATAACTCTGAGCAATGAGAATATTGAGGGATAGCAACCAAAAAGATGTTTAAAAAAAATAATAAAATTACCTGTGGTTTATTGACTATGCAAAGGCATTTGACTATGTGGATCTTAACAAATTATGGATAATGTTGCTAAGACTGGGAATTCCTGAACACTTAATTGTGCTCATGCAGAGCCTGTACATAGACCAAGAGGCAGTCTTTTGAACAGAACAAGAGGATACTGCTTGGTTTAAAATCAGGAAGTTGTGCATCAGGGGCTGTATCCTTTCACCATACTTATTCAATATATATGCTGAGGAAATAATTCGAAAGCTGGACTATATGAAGAAGAATGCAGCGTCAGAATTGGAGAGAGACTCATTAACAACGTGCTATATGCAGACGACACAACTTTGCTTGCTGAAACTAAAGAGGATTGAAGCATTTACTGATGAAGATCAAAGACTACACCCTTCATTGTGGATTATACCTTAACATAAAGAAAACAAAATTCCTCACCCCTGGACCAATAAGCAACATTATGATAAATGGAAAAAAGATTGAAGTTGTCAAAGATTTCATTTTACTTGAATCCACAATCAACACCCTTGAAAGCAGCGGTCAGAAAATGAGATGACATATTGCATTGGGCAAATCTGCTGCAAAAGACTTCTTTAAAGTGTTGAAAGCAAAGATGTCTCCTTGAGGACTAAGGTGAGCCTGACCCAAGCCATGGTATTTTCAGTTGCCTCATATGCGTGAGAAAACTGAACTATGAATAAGGAAGACCAAAGAAAAATTGATGCCTTTGAACTAACAAATTTGTCTTGAAGAAGTACAGCCAGAATGTTCTCTAGAAGGGAGGATGGTGAAACTTTGGACATATTATCAGGGGAACCAGTAACTAGAGAAGGACATTATGCTTGGTAAAGTAGAGGATCAGTGAAAAAAGAGGAAGACAGTCAATGAGATAGATTGACACAGTGGCTGCAACAACGGGCACAAACATAGCAAGGATTGTGAGAACGCCTCAGGACCGGGCAGTTTTGTCTGCTGTTGTATTTAGGACTGGTATGACTCGATGGCACCTAACAGCAACAACAGCAACAAATAACTAATTTTTTTATACTAAGCCTTACAGATTTATTTTACTGCGTAAACTATTTTTATGTGTAAAATTATTAAAAGAACACATTTTAAAATGTTAGAACCACATTTATTATAGAAATATTACAGGTGGTTGAGAAGTAACCAAACCAAACCTGTTGCTGTTGAGTCGATTCCGACTCACAGTGACTCTATAGCTACACCCGTGTGTTGACTATAATATGATAGTAAAATTAATTTGGAGTGAAAGTAGCAGAAAAGAGATTTGATTTTATTAGAGTGAGGAGAAATTTTTTCTCTTCTTTGAAACTATAGAAGAAAGCAAGAGGAAAACATCTGTGTAATGGAAAAGTGAAATGAAACAAAAACAAATTTGAAAATTATGGAAAAGGTTAATTTTTATTATAAAAAACACTCATGCAAATATACAAGAAAAACATTAACACAGTATGAATGGAAAAAATATTATATGACGGTACATGCATGCACTTGGCCAGTTATTGAAAATATCAGGCTTGCTAGTGATTAAGTAGGTGAAAAATTAAAATGACAAAAAGTTACTGTTATGCATATTCCAATTTAAAAAAGGCAACTCCAAATGCTCTTGGAATTGTGGTAAGCTTATTTTGTGCATGCAGACATTGCTTGTTTTAGTGCAAAGTTTTTTGTTCTACTTGAGAAGATCGTAATAATTAATAGCAATAGCCATGTGGAATCTTCAGGATCTTTGACAGAGTCTCACAGATCTAAGAATTTATCCTAATAATTTAGCCAAAGAAAAAAGTTATGCATGGTAGGAGAATGCTGAAATATGATTCCCTAGATCATGGAATGGAGCCCTGTTGGTTAAGAGCTCGGCTGCCAACCAAACGGTCAGTAGTTCAAATTCACCAGGCGCTCCTTGGAAACCCTATGGGGCACTTCTGCTCTGTCCTATAGGGTCACTATGAGTTGACATCAACTAGACAGTAATTTTTTTTTAATATAATGGAATAAGATTCCTGGTGGCATGATGGTTAAGTGCTGTGCTGCCAACAGCCACACCTCTCGGGGGAAAGATGTGGCAGTCTGCTTCTGTAAAGATTTGCAGCCTATGAAACCCTATGGGGCAGTTCTACTCTGTCCTATAAGGTCCCCATAGGGCCGGTATGAGTGGGATTCAACTCGAAGGCACCAGATTTGTTTTTTGTT
This sequence comes from Elephas maximus indicus, assembly GCF_024166365.1. Classification (NCBI taxonomy): domain Eukaryota; kingdom Metazoa; phylum Chordata; class Mammalia; order Proboscidea; family Elephantidae; genus Elephas; species Elephas maximus. The sequence goes on from NC_064830.1 coordinate 34,746,453, forward strand.
TCTTATATCATGGTGTGGTGTGACAGATCGCTTTTATATGACCTTTTTGTTCATGATCTTGTAACTCCCACCAAATGATTTGGTAGAACTGTGTGAACACGGTGCTTATGCCCCACCCAGGGGATTAGATGGCTAATTTTGCTATACCACTAGGCTTAAAGGGAGGTACAGAGATAAAGAGAGGAACTGTAACATGAAAGACAGCAAGAAATGGCAGAGCAAGGTAGCAAGCATCAGGAGCCCGGCTCGAGATGACTGTGGTGGAGCATGCTGACCCACAGAGCTCAGAGGTGTAACACTTGCCCAAGAAGGGCCCAGGAGGGCCGGGCAACAGAGGGTGAGGAGAGGCCTGTCCTGATCGAGGAATGAGTCCTGAGTTGTTCCTGTTACTTCCAAGTTGTTCCTAATCCCTAGTTGTAGCCTGTTACTTCCCTAATACGCCACTTAACTATAAGCACAGTGAATGAGTTCTGTGAGACATCGCAGCGAATTATGGAACCCAAAGACAGGAAGCAGAGTCCTGAGGAGAGGGGAAGCAGTTGATGTTAGAGATGATGGAATGGTACAGCAGTTTCGAAAAGTTGGACATGTGGGACATCTTTAACCTTCACCTCATAGGAACTAGCTTTGTGCTGATCCTTATAAAAGAAATTATTCATTCACATGGAATGGGAACATAATTTTAAAAGATTTGTTACAACTTGACAGGATTATTAATATGCAATGATTGAAGAAATGAAGGGTAATATAATTGTGATTGTTATGAAAATACAAATGCTTGTAGACGGTTTTAAATATACACAAACTTTCTATCAATGGCTTTAGAGTGCTAGGATGTGGAATGATCTGATTTTATTATAAAAATTTCTTTAATGTTACAAATGAGATTTGAAATTTGTCTCCTGTGTACCACTTGCTTTGATTTAGGCAAGGCGCATATCTTTTCTGAACCTTATTTTATCCATCTGAAAACAATAAAGCTAATAACATCTGCATACCCACTTCACAGCATTTTCATGAGGATCCAATGGCATAATGTATATGAAATCATTTGGAAAATGTAAAGTGTTTTATTAATATGTGGAGTTATTATTATCATCAACACTATTGAGAACACTGCTTTGGCAAAAGTATTTCTTCCCTCAGCCACACAGAGCTTTATCTTCTTGCCTCCATATGTGACACATTATAAGTTACTTGAGCTAAAGGTCAGTTTTTAACTTTGGCTTCTTAGAGAAGCAATGGAATAAACCAAAGATCAATGTGAATATTTTCCAAGAAAATCATCCAAAAGGAATACCCAGGGAGTGATGGAGAGCATTCCAAGGACCCCACAGGAAGAACAAGCCGTTTTCTGATAGCTCTGGGCTGCTCCAGTAATTTTGTCTAAGCCATTGTTCATTTCCTCATTGGAAAAGACTGGTTCCTCGGTCAACTCCCATTATACGGTATTTTCATTGTCTTTCAGTGGATTAATCGTATCCCTTCAACTTATATTTACGACCAATCATTAAAAATACATCCAAGATCAAATCTGAGTTAAGTTCATGTAATACAAAAAGTGTTGATCATTTTTCTACTTGGGAAGCTCCACTGCATCTAGCAATTAAAGCTTAGAGATAATGCTTTGGGAATATTGCTATGGGAAGCTCTGGTTTGGTCTGTGACTGTTAAAATCAAACATGGGAAGGTCAGAGGTGATTTCATCTTCCTGTTTTCATGGTTTGTTGTTTCAGGAATGTAAAAGGTAATGTGAAAATTTATTATTTGGGGGTCATTATTTCTGAAGAATGAATAATAGCTATTGTGGGATGATTTTGATAATAGGCTTTTTTAATTAAAATTTTTAATTTTAAGATACTTGTAAATTCTTATGAATTCATAATACAGAGAGATCCAATATACTGTTTAACCAATTTCTTCCAATGATAATTTTTTTTGTAAAACTACAATACGATACCAAAACCAGGATGTTGACATTGATACACTTCGGCAATCTTGTTCAGATTTCTGCAGTTTTACTGGCAATTCTATGTGTGTATGTGTTTAGTTCTGTGCTTGTATCATATGTGTAGATTCTTGTATCTACCACCACAATGAAGATACAGTTTTATCACGAAAAGCATCCCTTGTGTTGACCTTTTATAGCTACACCCATATCAGTTCTGTTCCTTTCTTCCCTATACTCAACATGTCAGCCACTTATCTAATCTCTATTTCTATAATTTTGTCAGTTAAACAATGTTATATAAATGGAATCATGAAGTATGTAAATGTTTGAGATTGAGCTTTTTTTTTTTCACTCAGTTTATTTTCTCTGCAGATTCGAAGATGTGTCCAAGTTGTTGTATGTAGCAGTAGTTCTTTCCGTTTTGTGTTTTTAACAGTTTGAGATTTAACTCACATTCTTAAAGTACACCCTTTTAAAATGTACAATTCAATGTTTTTTAGTATATTCTCAGAGTTTTGCAACAATCATCACAATTTAATTATAGAATATTTGTATCATTCCAAAAAGAAATGGGTATTCTTCTTACACTTTCATAGCCATAAGCAAATAATCTACTTTCTGTTTCTATAAATATGAATATCATCAACATTTCAAGTAAATAGATTCGTACAATATGTGACCTTTTGTAACTGGCTACTTTCACTTAGCATACTGTTTTCAAAGTTCATACATATTGTGGCATATATCAGTACTTTGTTTCTATTGATTACCTTATCCATTGTAAGGATATAAAGCATTTTATTTATGTAGCCATTAGTTAATGGACATTTGTGTTGTTTTCACTTTTTGGCTATTATGAATAATGCTGCTATGAACATTTATGTACAAATTTCTCTGCAGCTGGTATGTTTTCATTTGTCTTAGGTATGTACCTAGGAATGGAATTGGTGGGTCATATCATAACTCTACGACTAACTTTTTGAGGAGCTGCCAAATTGTTTTTCCAAGGGGCTACACCACTTTTTCATTTCCATCAGCAATGTATGTGGGTTCCAATTACTCCATATTCTTGCTAGCCAACAATTGTTTTTGTTTTTTTTTTATTTTAACCTTCCTACTGACTGGGAGTGTTACCTTAAGCAGGTTCTGCTCAGTACTGCTTCTCTTCAATCAAGACACACAGAGGTGAGGAGGAAGGAAGAGCATTTATTGCAAGCATGTAGGCAAGGAGCAAGGAGGTGTATATCTCAAATCAAGCTCCCTGAACAGAACGTTTTATACCATCCCTTATTTTTTTTTTTTATAAGGAAGTACATACTAATATTATGGACTATATAGGTTATCATGACATGCAGGCAGCAAGACAAATTGCGTTTTTTCCTTTGGCATGTAGGCTAGTAAACTGGGTTTGACTGGCTTGAGCCACACCTAGTGTTTTGAGGACAATGGACCAGAAAGAACAGGTTCCATTTGGTCAGAGCAGCTCCCAATTGCGCCACAACCAGTGCTATCACTTAAGACTTTTGTTTGTAAATGGCTCAGCAGCTCCTGGCTTCATTGGCTATGAGGAAGAGCCTTGGTGGCACAGTAGTTAAGAGGCGCAAAAGGTCAGTAGTTAAGAGGCGCAAAAGGTCGGCAGTTCATATCCACCAGCTGCTCCTTGGAAACCCTATAGAGCAGTTCTAGTCTGTCCTGTAGGGTTGCTATGAGTCAGAATCAACTCAAAAACAATGAGTTTGGTTTTTGGTTTACTGATTTGCATTTCTTTAAGGATGTTGAGAATCTTTTACGTGCTTATTGGACATTTATATATCTTCTTTGGAGTAATGTCTATTCAGATCCCTTAACTGTTTCTAAAATTGAGTTAATTGTATTTCTATTCTTGAGTTCTATGATATATATATATACTTTTTATATTCTATGTATGAGTCTTTCATGGATATATTATTTGAAAATATTTTCTCCTGTTTTGTGAATGCTGTCTTTTTACTTATGGTGTCCTATGAATTACTAATTTTTAAATTTGATATAGTTCAATTTATGTTTTTTCTTCTTTCAGTTGAGCTCCTGCGTCATATCTGAGAAAGCATTGCCTAATATAAGATCACAAAGATTTTCTCTTGCATTTTGTTGTCAAAATTTTATAGCTTAAGCTCTTAAATGTAAATTTGTTGTATACAGTGTGATGTAGGGATAAACAACTCTATTATTTTGCTTGTGGATATCCATTGTCCCAGCACTGTTTGTTGAAAAGATTATTCTTTACCCCACTGAATTGTGTTGGCACTCTTGTAGAAAAAAAATTGACATAAATATATGGATTTATTTCTGGGCTTTCAATTCTATTCCATTGTTCTGTTTCTATCTCCATATGCCAGTACCACACCATTTTTATTACTGTAGCTTTGTAGTAAGTTTTAAAATTGGGAAGTATGAGTTCCTCAACTTTGTTCTTATTTATTTTTCAGTATTGTTTTGGCTATTCTGTGTCCCTTAAATTTCTGAATGAACTTTAGGATCAGTTGGTCAATATCTTGAAAAAAAAAAAAAAAGAGGCAGCTTGGATTTTTTAAAATCTGTAAATGTTTGAGGAGTATTTATCATCTTTGGTTGATGCCTTTGAATTGTGGAGTTGGCAAATAATATTGAATACACCATGGACTGCCAAAAGAACAAACAAATCTGTCTTTTGAAGACGTGCACCCAGAATGTTCCTTAAGGGCAAGGATGGTGAGACTGCATCTTACATACTCTGGACATGTTGTCAGGAGGGATTAATCCCTGGAAAAGGACATCATGCTTAGCAAAGTACAGGGCCAGCGGAAAAGAGGAAGACCCTCAACAAGGTGGTTTGACACAGTGGCTGCAACAATGAGTTCAAGCATAATAACAATTATAAGGATGGCGCAGAATCGGGCAGTGTTTCGTTCTGTTGTGCATAGGGTCGCTATGAATCAGAACTGACTCGATGGCACCTAACAACAGCAGCAACATCGTCCTGGGTGATAGGAACAATGCCAGAGATTGAATGATAGAGTTCTGTAAGAATAATGACTTATTCATCTGAAATTCTTTTTTTTTTTTTTTTTCAACAACACAACGAGTATACACATGGACCTCATCGGATGAATTACACAGGAATCAGATCAACTACAGTTGTGGAAAGACAAAATGGAGAAGCACAATATTATCAGTCAAGACAAAGTCAAGGGCTGCCTGGAATAGATCATCAGCTGGTTGTGTGCAAGTCCAAGTTGAAGGTAAAAACAATTAAAACAAGTCCAAGAGAGCCAAGGTATGACCTTGAATATACTCCAGCTGAATTTAGAGACCATCTCAAGATTGGATGCATTAAATTCTAGTGACCCTTAAGACCAGAGCAGTTGTGGGATATCATCAAGGACATCATACATGAAGAAAGGAGAAGGACATTAAGAAGACAAGAAGGAAGTACAAGACCAAAATGGATGTCAGAAAAGCCTCTGAAACTTACTCTTGAGTGCAGAGTAGCTAAAGTAAACATAAGAAATAATGAAGTAAAAGAGCTGGACAGAAGATTTTAAAGGGTAGCTCAAGAAGATAAGGTGAAGTATTACAGTGAAATGTGCAAAACTGGATTTAGAAAACTAATAGGGAAGAAAACAACCAAGACTTCTTAAACTGAAAGAACTGAAGAGAAAATCCAAGCCTCAAGTTGCAATATTGAGGATTCTATGGGCAAAAAATTAGTGATGTTGAAATCATCAACAAAAGATGGAAGGAATACACAGAGTCACTGTAATAAAAGAATTGTTTTATGTTCAGCTGTTTCAGGAAACAGTATATGATTAAAAACCACTCGTACTAAAGGAAGAAATCCAAGCTGCACTGAAGGCACTGGTGAAAAACAAAGCTCCAGGAATTGATGGAATAACAATTGAGATGCTTCAACAAATGGATACAGGGCTAGAAGTGCTTACTCATCTATGTCAAGAAATTTGGAAGATATCAACCTGGCCAACCAACTGGAAGAGATCCATATTTGTGCCTATTCCAAAGAAAGGTGATCAAACAGAATGTGGAAATTATTGAACGGTACCATTAATACTGCATGCTAGCAAAATTTTGCTGAAGATAATTCAAAAACAGTTGCAGACATATATGGACATGGAACCACCAGAAGTTCAAGCCAGATTCAGAAGAGGATGTGGAATGAGGAATGTCTTTGCTAATGTCAGATGGATCTTGGCTGAAAGCAGAGATACACATGAACACCTGTGTTGTATAGAGTATCCGAAAGCATTTGAACATAAGAAATTGTGGATAACATGATGAAGAATAGGAATTCTAGACTACTTAATTGTTCTCATGTGGAGCCTGTACATGAATCAAGAGGCAATCATTAGAACATAAACAGGGGATACTAGGATTTAGGAATGGAGGAGATGTGCAGCAGGATTGTATTCTTTCACCTTACTTATTCAACCTACATGCTGAGCGAATAATCTGAGAAGCTGGGCTATATGAAGAACATGGGTGGCATGAGGATTGTAGGAACTCATTAACAACCTGAGATAGCCTGACTTGCTGATAGTGAAGATGACTTGAAGCATTTACTGATGAAGGTAAAAGACTACAGCCTTCAGAATGGATTACATCTGAATATAAAGAAAATGAATATAAAAGAAAATGAACAACATCGTGATAAATGGCAAAGAAATGGAAGTTGTCAAGGATTCCATTCTTCTTGGATCAACAATAATGCTTACAGATACAGTCCAGAAATCAAATGATGTATTAGGGTAATCTGCTGCAAGAGTCATCTTTAAAGTGTTACAAAGCAAAGATGCCATTTTGATGACTAAGGTGCACTTGACCCAAGCCATGGCATTTTTGGTCACCTCATTTGCATGTGAAAGCTGGACAGTGAGAAAGGAAGACCTAACAAGAATTGATGCATTTAAATTGTGGTGTTGTCGAAGGATATTGAATATACCATGGGCTTCCTGAAGAATTCATCAGGAAGGAACGTTATAGGAAGGAACATTACAGGAAGGACTGTGTCATCCGGAAAGACATTATCCTAGATAAAGTAGAGGGTCAGCAAAAAAGAGGGAGACCTTCAATGAGATGGATTAAAACAATGGCTAAAATAATCAGTTCAAACACAGCAAGGATCATGAGGATGGTGCAGGATCAGGCAACATTCAGTTCTTTTACACATAAGGTTGATATGAGTCAAAGCACCTAACAACAACAACAACAACAAGTCATCTTAACAATATTCTGATCCATAAGCGTGGGGTGCCTTTTAACTCATTTAGGTCTTCTTTAATTTCTTTCAATTATGTTTTGTAGTGTTCAGTGTACAGGTAAAATTCTTTTGTGAGGTCATCTGGGTTTGGAGATTTCTTTTGGGGAAGGTTTTTAATTAGAAATTTAATGTATTTAATGGTTACAGGACTGTTAAGGTTACATATTTCACTTAGGTTGAGTTTTGTGCATTTATGATTTTTGAGGAATTAGTCCATATATACTAAGCTGTCGAATTTATGCACATAACATTGTTTGCAATATTCCTTTATCATCTTTTTAATAGCTTCAGGATCTGTAGTAGTATCCTCTATTTCTTTACTGATATTAGTGATATGTATCTTCTCTCTTTTTATATATTTCACTATTACTGGAGGTTTATCAGTTTTATTGATATTTTAGAAGGACCAACTTTTGCTTTTATTGATTTTTTTACTATTTCAATTTTATTGTTATCTGTTCATTTTTTCCTTTCTGCTTGCTTTCTTTTATTTTGTGTCCTTTTTTCTAGTTTCCTAAGGTAGGAACTTGGATTATTGATCCAAGACATTACCTCTTTTCAAATGTAAGCATTTGTGCTATAAATTTTCACGTCAACATTAATTTAGCTGTATCCCACAAATTGTGATATGTTGTGTTTTTATTTTATTCTATATATATATATATATATATATATATATATATATGCTGAGCAAGTAATCTGAGAAGCTGGACTCTATGAAGAAGAACATGGCATCACCCTTTAGCCAAAGATTAGACAGGGCCATAAAACAAAATGAGACGAAATGGTACACCAGCCCAGGGGAAAGGATGAGAAGGCAGGAGGGGACAGGAAAGCTGTAATGGGAAACACAAGTTTGAGAAGGGGAGAGTGTTGACAAGTCATGGGGTTGGCAACCAATGTCACAAAACAACATGTGTATTAATTGTTTAATGAGAAACTAATTTGCTCTGTAAACCTTTGTATAAAGCACAGTAAAAAAAGATAATAGTAATCATAATTGTGAAAAAAAAAATGGAAGCAACCAAGATATCCTTCAATAGGTGAATGGGTAAACAAAGTGTGGTATATCCAACGGAATATTATTCAGCAATAAAAAGGAATGAGCTATCAAAACCCCAAAGAGAACAACAACAACAAAAAGAACATGGCATCCAGATTGGAGGAAAACTCATTGACAACCTGCAATATGCGGATGATACAACCTTGCTTGCAGAAAGTGAAGAGGACTTGAAGTACTTATTGATGAAGATCAAAGACTACAGCCTTCAGTATGGATTATACATCAACATAGAGAAAACAAAAATCTTCGTAACTGGACCAAAAGGCAACATCACGATAAATGGAGAAAATATTGAAGTTGTCAAGGATTTCATTTTACTTTGACCCATAATCAACACCCATGGAAGGAACAGTCAATAAATCAAATGACACATTACATTGGGCAAATCTGCTGTAAAAGACCTCTTTAAAGTTAAAAAGCAAAGATGTCACTTTAAGGACTAAGGTATGCCTGACCCAAGCGATGATATTTTCATTTGTCTCATATGTGTGAGAAAGCTGGACAATGAATAAGGAACATGGAAGAACTGATGCATTTGTACTATGTCATTGGTGAAGAATATTGAATATACCATTGACTGCCAGAAGAACAAGCAAGTCTGTCTTGGAAGAAATAAAACCAGAATGTTCCTTGAAAGTGAGGATGGTGAGACTTCATCTCACATGCTGTGGGCGTGTTATCAGGAGGGACAAGTGCCTGTAGGACATCATGCTTGGTAAAGTAGAGGGTCAGTGAAAAAGAGGAAGACCCTCAATGAGATGGATTGATATAGTGACTGCAACAATGGACTTAAACTTAGCGACAATAGTGAGGATGGCATAGGACTGGGCAGTGTTTTGTTATGTTGTAAAGAGGGTTGCTATGAGTTGGAACTGACTCGACAACACCTAACAACAACAATGTATTTTTAAATGATCCTGTATATTTCCTGTTTAACTCATGCACTCTTTAAATATATATATACGTATAAAAATACCTAGTGCCGTCGATGTATATGCATATATATATATTTTTTCTAAGTGTTTGAAGATTTTCCAGTTGTCTTTCTGTTATTGATTCTAGTTTGATTAAATTGTGGTTGAAGAACATGTTCTACAGGGTTTCAGTTTTTCTAAATGTTTTAAGGTTTGTTTTATGACCCAGGATAATGTCTATTTTGATGAATGTTCCATGAACATTTGGTAACAGTGTGTGTTCTGCTGATATTAGGTAATGTGTTCTATAAATATCAGTTAGATTCTGTTAATTGATGGTATTATTTGTTTCTTCTATATTTTTCTGTCTAGTAGTTCTATCAATCGCTGAGAGTGTAGTGTCAAAGTTCAAAACTATAAATTGTGGACATGTGTATTTTTTTCTTTCAGCTTTTCGTTTCATTTATTAGTTTCCCATGTTGCCCTAAACAATTACCACAAACTTAGTGACATAAAACACTACAAATATAGTGTCTTACAGTTCTATAGGTTGAAAATCCAGTATGATTCTCAACTGGGCTAAAGTTAAGGTGTCAGCTGAACTGTCTTAACTTTCTGGAGTCTCTAGAGGAGAATCCATTTCCTTGCTTATTCAAGTTGTCGGCGGAATTCACTTCATTTTGGTTGCAGTTCTGAGGTGCTCATTTACTTGCTGGTTGTCAGCTGAGGACCATTCCCAGCTGCTAGAAGCCACCTGCATTCCTTGGCCCATGCTTCTTTTTCCCCATCTTCAAAGACACCGATGGCAAGTCAAGTTCCTCTCGCTCTTATTCTGTGGTCACATATCTCTGACACATTCTTCCGCCTTATTGTTACATTTTTAAAAGTCCATGTGATTACCTTGGGCCCACCTGGATAATCCAGTATAACTTCACTATAATAAGGTCAGTTTATTAGCAACCTTAACTCTCTTTTGCCATGTAACAGGACATATTCACAAGTTCCAGAGGTTATGGCATGGGCATCTTTTGAGGGGGCATTATTTTGCCTACTATAGTGTATTTGTAAGCTCTGTTATTTTGTATATATACATTTAAAATTGCTATGTCTTCTTGGTGGATTGATCATATTTAGTATGAAACGTCCCTCTTGCTGGGTCTTAAGGTAATTCTGTTTTAACTTTTTGAGGCACCACCAGTTTTTCACAGTGACTATACCATTTTACATTTCCACCAGTTAATGGACTAGGGTTTCAACTTTTCCACTACCTTGTCAGCACTTGTTATTTTCTGTTTTATGTATGTATGTGTATATATACACATATAAGTACATAAATGCTCAGCTGCTATTCATAAGGTTTTCACTGGCTAATGCTTTTCAGAAGTAGGCTGGCTGGGTTCTTCTTCCTATTCTGTCTTAGCCTGGAAGCTCAGCTGAAACCTGTCCTCCATGGGTGACCCTGCTGGTATCTGAATACTGGTGGCATAGCTTCCAGTATCACAGCAACACACAAGCCCCCACAGTACGACAAACTGACAGACACGTGGGTCCACAGTCAACAGCCATGGAAGCAGCAGTCAAGAAATCAAAAGACGCATTGCATTGGGCAAATCTGCTGCAAAGGACCCCTTCAAAGTGTTGAAGAGCAAAGATGTCACCCTGAAGACTAAGGTGAGCCTGACCCAAGCCATGGTATTTCCAATCAGATCATATGCATGTGAAAGCTGGACAATGAATAAGGAAGATCGAAGAAGAGTTGACGCTTTTGAATTGTGGTGTTGCCAAAGAATATTGAATATACCATGGACTGCCAAAAGAATGAACAAATCTGTCTTGGAAGAAGTGTGGCCAGAATGCTCCTTAGGGGCAAGGATGGCGAAACTGCGTCTTACATACTTTGGACATGTTGTCAGGAGGGATCAGTCCCTGGAGAAGGACATCATGTTTGGCAGAGTACAGGGTCAGTGGAAAAGAGGAAGACCCTCAATGAGGTGGATTGACACAGTGGCTGCAACAATGAGCTCAAGCATAACAACGATTGTAAGGATGGCACAGGACCGGGCAGTGTTTCGTTCTGTTGTGCATAGGGCCGCTATGAGGCAGAACCGACTCGACAGCACCTAACAACAACAACAATAATATGTACATAAATGTATGTATATATACATATAAAATTACCATGCTAGTGGGTGTGAAGTAATACCTCATTGTGGTTTTGATTTATATTTCCTTAATGATAAAAGAAATTTAGCATCTTTTCATATACTTGGAAACCCTGGTGGCATAGTGGTTGAGAACTATGGCTGCTGACCGAAAGATCGGTTCAAATCCACCAGGCACTTCTTGGAAACCCTATGGAGCAGTTCTGCTCTGTCCTATAGGGTCGCTATGAGCCGGAATTGACTTGATGGTAATGGGTTTGTTTTGTTTTTCATATGCTTGTTGACCATTTGTGTATCTTCTTTGGAAAAATGTCTATTCAAGTCCTTTGATCATGTCTTTGATAGGTTTGTCTTTTTGTTGTTGAGTTGTAGGAATTCTTTATATATTGTAAATATTAAGCCCTATCAGATATATATATTTTACAAATATTATCTCCCATTCTGTAGGTTGTCTTTTTACTTTCTTGGTAATGTCCATTGGTGCACAAAAAAAATTTAATTTTGATGAAATCCAATTTATTTTATTTTTTTATTGCCGTTCACATTGTATCTAAAAATCCATTGTCAAATATATGGTCCTGAATATTTTTACCCATTGGTTTTTGTCTGAGATTTATTGTTTTAACTTGTATATTTAGATCATTGATCAATTTTGTGTTAATTTACATATACGGTGTGCGGAAAAAGTCCAACATCATTCTTCTGCATATGAAAGTCCAGTTGTCCCAATACCATTTATTGAAGGGACTATTCTTTCCTCATTGAATGACTTGGCACTCTTTCTGAAAATCAGTTGGCCAAAGATGTAAGGGTTTTTTCTGGGCTCTCATTTCTGTTCCTTTGGGTTATATTTCTATTCTTTTGCTAGTCCGAAACTGTTTGGAATACTGTAGCTTTGTAGTAAGTTTTGAAATTGAAAAGCTAAGTCTTCACTTTTGTTCTTTTTTAAAGATTGTTTTCGTTATTTGAGGCCATTTGCAACTCCATATGAATTTAAAGATTAACCTATCCTTTTATATTAAAAAAAAGACAGTTGGAAATTTTGATAGCAATTGCTTTGGATCTGTAGATTGCTTTGGGGCATTTTGACATCTTAACAATATTAAGTGTTCCAATTCCTAAGATCGAATGTCTTTCCATCATTTAGATCTTCTTTAAGCAATATTTTTGTTTGTTTGTTTTATTTTACAGCTTACAAGTCTTTCACCTTCTTGGTGAAATTTATACTTCGGTATCTCACTTTCTTAATTTCCTTTTCAGGTTATTCATTGCTGGAGAATAGAAAGACAGCTGATTTTTTTTTTTTTTTACTTGTTCTTGTACTCTTCAACTTTGCTTAACTTATTTTTTAGTTCCAGTAGCTTTCTTGTGGATTCTTTGGGAATTTCTACATATAGCATCATGTTTCCTGTGAATATAGCTTTATTTCTTCTTTTCCAATTTCTACTACCTTTCTTTTATTTCCTAATTGATCTGGCTAGAACTTCCAGTACACTGTTGAATCTCAGTGGTGAGAGTAGACATCCTTGTCTTTTCCTGAACTTCAGCCTTCAGTCTTTCAGCCTTCAGTATGATGGTGACTGTGGGCTTTTAACAAATACTTTTTATCATGCTGAGGAATGTCCCTCTATTTCTAGTTCGTTGAGGGTTTTTATTATGAAAGGGCCTTGGAGTTTGTCAAATGCCTTTTCTCTGTCAATGGAAATAACCGTGTGGTTATTTTCCTTTACTCTATTAATGTGGTCTGTTACATTGATTGTTTTCCTAATGTTTAACCACCCTTGTATTCCTGGGATAAATCTCACAATGTTGTGGTCTATAATCATTTTAATATGCTGTTGAATTTGATTTGATGGGATTTTGTTGAGGACTTTTGTGTCTATATTCATAAGGGATCTTGGTCTGTAATTTTCTTTTCTTGTACTGTCTTTATCTGGCTGTGGTATCAGGATAATACTTTCCTCGTAGAATAAGTTATGAAGTAATCCCTTTCTTCTACTTTTTGGAAGAGTATGAGAAACATAGGTGTTAATTGTTCCTTCAGTGTTTTGTAGAATTCACCAAAGAAGCATTTAGTCCTGAATTTCCTTCGTGACTATTTTGGTTACTAGTTCAGTGTGTTTAGTTGTCATAGGTCCATTGAGATTGTCTATTTCTTCTTGTGTCAGTTTAGGTAATTTGTGTATTTCTAGAAATTTGTCAATTTTATCTAGGTTTTCTGATTTGTTGAAATATAGTTATTCATAAAGCCCAAAACCAAACCTACTGCTGGGGACCCAGTTCCAACTCGTAGCAACTGCATGTGTTTCAGAATAGAACTGCACTCCATAGAATGTTCAGTGGCTATAATCATATGGAAATAGATCACCAGACCTTTCTTCTGTGGTGCTGTTAGTGGATTCAAACTGCCAACCTTTTGGTTAATAGCCAAGGGCAAACTGTTTTGCCACCCAGGGTGACTGTTCATAATATTCTCTTATAATCTTTTTTATTTCTGTATAATTAGACATAGTGCTCTCACTTTCGTTTCTGATTTTAAATATTTGAATCTTCTCTCTTTTTTCTTCGTCAGTCTAGCTAAATGTCTGTCATTATTTCTTTTTTCAAAGAACTAACGTTTGGTTTTCATTAATTATTGTTTTTCTCTTCTCTATTTATCTCCTCTAATATTTATTATGTCTTTTATTCTGCTGGCTCTAGGCTTCCTGTGCTTATCTTTTCTACTTCCCCAGGGTTTAAAGTTAGGTTATTGATTTTATATCGCTGTTCTTTTTTTTTAATTAAGGCACTTACAGCTATAAATTTTCCTCTCAGCATTGCCTATGCTTTCTCTCATAAGGTTTAGCATGTTTTACTTTCATTTCCATTAATTGCTTAGTATTCTCTAAATTCCCTTCTCATTTCTTTTCTGAGCCATTGATTATTTAATAATGTGTTTGTTTAATTTCTGCCTATTTGTGAATTTTTCAGTTTTCCTCCTGTTGTTAATTTCTAGCTTCATTCCATTATGACTGGAAAACGTATTTTGTATGATTCCAAACTTTTTTTTAATTTATCGAGAGTTATTTCGTGACCTAACATATTGTCTATCTTGGAGAAAGATCCACGTACACTAGAAAAGAATGTGTATTTTGCTGTTGTTGGATACAATATTCTGTATACATATTTGTTAGTTTATAGTGTTGTTCAAGTCCTTTACTTTCTCTTTGATCTTCTGTGTAGATATTCTATCCATTATTAAAAGTAGTATAGTGAAGTCTCTAACTATTATTGTAGGATTTTTCTCCCTTCAATTGTGTCAATATTTTGGTACTTGGTTGATAGAGGTATAGATATAGATAAATAATTTTATATCTTTTAATGAATTGACACTTTTATCCTTATATAATGCCTTTCTTTGTCTCTTGTAATAGTTTCTTTTATATAAAGCCTATATATCCGATAATAATATAGCTACTCCATCCCTCTTTTGTTTACTATTTGCTTGGAATAATTTTTCTATTATCTCACATTCAAGCTATTTATGTCTTTTAATCTAAAGTGGGTATCTTGTAGACAGCATATAATTAGAACTCAGACTCTCCCCTTCTCCAGGGATTATTTTATTTTATTTTATTTTTTAGTTGTTGAAGTCTATAATACTCTCTGCTTAGTGATCTCTCCCCACCCTCAACTATTTTTATAAAGACTGCCCTCCAAAATGTGCATAGTCACGGAGAACTCCAAGGAGATTTCCTTGTGGCATAGCGTTAAGAACTACAGCTGCCAAACAAAAGGTTGGCAGTTCAAATCCACCAGGAGGTCTTTGAAAACCCTACGGGGTAGTTCTCCTCTGTCCTATAGGACCACTATGAATCGGAATCCACCCTACAGCAATGTTTTTTTTTCCCTCATGTGGAAAAACAAACAACCGAATATCTGATTCTCCCACTCTTCAGGGATTGTTGTTGTTACTTAATGTAGGCTGCAGCCAACTGTCTCTTTAGAGACTTTTCCAAGCAAATTTTTGCAAAGTTTTGTAAAGTTGTTTAATACAATTGTTTGATGTCTTTGTCTTGCAAGTTCAATGTCTAAGCTTTTTCAAGGAAAGTCTGACATTTTATTTTGTTATTTTAAATGGATCGTCATTTTCTGCCTATTTGTATGCCTTGTTGTTTTATCTAATTATTTTGAAAACTATACATTTGCGTGTTATAATGTGGTAACTTTGGAAATCAGGTTCTCTTCTCTCCCTTCCTCAGTGGTTGCTTTTTTTTTTTTTTTATTGTTGAAGCCTGTAGTAGTTTATTGTATTAGTACTTTTTTTTTTTTTTTGACAAAGACGGTATTTCTTCTTGTGTGTGGTTACTAAAGTCTCCATTCCTTTAAATTGCTTTCAGCTAGTGTTTCGAAAGAGATTTTCTAGGATGCCAGAAGCTAAAACAAAACAAACAAACAAACAAAAACCCCTCTCAGTCTTTGCAGATTGAGTCTGAGTCTGTAATGGGGCACTCCTTTAACACTTAGGTTTACCAAGAGTGTAGAGATCAACTCAAGTTGAAAGTTTAGAGTTTTCTCAGGTGTTTTCTGAGCATGCTTTTTGCCCTGGGCATGTGTTATGGATTGAATTGTTTCCACCCCACAGTATGTGTCAACTTGGATAGGCTATGATTCGCAGTATTGTGCGGTTGTCCCCCAATTTGTGATATGATGTGTTTTAAATCCTAATCTCTTTCATGTTAACGAGGCAGGATTAGTGGTAGTTGCATTAATGAGGCGGGACATACTCTACAGGTTTACGTTGTGTATCGAGTCAATCTCTTGAGATATAGAAGAAAGAAGCAAGCAGAAAGGAGAGGGACCTATACCACCAAGAAAGTAGCGCCTGGAGCAGAGTGCATCCTTTGGACCTGGAGTCTCTGCTCTAAGAAGCTCCTAGACCAGGGGATGATTGATGTCAAAGACCTTCCCACAGAACTGACGTGGACAGAAAGTCTTTCCCCTGGAGCTGGCATCCTAAGTTCAGACTTCTAGCCTCCTAGACTGGAAGAGAATAAACTTCTGTTTGTTAAAGCTGTTCACTTGTGGTGTTTCTGTTATAGCAGCACTAGATAACAGACAGCATGTATGTGGTCTTCTAAAGTTTCCTTTTTACACAGGTGCTTTTGAATGCCCAAATTTCTCAAACAAACCCTCTCCCAAGCTTTTCTTTCCAGGCCTTAGGTGATCTATTGTATATTCTCAACCATACTCTTTTACCCCCGGCATCTTCAGTTTAAACATTCACCGTCCAGTGTTTTTGAGAAACAGAATACTTTTCTACCCTGAGTGAGTCCCAAGAGAGGTGAAACAGATACGAGCACTTTGTTTCAATCCTTCAAGTATCCCCCGGACAGGTTAGAGCTGACAAACACAATAATTTGCAAAAGAAACCTGGTCTTCTACCTCCGGAATCATGGATAAGGGCCCCGCATTGTGAATGTTGGCTCTCTTCAAGACCGCTGCAGAGCCCAGGAGAATATGGGGCATGGACAAGGAACAGAGCCAAGAGCCTTCCTACTTTGTCTAGTTGCTTTTTTATTTATTCAGCATTCACTTGGTTGCTATAAACTTTCGACTATTTTCCAGAGATCTGACAAAGTTGCTTCTGATAGTTATACTTGATTTTTGATGTTCCTATAGGGTGAGATGAGTGTGGAGTTTCTTACTCTGCCATCATACTGATGTCACTCCTCCAGTGACTGTTCATTTTACGTTTGTGCCGTCTTTTTCTTATTGTTAGATATTTAAGTTGATTTGTTTCCAGGTTTTTTATTATAATATAGATGTGATAAATATACTAATATGTACAGTTTTTTTATGCTTTCCTTTATTAAATACAAAAGTGTCCTAGAAGACGATAACCATGAGAGACAAAATTGCAGAGAAAGCATAGGTTGTATCAGAAAGACAGTTCGGTTCCTGACTTTTCTGTTTTTTTGGCTGGTCACTTAGTCTCCCAGAGCTTCCATATTCTTCTCCCCTCGAAATGGGAACTAACCCAGGTAATGTATGTAAGATGTTTAGCTTACATTGGGTATTCATACATTTTACATGGCCATCATCCCTCCTCCGCCCCATCTCTTGCTTCCCATCTCACTCTCTTCCTGAAAATAATTATGATAAGGTAACTACTATGGTCATTTAAGGAGGATTTCAAACATATAAGGTTTAAGAACAATAACTGATGCTGCCGTTTTTAAACTGTATGCATTTTACTCCTGAAAATTGTTATTTTTTAGTGAAATTAAATTAATCATGAATTGAATAAAGGGATTTTAGGATTTCTTGTGTGTGAATGTGTGAAATAGAGAGAGAGATTTTGTCTGTGAGATAGAAAGTTAAATAAAAAGAAAACAACATAAATATTATCTGATCAGCACAACGTGGAATGGACATCAGTGTCTCAGAGTTTCTGGAATTCTCTCAATCCCACAGCAGCCATATGTAGATTTCCCATTAACAGCGATTTCCCTATGAAAAGATCCAGAGGATTTGTGACTGCTCTGTCTGTGGTTAATGTTTATGATGATCATAATGGAGGAGAAAGAGTAGGGGAAGAAGAAAGGAGAAGGGAAAAAAGATGAGGGGTAGAGAAAATAGATTAGTCAATATATACCAGTTGTTGAGTGCCTAACTCTTTCATGACCCAATTATTTTCCACTTTGAAATTTTTGTTGAAACCATGTGTTTTCAGTAATGGAAGGCATGCTGAAATCAATGAAAAAAAAATTTTTTTAAGGTAATACCAATTTTGATACGTTATGTGGAACACATGTGTCCCAAGTGGACTCTGGTAGTAGGATTGCTGGGATGAGGCCTGTTTCTTCAGATTCACAAAGTTAAATAGGTCCCTTTAAGGTGGCAGCACACACTAAAAGTGGGAAAGCAGTTTCCCAAGAAACCTCAGAATTGGAAAATATAGATGGGCTGTGTATGTTCCTAGGCCCACAGAATGGTTCTAAGGAATACTGGTGGTGCAATGGTTAGGTGCTCTGCTGCTAATCCAGAACTTGGTGGTTCAAACCCACCAGCTGCTCCAATGGGAGACAAGACCTGGCAATCATTAACAGCCTAGGAAACATTACAGCCTAGGAAACCCATGGGGCAATTCTCCTCTGTCTTGCAGGATAGCTATGAGTCAGAATCCATTCAACAGCACACAATAGCTGAGTGCCTACTGTTTGGGATTTTTTTTTTTTTTCCTGATTTTTGAATCTAGGACCCTTTCTTCCTTCCCTCTTCCATTTCTTTCTATTTTCTTTCATCCTATTCATGCATCCCTGAAGGATATACTGGCAATGTAAAAAAATGGCTCATTTCTCTGCATTCGACCACATTGTCTACTCTTAATTATTTGCTAATTTTTATAAGGGTGATAAACCATACCATTAATTTATTAGTCTTTAATTTCTAGAGAGTTATGCATCTTTCTTTTTGAAATTATGTTTAAAATTAAAATAAATCAGAATTAGGGGTCAAATTATGAACAGAGGCTCTGTTGCTCATCTTTGTTATTTTGTCTATTGTAATACATTTTTATTGAAAGTTTATATAAATTTATGAGGTGATGAATTTTTATCTGTTTTGTTTTTTCCACTCACACAAGAACTCTGAGAAACTGGGTCATACGCCTTTGGTTTTGGCCCTCAGATGTATTTATTTTGAGAAGTCATGTGGCTGGACGTATTTGAGACTAAATGTATCCAAGTACAAAGTCCTGCCTTAACTTCACTTTTGATCTGGGTTCCTCGAAGGCCCAATTTTACTATTCATTTCAGCTCATGATCCCCAGGTGAGAGTAAGACACTGTTCAGCCAAGTAGGCTCATCCTGGAAGAGGCTGCCTTTACACAAACAAAATCCAAGCATGGGTTTCCAAGAGGAGAGAACTAGATTGACTGTTTGGTTAGAAAAATGCCATGGTGAGGTAAACTTGACTGACTATACTGGGTCCTTCAGGCCTAACTTTTTTTATATGGGAAACATCATGGAGAAGATTGCGTGTCATGAACTCTGATGCACTCCAGATGGGCTCTAAGGGGAAGGACATTGGTCAGAAGGAATGCTTTTAGAATATATGGCATAATAGGTGGATATTTAATATAATACAATATTTCTGTCACTCCTATAATAACAATTCCACAATTCAATATAAAAAACCCATTGCTTTTGAGTCTATTTCGACTCACAGCAACCCCATAGAACAGAGTAGAACTGCCCCATAGGGTTTCCAAGGAGTGCCTGGTGGATTCAAACCACCAACCTTTTGGTTAGTAGCCATAGCACTTAACCACTATGCCACCAGGGTTTCTACAATAAAATATACTCTTCATTAAATGCATCAGCTCAAGAACTGAATACCAAAACAGTGAAGAAGGAGGTGAACTAGTTTTCCACCCATAAGTGAAAGGGATCAGAGATCTGAGAGAGCTCGAGGGACTGCATGCCATGTGGAATTACTGGAGCATGAAGTTCATGGAGGAGGGCTAGGAGAGGCCTTGGGTGCCAGGAAAGAACTTTTGGATATTTTTCTGAAAGGGATGGTGAGTCAGAGGTCTACTTTCCATCTAACCTGCCAGGTTTTCCCAGTTCCCCTTTTCTGCACACCATGTGAGTTTATTGTATTTTACTTAAAATTATGGAAGCATTGTTTAAGCCTCTCAGTGGCAGAAAACAAAGAGCAAATACCAGGATAGACAGATTAGAAGAAGCACATAGAACAAGCTCAAAAGTGTCAAGACCCATTCATCACTGATGCTACCTCATATGTGAGTGATAGCACCTTCACTTATATTTACCTTTTTTGATTCTCTCAATAGACTTACTGTATAAAATGGAACGTCCTTCATTTGCCAGATGAAGAAACAAAGGCCCTGGGAGGTCAGTTGGTTTTTGCCAAACCACACAGACAACCAGTTCTGGTCCAATTCCAGATCCCAGGCCTCCTGATCCCAGTGAAGTGTTCTTGCTATGAGTCACACAGACACTGCTGTGCTGTAATCCCAATGGGCACTGGCCTACCCTCAGAGAGTGCCCGTGGTTAGAGCATTAAGGAGCTGGATCCCTTACCTATTGTGCTTCTGTCTGTCTCATATTTCTAGGCAGTATTCAATTACTGATTACCAACTGTGTAGGAGGTCAGAATTGGGATTTGAATTCCTGTTCTGACACTACAAACTTTTAACTCTGAGTAACTTACTCAAATTCTCGTTTTTATTTGCTCATCTATAAAAATGGGTACATTCATAATACCCAAATCATGAGACAGCATAAGTGAAGTCCTTAACAGAGGGCCTGGCATGTTAATCTCTCAGAGCTGTTTTTCGATAGTTACTGAAATGATTAGTGAGATCCTGGCCCAGCCTTCTCGATGCTTTAGCCCACTGAGAGTACCACAATTCAGAAGAGAGGTTGAAGTTTAAAAAGGGCTTGGAAACAGGAAATCCCAGGCATCCTAAGCCATTTCTTACCATAACAGTTTTGGCTATTTACCCTCTTTCTGTGGCTTCTGGCAATGCTGACCAAAATGCATAGTTGTTTAGGAAAAAGGCCTACTGTGAGGGAAGTCGATTGACTTAATCTTGGGAATCACCATCCTTTCCTTTTCCTCCTGTCCCCCCCACCCACCCCCCTTGTATCATTAACCACTTTAAAAGTTTTTTGGTCCTTCCTTTCTCTAGCTGTTTTTCTCAGCATGTTGAGAATTCTTTTTTTTTGATTGAGTCGCTCATAGAGTTGGGAGTTACTCCATTAGTTATGACAGTATTCATGGGCCTGTTACAGATACACATGGGGCCATGGATAAATGTGAGCTAGATCCTGACTACACACACACACACACACAAACCCAGATAGAACATGTCTGTTTCCATTTAGTTTTGCTTCTTGGATGAAATCATTTATATAAGTAGGACCATAGGTTAAGTATGCCCATGTTGAATGATTTGGCAACTGAGCCTGGCCTGAGAGGCATTTTTGATATCAGAGGGCCTAAACAGCATCATTTTCAGAGGTCAGGCCCAGCAGGGGCTGGCTCAGAGTTCTTTGCCAGTTTTGAGGGTGTGGTACAGAGAATCTGATGTTTGCTTTAATGAGTGTGAGAAGTCTCTTAAACAGTTTAGTTGCCTAGAAAAACATTTCAGATACTTCTTAGGCCTGAACTTTGGCTTCTTAGCCATGACCAAAGGAATATTAGGATAGTTTAAAAACTTCTCCAATCATTCCATAAAAACTGCGGTTTCTCTCCTCTATCAAATCAGCTAATCTCATTTTACCACGACTACTGCTTAAATGCAATTAGACTGTAGTCAGAAAATTCTGACTTTCCTTGTTACCGGAACTGAAAATAAGATTCACGTAACAATGAGTGTGGCCCTTACAGGGCTAAGGTCTATCAAGCACAAGCTCCATGAGGGCAAGGGCTTTTTCTGTCTTGTTCACTATTACATCCTCAGCTCCTCAGACAGTGTCTTCCTTTCTCCCAAGAGCATGAGCCCTTTAAGGAAGGATTTTTAATCCTTTAGTCTTCAGCACCTAGCCTGGATATGTCACAAATAGTGGATTTTTCAAGAAGTATTTGAATGTGAAGGTCCCTGGTTGGTGCAAATGGTTCGTGCTTGACTATAAACCTAAAGGCTATTGGTTCAAACCCACCCAGTGGTGACATGGGAGAAAGATCTGACCATCTGCTTCTGTAATCTTCACAGCCTTGACGCTCTATGGAATTCAGTTCTACCCTGTCAAATATGGAATTGCCAAGAGTTGGAATTGCCTCGATGGTAAATTTTTTTTTTTTAATTATTTTTATTTGAATGTGTGAATACTGATGACGCCTAGAATTCTGTCACTTGACCTTCATCAGCCTAGACTCAGAATTTTATTCTTATTCAGATGATGATCCCCTGGAGACATAATTCACAAGTTGATCTTCGCCTGCTCTCTGAGAATGAGTAAAGGATCTGAGATGGGGCAGCGAGGGAGAGAGTGCTGAGGGTCCTAATACCAAGTGGGGTGGGCGTAAGTGAATGCAAGGGTGGAGCAGGGTGGGAGCAGATAAGATTTTTTTCCTTCACCTCTAAACTTCAGCTAGCTATTATCCAGCCTCACCCCCACCCCCACACTCCTTTCCTCATGGGTGTCTCATGATGGGGCCCCTGTAGACACAGGGAATGCTGGTAACTCAGTAACTGCTGAGAACAATCTCCTTAGGAATCTCAAGCTACTTTGCTTCTGACTGAACAATGAAAGTGCATGGGTGAGTATTTTTTCGTGGATTCAGCTTTTTGTCATAGCAACAAGAAATCTCACCAGGTCTTCAAACCCATTTGTTGTACTTCTAGCAAGTTCCCTGCTTAGAATTCACCTTTCCAACCCAGATATACTGAATCAGAATCTACATTTTAACAAGAGCCCAAGGTGATTCTTATTTTTAACTTCCTGGGAACTTCTTAGAAATGCAAATTCTCAACAGGGATCTTAGAAATGGAAATTTTCAGCAGGGGTTCCAACCAGAACAAACTAGTTGGAAGCCATGAGAAAAATATAGCATTTTTTTCTCAAATATACTTTTTTTTTCATATGACTGCAAAAGGAAAATACACTTACTTGAATAAAATTAAGGCTGTATATAAGGTATAAATAAACCCCCCCCCCCCCCAAAAAAAAGCAAACCCGTTGTAGTCAAGTCGATTCCAACTCATAGCAACCCTATAGGACAGAGTAGAACTGCCCCATAGGGTTTCCAAGGAGTGCCTGGTGGATTCAAATTGGCAACCTCTTGGTTAGCAGCTAAATGCTTAACCACTGGCACCACCAGGGCTTCAAGGTGTAAATAACCCAGACCCAGTGTTGTCGAGTCGATTCCGACTCATAGTGGCCCTATAGGACAGGGTAGAACTGCCCCATAGAGTTTCCAAGGAGTGCCTGGTGGATTTGAACTGCTGACCCTTTGGCTAGCAGCTGTAGCACTTAACCACTACACCACCAGGGTTTCCAAGGTGTAAATAAGCAGTATAAAATTATTAATTACCAGTTAGCTATATTTTATTCCAGGAATTTTTTCTTCTGTACTATTGAGATCATATTACATGAAAAATAATGTATCCTGACTTTTCATGTAATATAATTAGCATATATATTTTCCCACATCTTTAAACACATGTTGTTGTTTTTGTGTATCATTAAGTCGATTCTGACTCACAGGGACCCTATAGGACAGAGTAGAACTGCCCCATAGGATTTCCAAGGCTGTAATCTTTATGGGAGCAGATTGCCAGGTCTTTTCTCCCACAGAGCCACTGGTGGATTCAAACCATTGATCTTTCAGTTAACAGCCAAGCACTTAACCATTTTGCCACCAGCGTTCCTCCATTAAATGCATAACAATTGTTATTTCAAATAAAAAAAAAACCCAAAACGGGATACTATACTGTGCAAATGCTCCATAATTTCTCTAAATTTCCCTCCATTTTTGACAATAATTGGTAAATAGCAGAATGAAGAGTCTCTCTAGGCACAGAGAGAAGAGTTTTATGTTTTCCTTGGGACTGTCTTAGCCAGGCCTGTGGTCCTGCTGGGTTGAGGTATTGTTTCACTTTTTCTGGGCCTACTGTCTGTTAAGTCTGTTAAGGTACAAATGGTTAACGTGCTCAGTCCACTGAGTGGTGCTTCAGAAGAAAGACCTGGCAATCTAGTTCCAAAAAATCAGTCATTATAAACCCTGTGGAGCACAGTTCTATTCTGACACACATGGGGCGGCCATGAGTCAGAATCGACTTGATGATAACTGGTATTGGTACCTTCCGTTAAGCAGCCATTGGATCAAGGTAGATGCTTCACTGGGTATGAATAAAATAAGATACCTACAAGGGAAATAAAAATAGCCCCATTTTGTGCTTCCTGACTTCTTTTACGTTCGTTTTGAAATGATAGAAGTGACACCAAAACTAATGGGTTATTAAAGGTAAGCAAGTAACCAGTACTAATGCAGTTTTCTTTTTTTAACTTTTATTGTCGTTGTTGTTGTTAGGTGCCATTGAGTTGGTTCTCACTCATAGTGACCCTCTGTACAACAGAACAAAACACCACCTGGTCCTGCACCATCCTTAACAATCATTGCTATACTTGAGCCCATTGTTGCAGCCACTGTGTAAGTTCATCTCATTGAGGGTCTTCCTCTTTTCTGCTGACCCTGTACTTTACCAAGCATGATGTCCTTCTCCAGGAACTGATCCCTCTTGACAACATGTCCAAAGTATGTAAGACGCAGTCTTGCCATCCTCGTTTCTAAGGAGCATTCTGGTTATACTTCTTCCCAGACAGATTTGTTTAAACTTTTAAGCTTTACTAAATACTTAAATAAATAAATAGTGCATTTCAAACTTAATTTTAGTGACTAATGATTTAATTTGATTAAATTAAACAAACATGGACCAAGCCTCAGCTCAGTGCTAGGCACCATTCAGAAAGCTGCGGAAAAACTAAGTGAAATAGAAATTTCTTATCTTCAGGGAATGCTCAAGGTATGTAAGGTGGGACAAGATTGGGGAAAGAAACAGACTCGTTCCTAAAGTATAGCACAGGTGAGGAAGTGGAATGAGTATGGAAATTGGTGTGGAAAAGGTAATAATGGGAGTTAAGTCCTCTTTTAAGTTAGAGAATGAATGTTTTGGGGATGGGTGTGCACTTTCGTGGAGACTGTTGAAGGACTTCCATAGATGGATGGGAGCCTGGGGGTTGGTGGAGTGGACAGGGAGAGAGGAAACTGAGAGGAAAAAGAATGGGAAGTAGTTTAGGGCATGTTTTGGCAAAAAGGAAACAAAGTGACATGGCATGAGAAACTCAGGGCCATCTCCTCAACTGTGCCAGTGACTGGGCCAGCAAGTCTTTCTACTAATGATTTGATGTAATGCTGGGTGTCCTAGGAGAGCATCTGTCTAGGAAGGGACTGAGCTGGAGGTTTGGAAGCATTTACTTCAGAGTGAAAATAGGTCAGCTTTGTTGGGAATTCAGTAGATCTGGAAATGAAATCTCACAAATTGTTTGTCAAATTGGATTTGTGGAAACAGACTGAATGAGATATTATTCAATTGAAGATATAAGGTAGAGGTACACTGATGTTATTTTTAAAGAATCCTTAAGGATCTTTTTTTTTCTTCCCCATTTAACAAACATTATGAGTTCCTTCTGGGTAGATATGACTATGTTAGATGAGAGGGAGGGAGTCAGGAGAGAAAAATCAAAAGCCCAATTATATATATTCCCTGCCTCATTGAAAGTTATGGCTTAGCAGGGAGGACAGGCATTATGTGCTTAGTATTAGGTAGAATGGAGTGGGGGCATGACCATGTTGTATGGGGCTGAAGATGCAAGTGATCAGTTTCAGGACACCAAATTAGAATACTCCTGTTCAAGAGGAAGCAGGGCCCTGAAAAATGCCTGCCTCCCAGCTTCTTTGCTTGTAGCAAGTCTTTCAGGATCTAGGTGGAAGATCAGGTTGGGCTACTTAAGTGTCCAATCTAGTAGGTGGAGGCAAAGGTAAAAGGCCCCTCAGGCAGGATTTTTCATACTGCAGGTTGTTACCAGTATTAAAAAAAAAAAAAAAAAATGCAAGAATATAATTGAACGAAATAGAAAATATCAGAATGATATCACATTTTGAGAGTAAAATAGGATTTCATAAAACTTGGGTCTCAGTTTTGAAGGTAGGGTCGTAGTATAAATTTTATTTCCTCTGAGTCCTAGTCCAACATGGTTGAAAGCCACTATCTAGGGGTCTGTAGGAAGCAGAAAAAAATGAATTCCAGAGCATTTGAGTTTTTTGCCTTGCTTGGATAAGCAGAGCTTTCAGAATAGCATGCTCTTTATTCTACAAAAAAGCTTTAATTAAACTTCTTTGAGTGTTATTCAAAAGTTTACTCTTGTCCAAGATAACTCAGGAAATATACTTCAGAGAACAAAGAGTTAAACAACAACAAACAAACAAGCCAAAAAAAATGAAAACATTATCATGGCTAAATACCAGACAAGGAAAAGGTAGCTGCAATGAGACTGTGTGTGTTTAAATGTATGTCTATAAGTACATCTCAGCCTAAAAGAAGAATGAGATTATCCTTTACAAATAGCAATCTAGTGTTGAATGCGTTGATAAGGCAAGTCCTTGTAATCTGCTCTCATGGTTATATGGGCTGCAAAAAATATTTCTGAGGCCCGATGAGCTGCCTGTATCATCTTAAACAATAGTCCAGTTATTTTTTTCTTTAGGGAAGAAGGTCTACACGGTTTGGGGAAGTTGGTGTCAGATCTGTGACTCAGCTTGCTAGCTTACAAAAGCTGTTACTCCTTTTAAGGAAAACACTCAAAATGTATAAGCTCAAGATGATTGCTGTCAATGATTTTAGGGTTTTGTTATAAAACCCAAACAAATAGATCGGGGTGGTTTAATGAAAAGAATTTGTTTCTAAGTGAAGATGCTAATATCTGGAAAGGAGTTTTGATAGTTACCAAAATGATGCTAATTCTTTTTAAGTCTTGTCTACTGAATGGGTCTCACAAGCATCTTACCATGTCTACCATCCTGAATGCTGGTTAAAAAAAATACCCCATTTGTTTAAGCGTGTGTGCTGCTGGCTGGGGGGAACTCCTTTTTACAAAGTCCAAAAACTGAATGGATTGGAGAGGACTCTATTTAGCTATGATTTCAACTCCACCTGTTTACCATTTTCTTGTTAAAAAGAATTAGTGAGTGTTGGGTATGTGGCTATGAAGCAATTGAACAAATCTCCACTGCAACTATAATACAAATCCATCTTCAATCCCAGAGCAAATTGTTCTCATTTGGGGAGGGGGAAAGGTATTTTCCCAGCTAAAAACAAAAATTAACAAATATTTTGCAGAAGGTGAACTCAAGGGTCCCAACCCAATCCTGAACAAATTAGAGTGAAGCAGAAACAGCTGTTGGGTAAAATGCACATCCTAAGAGTATGTGCTAGGCTGTCAGACCAGATTGCCTGGAGTCAGCCTGTCCCAGCTTCACCATTTCTCAGCACCTTGGCAAAAGAGTGAGAAATGTGGGAAGAGGAACACGTGTTCGAGAAAACAACAGGCGCTCCAAGTTCTCTATGCTTTGGCATCTAAGGCTTTCCAAGGCAGTTTCTTTCTTGTTTTCTGCTGGGAAATAGCCCATCAAATGCCGAAGACTTGCTTCTGTGACAGAAAAAGCATGAAGCTGTGGCTGAACCATGAAAATCCAGCAAGCTCCTCAAGAGAATTGTGATCTCTTTGCATGAGCTGTCACCAGACAGGGTTTGGTGTGGCAATCCTGTGGCCTTCACCTGTGAAGGTTAAATTTTGTTCAACTGCCAAGGTTAAACTTTGCATCACAATGAATGAAAAGCCTTCTGTATCTACCCAATCACAATGTAAGTGAAAAGATATGAAATGAGCAAAAAGATTAAAATACAAGCTTGGCCATTTTTTCAAATTCCAATTTTCGTTTTACTCCATTTAGAACTTATGTTTGAGTCCAAAGAAGCCGTCAAATGATTCCAAAAATGCTACATTGTTTTCTAGACGCTAAGGAGCTGTAGGAGCCCTGATGGCAGACTGGTTAAGTGCTTAGCTACTAACCAAAAGGTCAGGAGTTCTAATCTACCAACCAGTCCTTGGAAACCCCATGGGGACACTTCTACTCTGTCATATAGGTTGGCAATGAGTTGGAATCAACTTTACGGCAAGGGTTTTTTTTTTTTTTTTCCTTATTTTTAAGGAGTTGTAAAATTATTCAATGATTACTCTTCTTTTTTCAACTTCACTCTTACTTCTCTTGTTAAATTTGTTAGAGTGTGCCCAGGGGCCCACATGAATAGCGCTCTTCTGCATAGGTCCCAAACCAATTCAGAAATGGTCAAAATATCAAGGCCACATATAACCTTTATTATGGATAAAGCAGAAAACCCTGGTGGCATAGTTGTTAAGTGCTATGGCTGCTAACCAAAAGGTCGGCAGTTCAAATCCACCAGGTGCTCCTTGGAAACTCTATGGGGCAGTTCTACTCTGTCCTTTAGGGTTGCTATGAGTCGGAATTGACTCAACAGCAAAGGTATGGATAAAGCAGATATGGTTCAATGTGGCGTATTTATCAGAGACAATGGGGTTTTAACACTGGACTACAATTAGAAAGACTTATGAAGCCCCCTCCTCTAGTGGCACCAGACAGCACTGCAAGCCTTCCTCATGGGGTAGGTGATTATTATTGTTTGGCCGGTGGCCAAGAGCAGCCAGGAACATATGCTGTCAGTGGGATATAACCACCCTCCAATATTATTATAGTACAGTTTATCTTTTTATATGTAAGCTTCTATTTATAATGCATTCAAATTATTAAAAAAATGAAGAAGATATAAAATAAAAAGATGAAATCTTTTTCCCATTTTTCTATACCTCTCCCCACATGCCACTCCGGAGAGACCATTTTTAAATAGTGTCTGTTTCTACTTTCTCTGATTATCATAATTTTAAATGATATGCTTATACTTATTAAATTACTAACTTTAAACATTATTTTTTAATATTTTGTTTATTATGGTGGCAATATAAAACCAAACCAAACCCACTGGCATCGAGTTGATTTTGACTCATTGTGAGCCTATATAGAACACAGTAGAAGTGCCCCACAGGGTTTCCAAGGAGCACCTGGTGAATTTGAACTGTCAAACTTTTGGTTAGCAGCCGTAGCTCTTAACCAGTATGCCGCTAGGGTTTCTGGTGGCAATATACACAACCATATATTTATTCACAATTTCTATATGAGCTGTTCAATAACGTCGACTACATACTTCACATTGTGTCACCATTCTGAGTACCACTACCCATATTGTTTCATAACCATTAATTTTATGCTTTCTACTTCTTAAAGTTTGCATCTGTGCTTTAGATAAAGTGTTGTTAAATTAAGCTCACATAGATAATTCTTTTTAAGAGCACTATGCTCAAGACAAATTTCTTTATTAATTGGGCTAAACTGCTATTTAGTTTAAAGATGGCTTCATGGGGTGGTTCAAGGTTTAAAGATTATTTCCAGGCATTAGTTTCAGGGGGTCTCCCAGTCTCCATGTGTCCAGTAAGTCTGATTTCCATATGAGTTTGAAGTTCTGTTCCATGTTTTTCCTCCTTTTGATCAGGACCTATCTGTTGGGTCCTTGATCAAAACATTCAGTAACGATAGCCAGGAACCATCCATTTCCTCTTTTCTCATGGTAATGGAGGAAGTGGTTTATGGAGGTAGTTAAGCCTCTGGTCCATTTCCTTCTCTGATTTCTGGGTCTTCTTCATCCTTTGCTCTTCCAGGCAAATAGAGACCACTTGTTGTATCTTGCCACTGGCAAGTTGCTAAGACCCCAGGTGCTATTCACCAAATTAGAAGGTAGAGCAGAAACTCTTAAAAACAATGTTAGGCCAATTGACTGGATAGACTCCCGAAGCCATGATTGTAAGCTTTTGAACCAAGAGAACTAATCCCATGAAATGTTAGTTGTCCCTAAGTAGTATCAAAAGGCACAGCCTTTTTTATATTTTGGCTGCTATTGTAGTTGTAAAATTATGTAAAGTACTTTATTTGCCATTTTGCCTTTTTTTTTTCCTGATGTAAACACTATCCACTATCTATTGATTCTGTTCTGTAAAAATGAGGAATTTAGTGCACTTACACTATCACCACTTCCTTTATCTCCACCTAGTCATCTAGTCTTCTAGTTTTCATTGAACATTTTATTGTTTTTACTTCCTTTGTGAGAGGTAGCCTTGTCAAAAGTAGGCTCCTAGGATTCAAATTGAACACCATTATTTACTTACTCATTAGCCGTGTAATCTTGGAAAAGTTATTTCACTTATCTAAACATCAAATTCCTCATGTGAATTTGGGCATAATAATGATGCTACCTCATAGGTTGCTGTGTGGACTAAATGGACTGATCTATATAAAATGCTTAGCCTTGTGCCTAACAGAAAACACTCAACAAATGTTACACATAGGTCTATGATAATATGTTTTTGTTGGGAGGTTGATTCTAAAACCTGAAATCTAACAAACAGGACCTACAATTTTATGATTATTTAGATATTTCAATCATAAAATAAAGTAGCATAATTGGACACATAGATAAAAAAATGTAATTGCTTGTCATTAAAATTTTGTTCATTAAAGCAGACTCTTCCAAGTCTCAAGATTTATTGGATACCCTTAATTTCTTCTAGCTTCCCTCATTTCTTCTGATCATACTCATTTCTTTTATCTCTTTGATTGAGAAGCAATATAATGCTACTGTTCAACTTACAGGCCCCACTGTGTATGTGACATTATGCAAGTAACATAAACTATATCTTAGTTATCATCAGATAGGGATAGCAATATAATCTCCCTTATAGTGTTATTCTGAGTATTAAATGAAATAATACATGCACAGCATGTGGAATAGTGCCTGGTACACTGTATTATTTTGCTTTTTTCTCCTTTTTTAATTTTACTGGAGTGTTTTAATAATTTATTTACGCTTATAAACTGTTGAGGCACTAAATATTCTGTTTGTATGTACAAAATATTCCTTTATTTTTCCCCGCCTCTTTACTGGGTGCCCTGGTGGCACAGTGGTGGAGTTTAGCTGCCAACCAAAATGTCAGCAGTTCGAATCCACCAGCTGCTCCTTGGAAAACCTATGGGGCTGTGAGTTGGAATTTATTTGATGGCAGTGGGTTTGTTTAAGACCCGTAAATGAGAATTTGTCTGCTTATAAGATTCTGAATTCAAAAATGGAATTTGAAGTTCTGTGTCCAATAAAGATGGAATAGTTTGTTGCAGACCAACACTCCCACAGATACACTTAGACAGTCTGGAGGGAAAAGTCCATTGTAGGCACTGGGTGGCTACTGAAGTAGCCAGGATTGAGGGTCCCAAAAGTGAGAATGAAAACAAATGCATTAAGGTAAACTCAATATTTCATGGTACTTTTCCAATCAAGACCTTTGTTGGTTCTTGCTATGGTGTTGAGAGTTTAAAATATTGAAAAGAAAGTGGAGCTAAATGAGCAGAACATTGGCAATCTCAAGGACTGAAGAAATAAAACTTAGATTCAGGGCCTGCCGAGGCAATGAGGCCCTGGCAAAACCCCATACTTCCTGTTAGGACCCCCTGAAGGAGTAAACACCAGGAGTAAAGGTGAACTGGAAATGCATCATTCCTCACAAAAGAAAGAAATTGAGTTTTGAAACAACTCAATCTCAGAATGGATTTTGGTGATCTGTACCTATTGTAACTGCCTGCCAGAAAGCAAAACTACATCCTAACTGGAAAAATGAGTCAGCCCAAACTCAAACTATTCCTACAGTTTTTCATTTATAATATCTGAATTTAAATAACTATCAAGCATGTCAGGAAACAGGACCAGATGAACAAAACCAAGAAGAAACACACGCATTAGAATCAGATTCACAGTTGATCCATTTTTTGGAGTTATGTGACACTTTAAAATGACCGTAATAACTTTGTAAAAAAAAGAAAATTCAAGAATAAGAATTTCTCTAGGGAAATGAGATATAGAAAATAATCTAATGGAAATTCTAATATTGAAAATTGCATAAATGAATATTAAGTATTCAATAAAACCAAATGAAACCCACTGCCGTCATTTGATTCCAACTCATAGTGACCCAATTGGACAGAGTAGAACTGCCCCATTGAGTTTCCAAGGAGTGGCTGGTGGATTCGAACTCCTGACCTTTTGGTAAGCAGCTGAGCTTTTAACCACTGTGCCACCAGGGCTCCAATATTGAGGTTTAATAGAACCAAAAAACCAAACCAAACCCACTGCCATCGAGTCGATTCCAACTCATAGCGACACTATAGGACAGAGTAGAACTGCCCCATAGAGTTTCCAAGGAGTGCCTGGCGGATTCGAACTGCCAACCTCATGTTTAGCAGCCGTAGCACTTAACCACTACGCCACCAGGGTTTCCATAGAAAATAGAATAATCACAGGGGGAGAGAGAATTAGTAAACAAGAAAATAGGTGACTATCAAATATTCCTAGTCATGCACACAGGAAAAATAAAAGATGGAAAGTACATAAAAGTGTGTAAAAGATGTAGGAGACATGGTGAGGACAATCTAACATACATGCAATTGAAATCCTAGAAGAAGAGGAAAGAGATTAGGGAGGAGATAATATTTGAAAAGGTATTGATCAAGAATTACCATAAAGTGATAGAAGTTATCAAGGCGCAAATTCAAGAAAAATTGCAAACACTAAGCAAAATTAAAAAAAAAAAAAATTCACACCTAGGCACATCAGAGTAAAACTACTGAAAACAAAAGACAAAACAAAATTTTCCAGGAAAAAAAAGAAAGGTATTTTATCTTCAAATGAGCAACAATGAGACTAAGAGCTAATTTCTCATCACAAATGAGGAAAACCAGAAGACAATGAGTTGCCATCTATAAAGTGAGAGAAGAAAATAACTGACAACCTAGAATTCTACATCCAGCTAAATGTACTGCAAAAATGAAGTCAAAATATAGACATTACAGACAATCAAAAACAGATTCTTTTTTTTGGTCAACAGGTCCATGCTAAAACAAACAAATAGAGGAATTTTGGGGGGCAGAAGGCTAGTAATCCTAGAAGGAAGCATGAAAACTCAGAGAAGAATGAAGAACACCAGAAAGGGTAAAAAGTAACTCTAAATGCGTATTAACTTTATAATATTTTGTGGGTTTTTAAATATATGTGGAGTTGAAATATATGACAAAAATTGCACAAAGCAAAGGCTATGTAAGTACAATTAAAGGGTTCTGAGGTCCTTGGATTGTCTGGAATGTAAGTAGTGATTTATGTTAAATCCTGATATGTCATGTTGGTGATCATTAAAATAAGAATATAAATGTAAAACTAAAAAGTTAACAAAGAGAAAAATGGGATAACAATATATTTATTATTTGTATTATTATTTCTATGTATTATCTATCTATCATCTATCTATCTATCATCTATTGATCAATCGATCGATCGATCGATTTGTATATACCAGGAGAAGATAAAAAAGATAAGGAAAAAAAAAAGAAAAACTGATTTTGGCTCACTTACTTTGGACAGATCATAAAGAAAAACTGACTGGAAAGACCAATTACTAAAAAAGGACATCATGGTTGGTAAGGTAGAGGGTCAGCAAAAATGAGGGAAACCCTCAATAAGATGGACTGACATAATAGCCACGATGATGGACTCAAACACACCAACCATCCTGAAGATGGCACAGGGCTAGACAATTTTTCTTTTTGTTGTACATAAAGTCGCCATGAGTCAGAGCCAACTAGACAATAACGAACAACCATAACAAATACAATACAAATAGTACAAATATATTTTTTTAATCCAAATATATGAGGAATTACATCAGCCTGGTTTCCTTGGTGACAATAATAAATAAAGTTTCCCTTTCACACCCACAAAGGACATGCAGCACGAGTAAGAAATTATCCATTACTGTTTTGAACCCCTGGTATGTGAGGATTCTTGACATCGAACAACCAGCCTACACTGATGTTGCTGTTGTTGTTAGGAGCCGTCGAGTCGGTTCTGAATCATAGCGACCTTATGTACAATAGAACAAAATACTGCCTGGTCCTGTGCCATTCTCACGATGGTTGCTAGGCTTGAACCCATCATTGCAGCCACTGTGTCAATCATCTCCTTGAGGGCCTTCCAGTTTTTCTCTGACTCTTTAATTTACCAACCATGATGTCCTTCTCCAGGGATTGGTCCCTCCTGATAACATGTCCAAAGTACTTGATACAAAATCTCACCATTCTCGCTTCCAAGGAGCGTTCTGGCTGTACTTCTTCCAAGTCAAATCTGTGCATTGTTCTGACAGTCCATGGTATATTCAATATTCTTAGCCAACACCATAATTCAAAGATATCAATTCTTCTCTGGTCTTCCTTATTCGTTGTCCAGCTTTTGCATGCATATGAAGCAATTGAAAATACTATGGCTTCGGTCAGGTACACCTTAGTTCTTAAAGTGACATCTTTGCTTTTTAACACTTAAAGATGTCTTTTGCAGCAGATTTGTCTAATGGAATACATGCTTTGATTCCTTGACTGCTGCTTCCATGGACTTGATCGTGGATCCAAGTAAAATGAAGCTCTTGACAACTTCAATATTTTCTCTGTTTATAATGATGTTGTTTACTGGTCTAGTAGTGAGGATTTTAGTTTTCTTTATATTGAGGTGCAATCCATACTGAAGGCTGCAGTCTGATCTTCATTAGTAAGTGCTTCAAGTCCTCTTCACTTTCAGCAAGCAAGGTTGTGTCATCTGCATAACACAAGTTGTTAATAAGTCTTCCTCCAAGCCTGATGCCGCATCTTCTTCATATAGTCCAGCATCTGGCATTATTTGCTCAGCAGACAGATTGAGTAAGTATGGTGAAAGGATACAACCCTGACACATACCTTTCCTGACTTTAAATCACAAAGTATCCCTTTGTTCTGTTTGAATGACTGCCTCTTGGTCCAAGTATGGGTTACTCATGAGCACAATTAAGTGTTCTGGAATACCCATTCTTCGCAATGTCATCTATAATTTGTTGTGATCACACAGCCGAATGCCTTTGCGCAGTGAATAAAGCACAGGTAAACATCTTTCTGGTATTCTCTGCTTTCAGCCAAGATTCATCTGACATCAGCAATGATATCCCTGGTTCCACGTCCTCTTCTGAAACCAGCCTGAATTTCTGGCAGTTCCCTGTCGATATACTGCTGAAGCCGTTTTTGAATGATCTTCAGCAAAATTTTGCTTGCGTGTCATATTAATGATATTGTTCTATAATTTCCACATTCAGCTGGATCACTTTTCTTGAGATCTCTTCCAGTCAGTTGGTCAGGCAGCTATTCTGCAAATTTCTTGGCATAGATGAGTGAGCACCTCCAGCACCTTTGTTGAAACATCTCTATTGGTATTCCATCAATTCTTGGAGCCTTGTTTTTCTCCTTTCCCTTCAGTGCAGCTTGGACTTCTTCCTTCAGCACCATTGGTTCTTGATCATATGATACCTCCTGAAATGGTTGAGGTCAACCAGGTCTTTTTGGTATAGTGACTCTGTATTCCTTCCATCTTCTTTTGATGTTTCCTGCATTGTTCAATATTTTCCCTGTAGGATCATTCAGTATTGCAACTTAGGTTTGAATTTTTTCTTCAGTTCTTTCAGCTTGAGAAATACTGAGTGTGTTCTACCCTTTTGGTTTCCTAACTCCAGGTCTTTGCACATTTCATTATAATACTTTGTCTTCTCTAAATTCTTAGCCAGAGAATCTGCTGTTCAGGGCTTTTACTTCATCATTTCTTCTATTTGCTATAGCTACTTGACTTTCGAGAGCAAGTTTCAGAGTTTCTTCTGACATCCATTTTGGTCTTTTCTTTCCTTCTTGTCTTTTTAATGACCTCTTGCGCCCTTGATGTCATTCCACAACTCATCTGGTCTTCGGTCATCAGTGTTCAATGCATCAAATCTATTTCTGAGATGGTCTCTAAATTCAAGTGGGATATACTCAAGATTGTATTTTGGCTCTCGTGGACTTACTCTAATTTTCTTCAGCTTCAGTTTGAATTTGCATATGAGCAATTGCTGATCTGTTCCTCAGTTGTCCCCTGGCCTTGTTCTGACTGAAGATACTGAGCTTTTCCATCGTCTCTTTCCACAGAAGTAGTCTATTTGATTCCTGTGTATTCCATCTGGCAAAGTTCATGTGTATAGTTGCCGTTTATGTTGTTGAAAAAAGGTATTTTCAATGAAGAAGTTGTTAGTCTTGCAAAATTCTGTCATGTAATCTCCAGCATTGTTTCTATCATCAAAGCCATATTTTTCAACTACTGATCCCTCTTCTTTGTTTTCAACTTTCGGATTCCAACCACGAATAATTATCAATGCATATTGATTGCATGTTTGATCAATTTCAGAATGCAGAAGTTGGTAAAAATCTTCAATTTCTTCATCTTTGGCCTTAGTGGTTGGTGTTTAAATGTGAATAATAGTTGCATTAACTGGTATTTCTTTTTTTTTATTTTTTTATTAACTTTTATTAAGCTTCAAGTGAACGTTTACAAATCCAATTAGTCTGTCACATATAAGTTTACATACATCTTACTCTGTACTCCCACCTGCTCTTCCCCTATTGATTCAGCCCTTTCAGTCTCTCCTTTCGTGACAATTTTGCCAGCTTCCCTCTCTCTCTATCCTCCCATCCCCCCTCCAGACAAGAGTTGCCAACACACTCTCAAGTGTCCACCTGATATAATTAGCTCATTCTTCATCAGCATCTCTCTCCCACCCGCTGACCAGTCCCTTTCATGTCTGATGAGTTGTCTTCGGGGATGGCTCCCGTCCTGTGCCGACAGAAGGTCTGGGGAGCATGGCCGCTGGGATTCCTCTAGTCTCAGTCAGACCATTAAGTATGGTCTTTTTATGAGAATTTGGGGTCTGTATCCCACTGATCTCCTGTTCCCTCAGGAGTTCTCTGTTGTGCTCCCTGTCAGGGCAGTTACCGATTATGGCCGGGCACCAACTAGTTCTTCTGGTCTCAGGATGATGTAGGTCTCTGGTTCATGTGGCCCTTTCTGTCTCTTGGGCTCCTAGTTGTCGTGTGACCTTGGTGTTCTTCATTTTCCTTTGCTCCAGGTGGGTTGAGACCAATTGATGCATCTTAGATGGCCGCTTGTTAGCATTTAAGACCCCAGACGCCACATTTCAAAGTGGGATGCAGAATGTTTTCATAATAGAATTATTTTGCCAATTGACTTAGAAGTCCCCTCAAACCATGTTCCCCAGACCCCCGCCCCTGCTCCACTGACCTTTGAAGCATTCATTTTATCCCGGAAACTTCTTTGCTTTTGGTCCAGTCCAATTGAGCTGACCTTCCATGTATTGAGTGTTGTCTTTCCCTTCACCCAAAGCAGTTCTTATCTACTGATTAATCAATAAAAAACCCTTTCCCTCCCTCCCTCCCTCCCCCCTTCGTAACCACAAAAGTATGTGTTCTTCTCAGTTTTTACTATTTCTCAAGATCTTATAATAGTGGTCTTATACAATATTTGTCCTTTTGCCTCTGACTAATTTCGCTCAGCATAATGCCTTCCAGGTTCCTCCATGTTATGAAATCTTCCACAGATTCGTCACTGTTCTTTATCGATGCGTAGTATTCCATTGTGTGAATATACCACAATTTATTTACCCATTCATCCGTTGATGGACACCTTGGTTGCTTCCAGCTTTTTGCTATTGTAAACAGAGCTGCTATAAACATGGGTGTGCATATATCTGTTCGTGTGAAGGCTCTTATTTCTCTAGGGTATATTCCGAGGGGTGGGATTTCTGGATTGTATGGTAGTTCTATTTCTAACTGTTTAAGATAACGCCAGATGGATTTCCAAAGTGGTTGTACCATATTACATTCCCACCAGCAGTGTATAAGAGTTCCAATCTCTCCGCAGCCTCTCCAACATTTATTATTTTGTGTTTTTTGGATTAATGCCAGCCTTGTTGGAGTGAGATGGAATCTCATCGTAGTTTTAATTTGCATTTCTCTAATGGCTAATGATCGAGAGCATTTTCTCATGTATCTGTTGGCTGCCTGAATATCTTCTTTAGTGAAATGTGTGTTCATATCCTTTGCCCACTTCTTGATTGGGTTGTTTGTCTTTTTGTGGTTGAGTTTTGACAGAATCATGTAGATTTTAGAGATCAGGTGCTGGTCTGAGATGTCATAGCTGAAAATTCTTTCCCAGTCTGTAGGTGGTCTTTTTACTCTTTTGGTGAAGTCTTTAGATGAGCATAGATGTTTGATTTTTAGGAGCTCCCAGTTATCGGGTTTCTCTTCATCATTTTTGGTAATGTTTTGTATTCCGTTTATGCCTTGTATTAGGGCTCCTAGGGTTGTCCCTGTTTTTTCTTCCATGATCTTTATTGTTTAGTGTTTATGTTTAGGTCTTTGATCCACTTGGAGTTAGTTTTTGTGCATGGTGTGAGGTATGGGTCCTGTTTCATTCTTTTGCAAATGGATATCCAGTTATGCCAGCACCATTTGTTAAAAAGACTATCTTTTCCCCAATTAACTGACACTGGTCCTTTGTCAAATATCAGCTGCTCATACGTGGATGGATTTATATCTGGGTTCTCAATTCTGTTCCATTGGTCTATGTGCCTGTTGTTGTACCAGTACCAGGCTGTTTTGACTACTGTTGCTGTATAATAGGTTCGAAATCAGGTAGAGTGAGGCCTCCCACTTTCTTCTTCTTTTTCAGTAATGCTTTGCTTATCCGGGGGTTCTTTCCCTTCCATATGAAACTGGTGATTTGTTTCTCTATCCCCTTAAAATATGACATTGGAATTTGGATCGGAAGTGCGTTAAATGTATAGATGGCTTTTGGTAGAATAGACATTTTTACTATGTTAAGTCTTCCTATCCATGAGCAAGGTATGTTTTTCCACTTAAGTATGTCCTTTTGAATTTCTTGTAGTACAGCTTTGTAGTTTTCTTTGTATAGGTCTTTTACATCCTTGGTAAGATTTATTCCTAAGTATTTTATCTTCTTGGGGGCTACTGTGAATGGTATTGATTTGGTTATTTCCTCTTCGGTGTTCTTTTTGTTGATGTAGAGGAATCCAAGTGATTTTTGTATGTTTATTTTATAACCTGAGACTCTGCCAAACTCTTCTATTAGTTTCAATAGTTTCCTGGAGGATTCCTTAGGGTTTTCTGTGTACAAGATCATGTCATCTGCAAATAGTGATAACTTTACTTCCTCCTTGCCAATCCGGATATCCTTTATTTCTTTGTCTAACCTAATTGCCCTGGCTAGGACTTCAAGTACGATGTTGAATAAGAGCGGTGATAAAGGTCATCCTTGTCTGGTTCCTGTTCTCAAGGGAAATGCTTTCAGGTTCTCTCCATTTAGAGTGATATTGGCTGTTGGCTTTGCACAGATGCCCTTTATTACGTTGAGGAATTTTCCTTCAATTCCTATTTTGGTAAGAGTTTTTATCATGAATGGGTGTTGAACTTTGTCAAATGCCTTTTCTGCATCTATTGATAAGATCATGTGGTTTTTATCTTTTGTTTTATTTATGTGATGGATTACATTAATGGTTTTTCTCATATTAAACCAGCCTTGCATACCTGGTATAAATCCCACTTGATCATGGTGAATTATTTTTTTGATGTGTTGTTGGATTCTATTGGCTAGAATTTTGTTGAGGATTTTTGCATCTATGTTCATGAGGGATATAGGTCTAAAATTTTCTTTTTTTGTAATGTCTTTACCTGGTTTTGGTATCAGGGAGATGGTGGCTTCATAGAGTGAGTTGGATAGTATTCCGTC
Source organism: Elephas maximus indicus (assembly GCF_024166365.1). Classification (NCBI taxonomy): domain Eukaryota; kingdom Metazoa; phylum Chordata; class Mammalia; order Proboscidea; family Elephantidae; genus Elephas; species Elephas maximus. Next base: position 34,786,280 of record NC_064830.1, read on the forward strand.
ATTTTCTATGCTTTGAAATACCTTCAGTAGTAGTGGTGTTAAGTCTTCTCTGAAGGTTTGGTAGAACTCTGCAGTGAAGCCGTCCGGGCCAGGGCTTTTTTTTTGTTGGAAGTTTTTTGATTACCGTTTCAATCTCTTTTTTTGTTATGGGTCTATTTAGTTGTTCTACTTCTGAATGTGTTAGTTTAGGTAGGTAGTGTTTTTCCAAGAATTCATCCATTTCTTCTAGGTTTTCAAATTTGTTCGAGTACAATTTTTCGTAGTAATCTGAAATGATTCTTTTAATTTCAATTGGTTCTGTTGTGATGTGGTCCTTCTCATTTCTTATTCGGGTTATTTGTTTCCTTTCCTGTATTTCTTTAGTCAGTCTAGCCAATGGTTTATCAATTTTGTTAATTTTTTCAAAGAACCAGCTTTTGGCTTTGTTAATTCTTTCAATTGTTTTTCTGTTCTCTAATTCATTTAGTTCAGCTCTAATTTTTATTATTTGTTTTCTTCTGGTGCCTGATGGGTTCTTTTGTTGCTCACTTTCTATTTGTTCAAGTTGTAGGGACAGTTCTCTGATTTTGGCTCTTTCTTCTTTTTGTATGTGTGCACTTATCAATATAAATTGGCCTCTGAGCACTGCTTTTGCTGTGTCCCAGAGGTTTTGATAGGAAGTATTTTCATTCTCGTTGCAGTCTATGAATCTCCTTATTCCCTCCTTGATGTCTTCTATAACCCAGTCTTTTTTCAGGAGGGAATTGTTCATTTTCCAAGTATTTGATTTCTTTTCCCTAGTTTTTCTGTTATTGATTTCTAGTTTTATTGCCTTGTGGTCTGAGAAGATGCTTTGTAATATTTCGATGTTTTGGACTCTGCAAAGGTTTGTTTTATGACCTAATATGTGGTCTATTCTAGAGAATGTTCCATGTGCGCTAGAAAAAAAAGTACATTTTGCAGCAGTTGGGTGGAGAGTTCTGTATAAGTCAATGAGGTCAAGTTGGTTGATTGTTGTAAGTAGGTCTTCCGTGTCTCTATTGAGCTTCTTACTGGGTGTCCTGTCCTTCTCCGAAAGTGGTGTGTTGAAGTCTCCTACTATAATTGTGGAGGTGTCTATCTCACTTTTCAATTCTGTTAAAATTTGATTTATGTATCTTGCAGCCCTGTCATTGGGTGCATAAATATTTAATATGGTTATGTCTTCCTGATCAATTGTCCCTTTTATCATTATATAGTGTCCTTCTTTATCCTTTGTGGTGGATTTAAGCCTAAAGTCTATTTTGTCAGAAATTAATATTGCTACTCCTCTTCTTTTTTGCTTATTGTTTGCTTGATATATATTTTTTTCCATCCTTTGAGTTTTAGTTTGTTTGTGTCTCTAAGTCTAAGGTGTGTCTCTTGTAGGCAGCATATAGATGGATCGTGTTTCTTTATCCAGTCTGTGACTCTCTGTCTCTTTATTGGTGCATTTAGTCCATTTACATTCAGCGTAATTATAGATAAATAAGTTTTTAGTGTTGTCATTTTGATGCCTTTTCATGTGTGTTGTTGACAATTTCATTTTTCCACATACTTTTTTGTGCTGAGACGTTTTTCTTAGTAAATTGTGAGATCCTAGATCCTCATTTTCATAGTGTTTGACTTTATGTTAGTTGAGTCGTTATGTTTTTCTTGGCTTTTATCTTGAGTTATGGAGTTGTTATACCTTTTTGTGGTTATCTTATTATTTACCCCTATTTTTCTAAGTAAAAACCTAATTTGTATCGTTCTATATCACCTTGCATCACTCTCCATCTGGCAGTTCATGCCTCCTGTATTTAGTCCCTCTTTTTGATTATTGTGATCTTTTACCTATTGACTTCCGTGATTCCCTGTTATGTGTATTATTATTATTATTTTTTTAATTAATCTTAATTTGTTTGTTTTTGTGATTTCCCTATTTGAGTTGATATCAGGACATTCTGTTTTGTGACCTTGTATTGTGCTGGTATCTGATATTATTGGTTTTCTGACCAAACAATATCCTTTAGTATTTCTTGTAGCTTTGGTTTGGTTTTTGCAAATTCTCTAAACTTGTGTTTATCTGTAAATGTCTTAATTTCGCCTTCATATTTCAGAGAGAGTTTTGCTGGATATATGATCCTTGGCTGGCAGTTTTTCTCCTTCAGTGCTCTGTATATGTCGTCCCATTCCCTTCTTGCCTGCATGGTTTCTGTTGAGTAGTCTGAACTTATTCTTATTGATTCTCCCTTGAAGGAAACCTTTCTTTTCTCCCTGGCTGCTTTTAAAATTTTCTGTTTATCTTTGGTTTTGGCAAGTTTGATGATAATATGTCTTGGTGTTTTTCTTTTTGGATCAATCTTAAATGGGGTTCGATGAGCATCTTGGATAGATATCCTTTCGTCTTTCATGATGTCAGGGAAGTTTTGTGTCAGGAGTTCTTCAACTATTTTCTCTGTGTTTTCTGTCCCCCCTCCCTGTTCTGGGACTCCAATCACCTGCAAGTTATCCTTCTTGATAGAGTCCCACATGATTCTTAGGGTTTCTTCATTTTTTTTAATTCTTTTATCTGATTTTTTTTCAGCTATGTTGGTGTTGATTCCCTGGTCCTCCAGATCTCCCAGTCTGCATTCTAATTGCTCGAGTCTGCTCCTCTGACTTCCTATTGCGTTGTCTAATTCTGTAATTTTATTGTTAATCTTTTGGATTTCTGCATGCTGTCTCTGTATGGATTCTTGCAACTTATTAATTTTTCCACTATGTTCTTGAATAATCTTTTTGAGTTCTTCAACAGTTTTATCCGTGTGTTCCTTGGCTTTTTCTGCAGTTTGCGTTATTTCGTTTGTGATGTCTTGAAGCATTCTGTAAATTAGTTTTTTATATTCTGTATCTGATAATTCCAGGATTGTATCTTCATTTGGGAAAGATTTTGATTGTTTTGTTTGGGGGGTTGGAGAAGCTGTCATGGTCTGCTTCTTTATGTGGTTTGATATGGACTGCTGTCTCCGAGCCATCACTGGGAAACTAGTTTTTCCAGAAAATCTGACTGGTACGCTGGCTCCAGGCTCTGAAAACAATCGCTGCCTCCCCGTATTTGTTCGTTCTCTGTCTCTAAATCTGTGTTTGTTGTTCAGGGTTCGTAGATTGTTATGTACGTGATCAGTTCACTTGTTTTTCCGAGTCTTTGTTGCAAGAGGGATCCGCGGTAGCGTCCACCTAGTCCGCCATCTTGGCCCCGCCTCCTAACTGGTATTTCTTGTAGGTGTATATTATATCACTGACAATGTTGTACTTCAGGATATGTTCTTTTTGACAGCGAATGCAATGCCATTCCTTTTCAATGTGTCATTCCAGGCATAGTGAACCGTATGATTGCCTGATTCAAAATGGCCAATACTAGTCCATTTCAGCTTAATAATGCCTAGGATATCTATTTTTATGTATTCCACTTTATTTTTGATGATTTCCAATTTCCCTGGATTCGTACTTTGTATATTCCATGTTTTGATTATTAATGGATGTTTGCAGCTGTTTCTTCTCATTTCGAGGCACGCCACTTCAGCAAATGAAGGTTAGAAAAGCTTAACTCCATCCATGTCATTAAAGTCGACTCCCCTTTGAGGAGGCAGCTCTTCCCTAGCTGTATTTTGAGTGCCTTCCAACCTAGGGGCTTATTTCCTGGTACTATATCAGACAATGTTCTGCTGCAATTCATAAGACTTTCACCGGCCAATTTTTTCAGAAGTAGACTGACAGGTCCTTCTTCCTAGTCTGTTTCAGTCTGGAAACTCTGCTGAAACCTGTCTACCAAGGGGTGACCCTGATGGTATTTGAAATACTGGTGGCAAAGCTTCCAGTGTCAGAGCAACACGCAAGCACCACAGTACAACAAACTGACAGATGTGCAGTAGCATACACTGATAGCCTATACATATTGTTTCAAGTTTTTTTTTTTCCTCATTCCATTATTTTTTCTCTCTCCTGTTTGTAAGTTATGCTCTATGCCTATGCTTTTACTGAATGCTCTCAGTTTGTTTGTTTTTTTTTAACACACATGATAAGTCTAAGTACCTAGAATAACTTCTCAAACTTTAATGTGCATTCAGATTACCTATGGATCTTTTAAAAATGCAGATTCTGACTCAGTGGTCTAGGGTGAGGCCTGAGATTCTGCATTTCTAACAAGTTCCTGCCTCTGCTGCTGGTACCTGCACCACACTTTGAGTAGCAAGGCCTCAGAATACTTAACTTGGCTTATCCCATCTTCCAACTTACATCTTACTGGTTTCTCATATTTTAGCTGGATTTTCACCTACAAAATAAGCATTATTATTTTTATATAGTAAATGTTTATTCAGATTTACCCATTTACCGATTTCTTTGCTTCCCATTCCTTTGTATCCCATTTTGCTTCCTTTAGAATTCCTTTAGTGAAGATATGTTAGTGATAAACTCTCTCCATTTTTCATTATGAGGAAAAATGTCTTTATTTTACCCTCCTTCTTGAAAAATAATTTTTATTGGGCATAGCATTCCAGGACATTCCATTATTTTCTGACCTCCATGTTTATTAAGGTAAAATCAGTCATCTGTCTAATTGCTTTTCAGGTGTGATATATCTTTTCTCTCTACTTGCTTTATGGATTATTTTTCTTTGATGTTTATGGCTTTACTATCATAATTCCTTGCGTGAAGCTATTTTTTATTTATTCTTTTGGAATACACCTACATCTTTCAAGTGGGTCTGGAAAACTGTTAAATATAATGCCATTAAATATTGGCTCATAACCATTCTATTATCCCTTTCTATAACAGTAATTAGATATTTTTAGGCTGTCCTCATTCTATGCTCTGGCTCTTAACTGCCATTTCGTATCTTGTCTTTCTGGGTTGCATTTTGATATTATCTTTTTATCTTCTAGCTCACTAATTCTTATCAATTTTGTCTATTAATCTTATTTATAATATACTGATATTGATGATTATATTTTTTAATTTCTAATATTTTATTTCCTTTTTAAAAAAATTCTTACATTTTTAAAATCATTTGTTATTTTTTCATATTTTCAAGGTTCTTTATTTCTTTAAATAATAAGTGTAGTTGTATTAAAAAAAAAGTATATTTTCTGGTAATTCCAATGTCTGATATATTTAGGAGCCTGATTCACTTATTTTTCATTCAAGGTACCTTGTTTATTTGTTTTTCTTTTTCCCGATGGGTTGCTGATTTTTCTTGGATTTTTCTTGGTGGGAATTCTTTGAGGCCTGAGTTGAATTAGTATTCCTCCAGAAATGGTGTTTGCATCTGCTGGTTTCCTGGGGGCACCACTGACCTAAGCCCACTTTAAGTTAAAATTGTTTGAGATCTTTCATACCTCACAGGTGGCATAAATTTTGGTGGCAAACCTATAAAGGGTCTGTTGTGGTTATGAGATCTCAGGGGAGATTTTTTTCCCTCCACCAGTGCCAACATAGAGACTGAAAAGTTTCCTTGTTCTTCTATTCTGTGCAATGAGTTTATTTCTCATTCAAAATTCTATAGAGTATAGCCCATTAGAATTCTAGCTGTACGCATGGGTCTCCTGTTAGACTACCCACCAGGGGGCAGGTCCTAACCTTTTATCCTAACCCCTGAGCCCTCTGAATTTTTTTATGATGGAATCTCAAGTTGTAAGGGAAGAAGATATCTTTGTGTTCTGGGAGTTAAACATCTTTGTCTTGATTCTTCTTCTCTCCAGGTGCCTTGTGTAAGCCTAAGGGGCCAGGTGAGAAATTTCAGCTTGTTGAGAGCACTTAGGCAACTTCTGCCCATTTCACATTCATCCCACACTGCTTTATGCTCCTGCTGCAAGATCATCATGGAAACACTGCAAGTCTGTTCTCAACTCGATTGCAGCTCCCAGTAAAATAGGGGCAGTATCTTAAATTTGTCTTGCCACAACCTCCCTGTAAATTTTACGCCTTCCTCTTTGCACACAGAAGCTTCTGGTTAAATGTCCAGGATTTGAATTAGTAACATTACTGACCCATCTGTTAAAATGTAAAAATAGAGTCTTTAATTTAGCCAATAGTTGGTACATGTTAGCTTGATTATTTCTATCCGTGGTGCCTCCAAACTAATTTTTGAGAAGCCAAATTTAGTTTCAAGATTATATTCTAGACTATGTATTTTAAAGTGTTATATTTCACAGAATCAAAGCTCCATTTGGTTTCCTGGAGCCCGGGTGGCACAGTGGTTAAGTGTTCGGCTAATAGCCGAAAGGTTAGCAGTTCAAATCTACCAGCAGCTCCTTGGAAACCCTATGGGGCAGTTCTACTCTGTCCAATGGAGTCTCTACGAGTTGGAATTGACTCAATGGCAACAGGTTTCCCCCTCCCCCCCTTTTCAGCCCTCTACCCCAAACAGTGGATAGAATCAAAACTAGATAAGATGGAATCAAAACTAGATAAGTACAAGATCTACAGTGTGTGTTTTGAGAGTGTGCGCCTGTAGTTGAAACCCACAGATATTGTTCATAACTAACCATATCATACTTACAGATTGGTGAAAGCCCTCCTCGGGGCATGAGATAAGGCCCAGGGAAGGGCTGTGGCCAGTTGTGGTGTGGTTTTTCCATATTCTAAGGTCAGATCTATCATGCCCCCCTTAAGCCATGGGTTAGTCATATGTTTTGGACCTACGCAGCTCTCCAGCCTCCCCCTCTAGAGAAGCCCTCTGGCTTAGGTCTTTCTTTACTTTTCTCCAGCAGACTCTCCATGGGGCTCCCTTTGCCCCTGCTAACTCTTCTCCAGCTTGCTGTCAGGCCTCAATAGATAGCGTGAACCCTGTGTTGACCCACCATACTTCCTGAACTTCTCTTTCTTCCTTCATCCTGACAGCATTTACAACTGCCAAATATCTCAGGGTGAGTCCCAAAATAAAATTCGAGATTTAAAGAAACAACATTTTGGAGTCATTGCAGCTATATCAATGGTGTTACAATTCATGTTATTTCAGAAGCAGGGAAGGAAATGCTTGTACAGTGTTTCTTTTTATTGGCTGCTTTCTCTGAAAGCATTAATTTATTCGTAGTCACTCTACTCATCTATCCAGTGTCCTCAGGGATGATGCTGTTCTTTCTAGCCCTTCTGGGAGATTAATCATTTTTTTTTTTATCTTTCTCTCCTACTCTTTATTTTTTGTTGACTATTAAAAGCTTCTTTTTTACCCAAGTCAAAATGCTGCACCACATTCATTTTCACTGCATACTAATGCAATAGGAAAAGTGGTTGTTCTTGCTAGAGAAGCGTTCTAAAGGCTCCTTAGAAGACACCACCTCAGTGCAGAAATCAGTTCCTGGGCAGTTCATTCTCAAAGGCTCTAGTCTCTTTACACCTACCTCCCTTTTTTATAACTCAGCGTGATTAGATGGCATTAGCCTATGTTTGGGAATCTATGATCTTGGTCAGTTCCCTGATCTGCTGTTAAACCAACTGTGTGGACTTTGTCAGATTTATTTGTTTCTTATTATACATTTTCGTCTGTAGTTTTCTTATCTGTAAAGTATGTAAATTAGTACCTACCTTGTGTGGCAGTTGTGAGCATTCAAGATTATGATTATTACACGTGGGAACCAAACCAATTCGGTTGCCATTGAGTCGATTCTGACTCCTGGTGACCCAGGTGTTGTCAGAGGAGAACTGTGACCCACAGGGTTTTTAACAGTTGGTTTCTTAGAGGTAGATCACCAGGCCTTTCTTCCTAAAAATGGCTGGGTAGATTCCAACCACCAACCTTTCACTTAGTAACCAAGTGCTTAATCATTTGTGCCACCTAGGGAATACTAGTCTTATTATTCATTTTTTCTTTTTTTTTTTTTTTAACTAACATTAATTGTGTGATTGCAATTGTGGCAGTGGTGATAACTCATGATTACAGTAACTAGGAGTTACCCCAGGGCCCTGGCCAAAACACTCATTGCTCTGAAGGGTAAGGGGGAGTTCTCTGTTAATGTAGTCAGATACCTTGAAGTTCACAACTAAGTGATCATGAAGTTTCTCTTGTTTAAAATGCCATGACCCCCAACCCTCAGACCCAGTAAGGCATTCCAGTGTAGTTACTTCCTCTCATGTATCGCTTCTGACGCTCTTAGGCCAGTGTGTCTGGGAAGGCTTCAGGCTGGAGGAATCAAGGAGTATTAATGTGCAGATGTAGAATCTGTCAAGAATATGAGCTGTGGTGCAACAAAAACCACCTGCATGGCTTGTGATGTTTTTGAAACAGAGTGCCGGAAAGGAGAGGGCCAGGGCCAAGAAAGAAAGACGGAGCTGTGGATTCGTGTGCACTCAGAGCACAGCCCCACGAGCAGGAGGAGGAGGAAAACAGCTGCTGTGCTGCCACGGCCGTCACCACCACTGCTGCTTTTGGTACCATGTTTTTATGACTAATGGGCCGTGTCAGACTGAGGCATGCTGGACTTAACTTCTGTGCATGCATAGAAGGGAATAGACAAGGCCAGCACCTCCCTTAAAGCTTAGAGAAAAGGTTATCCCAAAGAGTGACTCCCCCAGCCCAGGCTCTTTACATTAGAACATAATAGAAAGTTTCCAAATAGTAACGCAAAGCCATCCTGTGAGTTACCAGGACCTAGGCTGGGTACCCCTCAGGCCTTGGGAACAGTAAATCTGGGAGGAAAGCAGTTGGCCTCCCAAAGAGAATGCTAACATCAGTCATCTCCCACTACTCTTCTGAGCTTGCCAAAAACGCAGCAAGGACGCTGCCATAGGGTAGGGAGCAGAGCCACTGAAAACAGTCAGCCATGTGCCTACCAGTGGCTCTGCTTCCATGGGCTTAGGAGACCCACAGCTGACTGATTGGGCTGGGCTGTCATATTTCTCTAGCTGAGAGAGAGCTTTTGCCAAAGCAGGTCTCATTACTCTACTGATTGTTTTTCAGAGCCATGAGCTAAAACTGGTTTTTCTGTTCCTAATTTATGCTATAAGAGCCTTGACTACAACTTAATTGGAAGCTCCAGAATGGTGGAAAAGTAGCTACTGAGGTACGCAGGGCTGGCAGAATCCTAAAGTCAGCAACTGCAGGTCAGAAGTCTTCAAAAAAGCTCTTTGCCGAATGAAGGGTGAACCTAACAAAATAGTTTCCCACCAGGTGAAAAAGGAGCAACCCCAGCAACGTCAGGAGAATGGAGATATTGTGGACATTATCCAGACTGAGGGGAAGCAATTACCAGAGCAGCTTTCCCACCTACAGTGCTATCAACGTCCATTCACCCAACACTCCCACATTTCCTTCACATCCCTCTCCTTACCTCCTCGAGGCTCCCCATAGCCCTCTGTGCTCTGTCCACAGTAGGCACAATCTCACCTGATGTCTTGTACTGGTTAATGAAAACCTATGTGGGCTGAAGAGAAAAACAGGATCAGGAGTGTAGAGAACACCTGGATGAAAAGAGAGACCTCCAAAAGCTGTGAGGGGAGTAGAGTTGATGATAGCTCTAACTTCAGAACATTGAGCCTAGAAATAAGCGCATTGAGGGATAGATGTATTAGAAATGTTCCTCTGCCTCTGGGATGAACAATTAGTAAATCTTAAATCCTGATAGAATGTAAAATTCTGTTGTGAAGAAAATTATTTGTTGGCCTATGTCGAATCTTTGCTCTTACTAGGAGAGAACCAACTAAATCTGATTTTTTGTTGTTGTTCCTGGAATAAGCTAACTTTAAAAGATATTGACAGTTATAAAATTGCATTTGTATCTCACAACAATTCTATGAATAAGTAGGTAAGATGATATGTCCATTTTGTAGAGGGGTGAATTAGAATGTTTAAGACCACACATGTAGGATCAGCAGACTTG